>NC_054870.1:46905233-47221704 GCF_018320785.1 Cheilinus undulatus | reverse complement strand
ACATACCTGTTTTTTGGCTCTTTCTTCTTCATGTCTCCTTTGTAAAATGCTGAAATGAAAAACATTACATTGAAGTATTCTGATGACTTTTGTACTTGCACATATCTCTATATTATTATGGTGCTAAATATAATGTGTTTACAGGAATTTTGAGTTTCTTTTGTTCAGACATAAGGTGAAAATAACGATGTTAGTTTTTTACCTTGATAGTTTCGGCGAGCAGCTCTCGCCTTCTTCAGAAGCGTCCCACTGAAGGCGTGTGACATGTCAGCCGGCAGATTTTGACAGCCGGCAAACGCAGCACGCCCAGCGGCGCTGCCGGATCTGCCGGGCCAGTCACGCCCACACCATGATGGCATGTCGTGGCGGGCCCAAACCAACCACTCCGCCAAGCGCACCGCGGCCCCCGCCGTCCTATTTCTTCTGGAGTGATCCAGGTGTGGGAAAGCATGAAGCCCCCTCCGTCCCTGTTTAAGACCCTCTCAGCGTGTCTCCTAATCTCCACAGCCTCCTTAATCCAACGTTTGAGTTTGTTTTTCTCAACTCCACCTCAATATCAAAAACCCCATCCAAACCAAAAACGCAGAAAAGATCATTATCAGAGCAAAAAAGGACTTACTCAAGGAAAGGATAAGGGGAACAGTAAACAAAATCGACAGATTAAATGCGCAAATCAACGAGGGTATGGATGATCTCACCAAACAATTCCCAACGGATCAGGACACGCAACAAAAAACAAAAGAACACCTAAAACACACACATGAAAAAAAAAAAGGAGTTTACAATAACCAAAAACTGGCAGGTGAAGAAATTGGAAAAACTAATTAAACGGAGAGACAGCAGCCAACATATACACCAGGAAATAAACGAAAAATGGGTACATAATTCATCACAACGCATCCTCACAGCAACAGAAAAGAAAGTTCTATCTAGGGGTTTAAACTACGCAATCACTCCAAAAGCCATCCCGTATGAAGACTACATCCTGGCCACAGAATTGGCCTGTCATAAAATACAGGAACAAGGCAAGAAGGCCGAACTGCGCAACGCGGTAGCAGGCATTCTAAAAACAACTAAACTCCCACAAAACAACATCAGCAAAGATGAAAGAGCAGCCATAAACTCTTTAAAAAAGGACAAAAGCATCACCATCCTACCAGCAGATAAGGAAAAAACCACAGTGGTCATGGACACAAATACATGTCACAGATGGAAACCCTGCTAGCCGACGAAAACACATGAAATAATAAAGAAAGACCCCACAGAAAAGAAGAAAAAAAGCACTGAAAGACCTGCTAAAACTGCTACTGGACAGTAAGAACATAACACAGGAAGCATACGATCATCTCATACCCACAGCAAACGTCACCCCCCGAATATATGGTACTCCAAAAATCCACAAAAAAGACTCCCCTCTACGGCCCATAGTAGACAGCATGGGTTCTGTCACATACAACCTATCAAAAGCACTGGTCGAAATAATAAAACCGCTTCTTGGGCTCACAGAACACCACTGCAAAAATTCAAAAGAACTGGCCAAACAATTCCTACACATGAAAATAGAAACAGATGAGATCCTCATTTCTCATGACGTGGTGTCATTATTCACAAAAATCCCGGTAGATGTCACCCTACACATTGTACGGGAATGACTACAAAAGGACAAAACTCTCCACAAACGTACAAACCTCACAGTAGATGACATTTACAACCTTTTACAGTTCATTTCTAAGTCCACATACTTCCAATTCAATAACACCATTTACAGTCAAAAAGAGTGATTCGCCATGGGTGACCCCTTATCCGCCATCATGAGCAGTTTTTTTATGGATGATCTGGAACAGAAAGCCATCACCACAGCACCACCACAACACAAAACCACCCTCTGGAAAAGATACGTGGACGATATACTGGGGAAAATCAAAATCGGACATACACAACCCCTCACCGACCATCTCAACACCATTGACACCACAGGAAACATAAAATTCACACATGAGGAGGAGCACAATAAAACACTGGCATTCCTGGACGTGAACATCCACCACAAGGATGACGGCAGCATTAAAATCACAGTTTACAGAAAACCCACACATACCGACCAATACCTCCTATGGACTTCAGAACATCCAACAATACACAAATTATCAGTTGTTAGGACTTTATTTGAATGAACCAGTTTCATCACAGAGGAAGAGAACAGACAACAGGAGAAACAGCATATACAGCAGGCTCTCACATGCTGCCAGTACCCCAGATGGGCCATCAATAAAGGAAAACAACAGGTCAAAAACAAACAGAAAACGAAAAAACAACAACAACAAAACAAAAACAAGAAACCCAAGACAGCAATAAAACCACAGTCACACTACCATACATCCGGAGATAACACAACCCATTCAACGTATCATGAGGAAACAAAAGATTGCCACGGCCATAAAACCACACACTAAATTACGGCAACTCCTGGTACACCCAAAGGACAAAATTGAGCAGGAAAAAAAATGTAACGTCATATACGAAATTCCATGCAACTCTTGCAATAACACATACATCGGGGAGACAGGCAGATCATTCGACACAAGAAAAAAAGAACATCAAAAGGAGTGTGAAAAGGACACTGCAACATGACGCACAAGAACTCAGAAAGAAAAAGCACTACAGGTAAACCTCAAATCTGCAATATTAGACCACTGCAAAAGGAACAATCATGTTATGGACTGGGACAGGGCAAGAATCATCAGAGTCGAGGAAAACAAACTCAAACGTTGGATTAAGGAGGCTATGGAGATTAGGAGACGTGCTGAGAGGGTCTTAAACAGGGACGAAGGGAGCGTCATGCTTTCCCATACTTGGGACACTCTACTCCAGAAGAAATAGGACAGCGGGGGCCGCGGTGCGCTTGGCGGAGTGGTTGGTTTCGTTTGGGCCCGCCACAACATGCCATTACGGCCTAGGCGTGACTGGCCCGGCGGATCCGGCAGCGCCACTGGGCGTGCCGCGTTTGCCGGCTGTCAAAATCTGCCAGCTGACACGTCACACGCCGTCAGTGAGACGCTTCTGAAGAAGGCGAGAGCTGCTCGCCAAAACTGTCAAGGTAAAAAACTAACATCATTATTTTCACCTTATGTCTGAACAAAAGAAACTCAAAATTCCTGTATCAATAAGAAGACATGATGAACATTTTTGAGTTATAATGTGTTTAATTTGTATAGTCCTTTCTTACTATTCACATTAATTATGGTGTAAAATATCGTATGGTGATTATTTGAGTATAATCAGAGTTCACAGCCAGGCAAAAAGCAGGGAATAAAACAAGTAACCAAACTATATTATGTTGTACATCCATCCATTTATTCATCTATTATGCAAACCCCTTGTCCCATTTAGCGTTTTCATGTGGACACTAACTACCTAGCTTTATAATGAATGAACATATCTATATGAGGCATGACAGTCAGTGTGGCACACTAATAGCTTATCTCAGGGGTGTCAAACTCAATCACAACAGGGGCTGGATTCTGGATTCTGGATTCAGGACTAACCTGAGGGCCTAACAGGGTCACCTTTTTAACCATAAACTGTCAACCTCATTTCACCAGTAACAGAATATGAAAAACATACTTGGCACTGATGATAAATGATTTTGACATCTAAAAAGTTAAAAATATAAGTTTAAAGGCTTACAATCTGAGAAAAGTAAATTTATTAGTTCAAAAAGGTCAGAACATGAAATTGAAATATAATGTTTTTTTTTTAAAGGCAGTTAGAAAGAAAGTCAAAATCATGAGTTTAAAAAGGTCAAATGTGAAATAAAACGTAATCATGAAATTAAAAGTCGAAATATGATTCAAAATTTTAAATTGTTAGTCTAAAAGATCAAACTATGGGATTATGACGTCAAAATTTGGAGTTGAAAATATGAGGTAACATACAAAATAACTGGTTAAAGGTCAAAATATTACTTAAAAATTAGAATTATGAATCTTAAAACTAGAAATGTTATATAAGAAGTCAAAATTATGAGTTGAAATGCTCAAAGTATGAAATGAAAATTCAGAATCCTAAGTTTAAGTCCTAATTGTAAGATGCTAAATTGAAAATGTGAAATTAAAACAAAAATTAATTTCTTTTCCCACATGCCTGATTTCTTATCTAAATATTTTTACTCCATACTTTTTCAGATTTTATGACTTAACAAGGATATCTTAAATCATCAAGGATAAGATCACATTTTTATACATTTTTATACTTATCTGCAGACCTCATACTGATGGGCCATTTAAAACAGAAATAGCATATGATCTTGCAGGCCAGATTTAACTGCTCCATGGGCCAGATTTGGCCCCCAGGCCCTGAGTTTGACACCTGTGGCTCATCTAATGCAGCTTAGACAGGAAATTTTGCTGTGTGACATAATCAGTGAAAAGTCCATGATGCCCCAGTTCAAGATGACGGGCATGTCTGAATTTTTCTTGCATTTTCTTTCTTGTTTGACACCCTGACGTGAGTCACCAACCTAATAATCCTGATTAGGGTTGGGTATCATTAGGGTTGCTTACGATATCAGTGCAACCTGACTGTCCCCAAGCAAGGGGTAGAAACATCTCAGCAAAGATCAAGAGAAATGCGAGAAACCTGAGCTAAATTTGAAATTTTTATTGTTAAAGGTCTGAATACTTATATTTCATGATATTTCAGTTATCTATTCTTAATAAATTAGCAAACATTTCTAAAATTTCACTTTGTCATTATGAGGTACTTAGTGTACATTAAAATGATGATTTTTAACTGTATGGGTGCATCAGGCTGCAATACAAAAAACCTGAAAAAAATGAAAGGTCTCTGAATACTCTCTGAATGCACTGTATACTGTGTGGGCAGGCAGTAGATTAGCATGTTGTTTCAGACAGAGCCTTAGTGTTGACATGAATTTTCCCTGTTGGGAATAATACCAGCACTACATGACAGCAGGTTCAGTCTGTAATGTAGGCATGATAACCTCTCTCTTACTCTCCATGCTCCTGCATCCCTGCTAATTATGTACAGCTGCTTCCCACCTGCTCTCCAGCCACTCATCAACCTAGCAGTATCCCTGCTCTTTCACCCACACAGTGACACATCATGTGTTCAGTTAAAGTGACTGAAAGACATGCTTCAGGATGCTGTGGTGAAAGTTTACTCTTAAGACTGCAAGACATCTAAATCCCCATTTACTACGGATGCACAATATTTGATTTTTGATGATATCTGATATGCTGAAATTTATTCATATACCCGTATCAATATTGATAGGGATGCACTGGTATAGGGCATCATGCTGATACCAAGACTGAGTACTCTTACAACATAGCACATTCTGTGCTCTGTTTTACTTTCAAGCATGATTTTAGCCTCTAATTATGTGAGTGTGCAGTCAGCATCTACCTCTAGCACTCTTTTATTTGTATAGGAGTAAGAAGAGATGCTCAAGGACACACATAAGTGCCTCTAGTCTATTTGTGAGTGCTAAAGATACAGCTGTAAATCTCTTAAACACTTAAAAAAATACAATAAAATGCCCTTATGAAGAAAAATCTCCTTTTTTAGTTGCAAAGGGATATATGCAAAAAGAGAATCAAACCTTTTATGTGACATGATGAAGTTAATCAGTAGATGTGGGTTATTCTTGAGGCTAAAGTAGTCTGTTACTTTTTATAAGCTTCCAAACTCATGGCTGGGCGGAGTTGGCCATTATTGCGCAATGCAAAAATAAATGTTAAAAAGAACACAAAATATTATTTCACATTCCTAGATCCTTTCAGATAACAGCTTTAGATTATTATATCTCATTTTTCTGTGGAGAGGGAGGGAGAGAAGAGGGAGAAAAAGAGCTTATTAAACACAGACAAAGAGTAAAAAAACACCAAACTTAATTTGAACCTTTATCCTGATGCACTTCTGCTTACCGGTGAAGTAGAGAAACAATGCTGCAACCATAAATCACTTCCAGCACCCATGTAATAAACGTCCTTAATTATTGTAAGACTCAAAGCAAGAGGTGTTGGCTTGACTCTCTATACAGCAAAATCATTAGTGTTAATTCAACTCCCATGGTGTGAAATTTGACAATTTTATCAAGTTTAAATAATTTTCATTGGTTCAGAATTTAATACTTTGAAAAGGCCTAACATTTTAACTCTCCTATAGTATTTTTTTTTTTCACATTAAAGTGGGATTTTAACACTACTGTGTGTTTTATTTCCTTTCCCTCTGGGGGTTAATCTTCAGTATGTTATTGAAATTATCTTAATAATATAGTGTTTTTAAAGTGTATTAAGATTGCCACCTTATGTTTAACATCTGTTGCAAGATAGGGTGTCCTCTGGCAAGTATGAAGCCAGGAGATAAATGTAAAGCCACTTCCTCATCAATACCTTTTGATAAAGATGAGCACACCACCCTTAACTTAGAGCCCCTGTAAAGTCAAATCCAAAATTTATGTCTAAACACACTAGATATATTATAATTAGGTTGTTGTAAACGTTAAAAGACTGAGATCTACATGTGATTGAATTTTGGATTTAGACTGTTAGAAAGTTTTCTATCTGTCCAGCTTTAAGGTTTAATGTGGGCAGGGCAAATACATGAGCCCATGACATCACCAGTCTTGATGGGGGGAATCACCCCGCCCACCTAGTGCTGCAACGATATAAAATACCCAAGCAGTTCATCTCAGTACAGTCTGTTAGCTGATGTCACTGCCTTTATTAAAAATCAACAGCCAACTAAATGCTGTGTTTTAGTTCACCCTGAGGTAAACAAACAGTTTCTGGAAGCTTCACAGCCAACATTTGGTAATCACGCTATTTTCACCTTCTCTAACTAAAACTCAAAATCAAATTCCCTTTTTTCCTTCATTTTAAACTGATAAAAAAACTCTTCTAATATGCAGTAACTTTAAAGTAACTTGCCAACATCGTATTTGAGGCAACATATTGTCACTGTGCTGGAAAGAAAAATAAAGTTATCTTTAGCATCTCTAACGTTAGCTAAAGTTAGCCTAACGTTAGCTCCTAGCTGCGTTGTTCGTTGTGTCACATTGTTTGTTGGGAGTTTACTGGCATTTTTTTGTTCTAGTTTTTGTACTTTGGTGATCGTACATCATTGTTAGCTGTTATCCAAAGGGCTCTAGTTAAACTAACGTTAACTTCTGGAGCTTAGCTTCGTTAACTTATCTGTAATAGTTGAGATAACAAAGGTTGGCAAACGTCATGCTGAATGATTCAGTGTAAATACTGTAGCACCAAACTAACGGAGAGACACTCTTGGTAAAGATGGTAAAAAGGCCATTATATTTTTCTCGTATTCTGAGCCAAAAACCTTAACTTCAGTGGCACTTTGATGCTGATCCTCTATCTTGTGGTTTGAGATTGTGATGGCAACGAGATGCGGTTTATCACGTTTGCACTGGGACCTGTAAATTTTGGCTTGTAACTGAAGCTTTTTATCAACCTTCTCGGCAATAAAATGATTAATATATCCCTCCAATGTGTAGTTTAGACCCTTTTGGTGACTTCTAGATGATATGTGATCTTTCTGTCTCCAAAAATCATCAATGGCCTCCCGTGAAATGTCTCCTACTGTGACAACTGCAATAGCATCTGTCACTGAATGTTCATTGTTTGTCCGAGTGACTGGAGGGGGTGTGGCTTAGCTACAGGTCAATTCTCATTGAAGACTTTTATTTGAAAAGCAAAATGAGGAAATGACGTGTTTTCAGCAGCAAGTTAACAACAAAGAAATCTCATAAATGGCAGAGAGACCTAAGTTCACATTAGGGGTGTGACAAGACTCTTATCTCACAAGACAAGACAAGATTTGGGCCCTCGAGACACGAGATGAGATTTTACACTTTTTTTTAATTTTGGAAAAAAAATAGATGGGTGGATAATATGTCCTTATACAGCTATAAGTCACAATTGCAAAGTATTCAGGTCTATTCAGGAGTGTTTAAACTAACTCCCCTTGTATTGAATAGGCTATCAATGCTTACACACAGTTTGTCTTGTCTAACTTTGACTCAAACTGTACATTTTAATGCTCTTCAAATAAAACCTTTCATTTTAACAGTCCACCAAGTCTTTATTTTACTACACTAATGACACAGTATATTTGATATGATGAATGAATGATATTTCAATCTTGGGAAGTCTGAATTGAAATTGAACTTATAAATTCCTTGGCATTAATTCAGGTGATAAAACACTTATTTAAACATCAAGCTACTTATAAATATTAGATTTTCACTAAGCTGGCACATCTAAATGTTACAAGGCTAAATATTATACACTGTGCCTTTAAAAACGTAGGTAATCTCTTGTATGAATAGATCAGGTTTACTGGAATTATTAGAGATTGACCTATAAATTGTAATTTGAATCGATTCGTCATGTTAATTAAGTAAGCTGTTATTGGTGACCTTGTAGAATGAAATCGTTTAAGATCTTGTCTGCTTCTTTTCAGTTTAATGACTTACTACAGTCAAGTATGGGGGTAGGCGTTCAGATGTATGGAGATGATAGTCCTCATGAATCTGGGTAGGCCACTTCGTTGGCTTCTAAACAGCTCTCTTACTATTTAATGTACATGGCTGCTTGGTTAAAAAGCTCAAATCTCTCTCACGGTTGGAAGCAGTGTCTGTGTGCTTTTCACCCTGGGCCAAGTCATCAATTAAGACGAATGAGATAAAGCTAAAGATCAGCATGGCTTCATTAAGGGAGTGCTCTGTCTTTCTGTACAACATTTTATCAAATCTTAACCTGACAATATATTTTAGAGTTTGGTTTCCTTGGCTAACATCTTTTGTACACTAACCTTTCTGTTCTTTCTCAAATGCAATAGCAAGTTACATGACCAGGGATGCTGAACAAGAACAGAATTCTTTAACGGCAAGGACATTTGGCACTTCAATTACCACACAAGGGCGTTCTATATTCATCACAGGGTAATGTTCCCACTCAAGGTGCACATGTGCTGTGAATGCAAACTAAGTATTGAATTTGCATGAAAAGAAGAGCAGCAGTAACTCATTGAGGGATTCAGTGAGTCATTTCTAGGTGACTCAAGATCCAATATAATAATATGACCTTCAAAAACACCTTTTTCACTTCATTTAGATTTCATTAGCATCATCAACATCAACGTAACCCTAGTTCTGGTTGAATAATGTCAAGGAGTGTATTAGGACTAGCTCTTCTCACTAGAGAGCTCCGTGAGTATGATCACAGGCTGCTCTGGGAGCACCTTCAAATTCAATCATCCAACAGAGAGGAGGTCACATTAGTAGCTCTACAGGCTACTAATGTGTTTGACTCTGTTCCACTTAACCTGTTGTGGGATGGAGGCGCTCTGTCATTAAAAGTCTGGTGTCGACTATAGTTAACAGCTGGCACAGCAGCTCGTGGTGGTCCCACATCACTGGAGTGTGAGGAAACATTATAATCAGGGCTGGAAATGTCTGTGAGTACATAGACCAGCTGTATTTAATCAACATTTACACCTAAAAAAAAAATATCTTTACAAAATACAATATTTTCATGTTTTCAATGCCCATTTCTTTTCTTCAGTTTTCAAAGACAAATTTCATTGTTTGCAAATTTCCATTGTTTTCATCGTTAATATCTTTTGGCTATCAGCATTATTTTACATCAAGACTGAAGAAACTATTGAATATATCCATGAAGCAATTTGGTCAGTCCACCTTATTTTGAATTTTCAAATGAATACACTTGACTTGACAAGGATTGTAGTAAAAAAATAAACTAACACATCTAATGTAATTAATGCAAGGCTGAGTCAAATGCTTTGATTTGATTTGGTTGGTTTTTGGACACCTAGGCCTGCTGTCTTCAAAATGAACTGCTTCAAAGAAAAAAAAATGTTGTTTGCAGTCACACAGCTCTTATCATAGTCTATGTCAAACATAGGGGTTTAGACTGATGTTGTTTTCTATGGTGTAGCAGTGAAACTGGACATTGATTGCATTTACATGGACTTGAGTTACCCGGTTATGAGTCATATCCTGGTTTTTATCATATCCTGGATACTGTGTTGACATGCGTCAGAGAAACACGGTTATTCATATCCCTGTATAAATAAGAAAAACTAGTACCCAAGTTTCTGATCACTGAATCATATCTGCACAGAGAGTTGTGATGGTATTTTACAACACCAAATGAGGTAAGTTTGAAATTTGGGAAAAATTAGATCACTGTTATTTTGGGTTTACCACAGTTAAATGCCAGCATCACGGTGCATAGATGGTACCCACCTTGTTCCAACAACGGGAGAAAACAAAAAGAATCTTGTTTATATTCAGAACATTTGCTTACAGGTAGCATCTGCAGAAAAGTGACTAAGAGGATGGCAAGGATTAAAAGGGATATCTCAAATGAATGAGCTTAATATAACTTGATATTTTAAATTATTAACACTATTAGGCAATTAGAATCATTATTATTCAACACCACAAAAGTTTGGCAGACACGCCAAGAGAGAGCGAAGCAACTTGCCTTTGACTTACTTCACTAAATGACTGTCCCAGAAACGACTTCAAAATAAAAGTCTGTGAAAAAAGGGGCAGCTCAAAGTGGGCCTTGAAAAAGGTTACGCTTTTACTTTGAAAAATACACTGGAAGAGTTGTCATTTCTAAATTTCAGGACTGGGAAGCATTGACAAACTGTGCAGGATGCTTACGGAGTGCTGTCTTTCCATCTTCAGCTCACAGACCTCTAATTCCTGGTAACTCATGGCGTGAGCGGTCATTCTCTGTCTCCACAGTAAACTATGTTCACATTTCATTCATGGCTGAACAATTAAACTGTTTAGTTCACGTTTTATCTAAATATGAGCACGTTTTGACACAAAACTGTCATCAGTTCACAGACAGATCCACTGCAGACAAGCTGCTCAGCTGTCACTCTCTCCGGGTAGAGTGGATCAGCTGTTTCTCCACCAAACAGTATCTTTCAAAGTATTTCAAAGTATCTGAAGTTAAATGAAGTTAAATCAAAGACGCGCCTGCGCAGGTAGTCTACAGCAGCCATTCTCAACCTTGGAGTCCCGACCCCAACTGGGGTTGCGAGATGATTTCTGGGGGTCGCCAAATCATTTTGGAAAAATATTAATACACATGATTAATATTAAATTACATAATTTTAGACAGGGAGTTTTTTTAGTTGTTTTCTGATTCATTATTTGTCCAAAATTCATTGTCTCAACTGAGTTTGTACGATTTGAACTGTGTGTGGGAGATTCTGTTCAGTGACAGTGGGAAAAAAAAAAACAAAGAGAAAGAAAAAAAGCTTGCGCGTTGTTGCCTTAGCCACAGCTGCAGCAAGTTTGCTAGCTACCTGATGAAAAATGGAGCGATTGGCTACACAGAAAAAGTGTTCCAGCTCAGACCTGGGTCAACAGCAGCAGAAGGGGTCTCAAGGTATGTCACCAGAAAGCCCAACAGCAGCTCCACCACCTGAGAAACGTCAGGCCCTGTGGCCAACACCGACTGATATCAGAGCCTCGAGCTCCGTAAATATCAGCCCCACTCTTTGAAATATGGCTTTTCATAGACGAGCAGAAACAACACGGAATACCTGCAGTGTGTTTTCATGTTAACAAGCTCTCAGCAACAGAAATGTTCGAATTTTTCTCCCCATTGTGTTTTCTTAAGGCTTTAATTAGTATGTGTTGATGTTGTTTTCTTTAATTTAAAAGAAAAACTAAGTTTGCATGATTTGTTTACATGTTAACTGGCTCAACTACCAGCAATATGATGTGAAGTAGCGACAACTGTTGGTCTGTTGGTCACATTAAAGAGTTATTGTGATGCTGCTGCATGTTTTTTTTAACAAATCCAAAAGCGATTTGCCAAAAAATAGGATGTTATTGTGCCTTTGGGCAAGACCTGTGTCTCAATAAGAAACTGATAGCTTAAGTGTGAGCTTAAGTGCTTGTTTGTATATCAGACACAAACAGTATGCTGTATTGGTCAGGTGTGCAAGCGACAGGACACGGAATGCCTTAAAAATATTGGAAGTTATGAATTTAGACAGAATGTCATGAAAAAACAAGTACCTATTGAGATTTATTGTACATGTTATTCATCATATACAGAAACAGCCCTTAAAATCTTGAGCAGAAGCTCATCCCGGGAGGCAAAGCTGCTGCTTTTTTCTCTCTCACACTTGTTGACGATCGCTTCACTTAGTTATGTTTCCACTATCTTTCGATTTCTCCATTGACATTAGAGTGCAAATAGAGCCAGAGTTTTACTGACAACCAATAAAGGGAGTAGAACAAGAACTCTAAGTACATTTTTCAGTTGTTTTTTTCAGTATACCTGCACCATCTGTTTTTGTTTCAGCACCACGGACAGTGCAATAATCAGTCGACTCCCAGTAAAATATGGAGAAAACAGAATGATGTATTTGGTCTATAAGGGTGCTACATACTGTAAATATATACAAACTGCCTAAAGACTATCACAGTCTGCCTCACAATCTCTGTACCACAGCAGCATTACTCACCCTCTGCTGTCACAATGAACCCTCATAAGTACCCATTTAATAAGCAGACTAATGAGTAAGCATGTTGTTACAAAAAAGGAACTGAGATGGAATGTGGTCATCTTGTCCGGGCTCCGTTCCAGTGGGACAACCCACTCACTATTCATCATTCCTTACTTATCCTTTACACCAGTGGTTCTCAACTGGTCCAGCCTCAGGACCAACCAATATCGTGGATGACAATTCATGGCCCAAATTTCCAAAAATGATCAACAATGCACATTTAGTAAACAAAAACGTTGCACTTAAGATCTTGGATGGCATAGAATTCATGACAGGAACAAGAGTCAGGAAAATACATGTTTACACCCCCTTTCCCCATGATAAAGTGTAGATTTTAGCCACTTTTTCCAGATATCTTGAGAATTTTTTTTTTTCATTAACGTAGTAAAAGCAGCTCTTTTATTTCAAGAAAAGGAGATAAATGAGTTTAGTTATTGATAAAACATTAATTTTAACCCATTATCACAATAAAACAGAGTTAAATAAACTGTATGGTTGGATGTTCTTCATAGACTTTTGCCACAACTTTTTCCAGAAACACATTTGTGAGCAACGTTGTTATAGTTAACTAAAACTAACTAAATAACTAAAACTAAAATTCAATGATCAATGTAGTTTAACTGAAACTAAAAAAACCTAAGCTTTACCAAAAAAAAACGAACAAAACTAACTAAAATGAAATAAAAATGGAGGCAAAATAAAAATGGAGACAAAACATCCTTAGTTTTAGTCTTTGACACCACCATACTGACTGGCATCTACCCCCAAGTCTAGGGAGAGTAAAACTGTCTGATCTGATTGGTTAAGACTTGACATAGTGGTAGTTTTATGTCTGGTGTTGTATTCAAACATCATCATTTAATAAATAAATGATAACTGAAGAGTAGCCTGTTTTGTACATTTTTAAATATGTATGACGTTCACTCAGCCCCAACATGTATCTGTAAAAACACAAAACTAACACTAAAACTAACAAAAACTGAACTAAAACGAAGCATTGTTGCAAAAAAAAAAAAACACTCTAAACTATCAAAGGAGCAGTAAAAACTAATAAACTTAACTGAAATCGAACACAGAAAGTGAAAATGAAACAAAAATAGAAACTAATGAAAAATAACAAACCATTATTACCTTGCGCGGGACCCACTGAAATCTGTTCCGCGACCCACTTTTGGGATTGACCAATTGAGAACCAGTGCTTTACACAATACACTTCATTAATGCTGAAGCACTCCTTGACTCAAAAACAACCTGCAGAGAGATTTCTTGAAGAGCACCTCCTTCTGAAAGGAGAACAACCAGTTGGTAGAGAGTTTACTCCCAAGACTTACTCTTCAAACCACCCCTGTTTGAAATCAGGAAAACATTATCATACATTTCTTCTTTCATGTTTCTTTCTACCATAATGTATGATTTATCCTGTGTTACATAAAGTGTGCCAGTGCGTACTGACAGGGGCCTGGACTCTGATCAGGGAGAACATGTGCATTATTTATAAAGGCAGAAAAGATGAAACTATATGTTTTAACTATCTTATAAAACTCAAGAAGAGTATCTCTGTATTTAATAAGATGCTCTCCCTTCTCTTTAATTCCACTAATTTTCTTCTGCTTTAGTAATTCCAGTAACATGTTAATCATCCTCTATCTTGCTCTCTGTTTCAGGGGTTTATGACGTCTAAGAACATCACTTACACCTCAACCGCTGAACCACAGCTCATTTTTCTGATGCTAATTCCCAGGAGTCCAACAGCACCAGCACCTTCAAACTGCAACATCAAACATAATCTACTATGTTTACCACAGAGGCCAAAGAGCATCATATTCAAATGCACTTTCCTTCATTACAGTCCTGCAGCAGAGAGAAATCAGGGAAATAATGGCCTGCATGCCCTCATCAACCCACCCTATTCAAGATCAGGAGTACATCTGAAAGCCCATTAAAAAGCCATCCCTCGCTTTGAAACCACCCTGGTTCAGTTTCTCGAAGAAGAAAAAACATCTTACCTGCTCCTCTGAGTTCCATGTGTTACCAGCATAACCCACCCCTGCTCATTCACCATTGATTTCTGCATCCCTCCAAATCACCCTTGTCTTCTTACTTCATCTCTCATTCCTCCCTCTATAGGGTCCTGAGGGTGGTCTGTATTGCCTGGAGCTACAGCCGATTCCCTTCAAACATTTCTCCTCTGTGCTGACAGCAAACAGAAGGACATGTAGATTCTAAATCTCAAATGTATTTGCCATCAATAAACCATTTTAAGATGTCTTGTTGGCCATGTGGTTCTGCCTGGTAAATAAAATATTAAATAGCTCCCTGTGAGGAGCTGGAAACTTGTCCTAAGGGCTCAGCTTATCTTCTGTACAGAATCACAACAACCTCTACCTTCACACTGAGATCAAATCCATAATATCCATGCCACAATTACAGCACATGACATTGAGATGTGCAACAACTGCATCCACATGGAAAGACTTAATGCTCAAATAAAGGTGTCCACTGTGAGCCAAAAAGAGGGTGCTTCACCTGATCATCACCTTAATTTTCAACACTCTGATTACCTGATTCACTTCATTTCAGTGACACATAATTATGATTCATTTCCAAATGAGGGACATTTATTTACACTCTAACAAGCCTTTTCTGTTCAGTACCAGTCTAATGATTTTATGAGGTATTGGTCTTGTTAACATGGCCATCTGCCTGACTTGTCTGGTTGTATGCCACACTGGTTGCCCAGTGAATAGAGCCCATTCATGAGCAACAGTGGAGGACAAAAAATGAAGCCAACTTAAGTGCCAGCCACGGATTTGCCACAAAGCTTCAAGAATGAGTAAAAATTTCTATATTTTACAGCTGAAATAATAATGTTGCCTAGTACCAAAAACAACATGAACCTTTTCAACAAAGGAACTCTTAAGACTTTGAAGAAAATGCACATTTTAAGCTGCCTGTAAAATATTCCTAAGAGTCCTGATCAGATATAAACCCAAAGGCCTCACATTTACTAGGTGTTAGGTAGGGGTGTAACGGTACAGAAAAATTTTGGTTCGGTACGTACCTTGGTTTTGAAGTCACGGTTCGGTACATTTTCAGCACAGTGATTGAAGCGGATAAATAGGATTTAATTTTAATTTTTAAATGAATTGTATTAAAATAAATAGGCTGAATAAATTGCATTTAAATTATAAATAATGTTGCAACCTCCCTCCAAAAGTTCTTCAATGATTAAAAATATTAATAAATAAATACATTATTTAATAACTAGGTTATTTTCATTGATATATTGACATATTTATACCCATTCTTTAAACACTAAAATTTCCCAACCAAACTGAATGCATCATCACACAACCGCAAGTTAGCTTGTTAAGTATGCAAATTAGCGTCTTTTTTGACGATTTCAACACGGACTTCAGCACTGGATTACTCTTTTAACCAATGGGACCTACGATAAAGTTTGGAAGAACTTTTCACAGCCCACCTTGGAGGATAAAGACGTTAAAGCCGTGTGAAATCTGAGGATAACTTTACCTATGACACAGCTGTTCCTCTCTCACTCCTCGGAGGCTGATAGTTGAAGGTAAAGTTAATATGATTCACAGAGCCAGAGCACCATTACTATTCGGTTGATTTAAATGAAGCTGGTGGCTCTTCTAACTCCACACGCGCCATCACTCTTCTTCGTTTGTTTTTGTAACTGCTCCTTCTTCTGTAATGACGGTTGCTAGCAGCTTTTAGATTCATTGCCGCCACCTGGATTGAAGTGAGAACTTTTTTTTAATACTCACCCAGACATATTTGTCGTATTACTGCGTGCACCGAACGGTGACGGCCGTACTGTGATGGTACGGGATGAATACAATCACCGTTACACGCCTAGTGTTAGGAGAAGGTATGATATGAAAATGAGGATGACATAGCAGACAAAGCAACAACTCCCGAAATGTGCATGCACAAGGATGCAAAGACATGCAATATTAGTCTCGAGACCTGAAGCCTGTCAGGCTGTGACTTCCGTTTGTTGGATGAAAGCCAAAGCCATGAGTTTTCTTGTTTCTGTGACTAAAAAAACAGTTGCTGCAATTAAATTGATGACAGGTCTCTGTATTTGATAGAAAATATCTCTTTAACAAAAACAACAAAGACCTGATTACCCCTGATTACCTTTAAATTAGGAACATAACTATGCACATTTGTGTTAAAACATGTTGATTTAAAACATTTTTGGTGCCAAACATTTTTATTTCCTCACATCCTCAGATCACTCTAAAACACCAATATGGACTTTTTCTGCAACCCTTTATAATAATGTTTTATAAAATGTTTGGCCTGTGTTCCCATCTTAGATTTTTTTTCTTAAACTTATTTACACCCATGTGGACTTCAACAGATATTTCTGCTCTTTATCAGCCTTTCATACTTTGCATAGGGGCCTGTTAATGTGGCAGATAGTTCATTTTTGTAGTTTATTCACCTAATGAGATTTAAATGTGGCATATGATGTTATATAATGATTCATTATTATTTTTTATTTATTGCAACCTTGATTTTAATAAATGGAAAGGTTAGACAGTAGACTAGAGCAAAGTTTTATTATAAAAGATGCTCCTGTGATGTACAGCTTTATAACAAGAGTGAGGAAGTGGGGGGTATAAAGAGAACAGCTGTCCTTCTTGAACCACGTCGAGTAAGTCTGGCAGCTTATGTTTTCGTTATATATCTAACGTGAGACAGCCATGTAAAATAAGTGTATCAAAGGAGATATGCAGCAGCAGACTTTTTCCTCTCTGTGTATCTGTGGTCTTCTGCAGATAGCACTTGCGCCACCTCAGCCATTACGAGTGGTGTTTTTATCCATGAACGATCACATACGGCGGTTATATATGTATAAAAATGTAGACGTAGTCTGCAAACTAAAGAGATCCATCTTCCAGTAGCATCTGTCTGAAATATACCCACACAGCCGAGAGAGGAAAGGACATCCTCCTTCCCTCAGCCACAAAACTTTCAGCCACTGCTGCTAGTTAGCTAGCTTGCAGCTAGCTTGTTGTGGACACCACCTGGGGCGGAAACTGTCAACAGGCATGCAGGGGGGAATATCAAAACAAAGCGCAGCTTGAAGTATTCATTTAAATCAATGTTTTGACTTTCCATCGATCTGATTGGATCATCAATCAACCAATCGATACATTGATATACATCGATGAATCGTTACACCTCTACCTGAAATCACCATCAATTGTCAGGGAACTGAATGCTGAGCATGCAGTCTGTGCATCTCCTGCACGTATGTTCAGGCAACAGGTGATGCTAGCTGCTGCCGTCACTGATGGGCTACACTGACATGATGCTCCAGGTCAAGCGAGACCAATCCCAGGTGAGGGGATTCCTGTTCTAAGCAGCACCCCATCCTGGTATATGTTAAAATGTGGTGCATTCACAACACAGACATGCTGATTATTTTGGAAAACTAGCACAGCAAAACTGGAGTGTGGAATTTTCAGTGTTAAACATTTCAGAGTTCATTTTAACCCTCAAAGTGTAATTTTAACTCCATTCTGAGATAAACAGCCTTCAGTGTTGGAGTTACAGCTGCAAGAAAAAGTATGTTAACCCTTTGGGATTTCTTGGATTTCTGCATGAATTGGTCACAAAATGTGTGCTGATCTTCATCTAAGTCACAACAATAGAACAAACACAGTCTGCTTAAACCAATACCACAAAAATGATATATTTTCATGTTTTTATTGAACAAACCATGTAAACATTCACAGTGCAGGGTGGAAAAAGTATGTGAACCCCTAGGCTAATGACTTCTCCAAGACCCAGTTGGAGCCAGGAGTCAGCCAACCTGGAGTCCAATCAATGTGATGAGATTGGATGTGTTGGTTAAAGCTGCCCTGCCCTATAAAAAACACATACCAGTTTGGAGTTCGCTGTTCTCAAGACGCATTGCCTGATATGAGCCATGCCTGGCACAAAAGAGCTCTCAGAAGACCTATGATCAAGAATTGTTGATTTACATGAAGCTGGAAAGGGTTACAAAAGTATCTCTAAAAGCCTTGATGTTCATGTGTCCACGGTAAGACAGACTGTCTACAAATGGAGAAAGTTCAGCACTGTTGCTACTCTCCCTAGGCGTGGTCATCCTGCAAAGATGACTGCGAGAGGACAGCGCAGAATGCTCAATGAGGTGAAGAAGAATTCTAGAGTGTAAGATAAACACAGAAATCTCTGGCACATGCAAACATTTGTGCTGACAAATGTACAATAAGTAAAACATTAAACAAGAATGCCGTTCATGGGAGGACACCACGGAGGAAGCCACTGCTGTCCAAAAAAAACATTGCTGCACATTTAAAGTTTGCAAAAGCGCACCTGGATGTTCCACAGCAATACAGGCAAAATATTCTGTGGACAGATGAAACCAAAATTGAGTTGTTTGGAAGGAACACACAATGCCATGTGTGGAGAAAAAAAGGCACAGCACACCAACATCAAAACCTCATCCCAACTGGGAAATATGGTGGAGGGGCCATCATTGTTTGTGGCTGCTTTGCTGCCACAGGGCCTGGACGGATTGCTGTCATTGACGGAAAAATTAATTCCTAAGTTTATCGAGACATTTTACAGGAAAACTTAAGACCATCTGTCCACCAACTGAAGCTCAACAGAGGATGGGTGATGCAACAGGACAACGACCAAAGCATAGAAGTAAATCAACAACAGAATGGCTTCAACAAAAGAAAATACACCTTCTGGAGTGGCCCAGTCAGAGTCCTGACCACAACCCGGTCGAGATGCTATGGCATGACCTCAAGAGGGCGATTCACACCAGACATCCCAAGAGTGTTCCTGAACTGAAACAGTTTTGTAAAAAGGAATGGTCCAAAATTCCTCCTGCAACTACAGGAAATGTTTGGTTGAGGTTACTGCTGCCAAAGGAGGGTCAACCAGTTACTAAATCCACAGTTTCACATACTTTTTTCCACCCTGCACTGTGAATGTTTACATGGTTTGTTCAATGAAAAAAATGAAAACATATCATTTTTGTGCAGTATTAGTTTAAGCAGACTGTGTTTGTCTATTGTTGTGACTTAGATGAAGATCAGAACACATTTTATGACCAATTTATGCAGAAATCCAAGAAATCCCAAAGGGTTAACATACTTTTTCTTTTAACTGTATTTGGCGGTGCTAATCCAATCAGTGTTAATTCAATTCTTAGTTGAAGAGATCAGAGTAAATTGATCGAAGGACTGCCCACTGCTAATTCAATTTTTGGGCAGCAGTTTCCCCATAATGCCCCAGGGCAGAATGTTTTGATGGGGTTTATGGTGTTTTCACACCTCTAGTCTGGTTAATCTGGTCCAAAGAGAGAACCAATATGTTACATTGTTGCATTTGACGTCAACTTTGGTCGAAAATGTCAACTTAATATGTTCCTGTTGTAAAATATGAAATGTGTCACCTATAAAAATAAACTCAGTGAACTCAACTCGCCACACCATTTTAAGGAATTCAGAAATAATTGTGTCGATAAAAAACTTCTACATAGATTGATAAATGTTTTTTTCTTTCTCTTTGATGCTGTTTTAACTTTCCTCACATAGCTGATATTAATGTCCAGACCCCCTGAAGATTATCTTCATGGGAGGGAGGCAGTGTAACCCAGGAAGTCTTCAAATCTCCTGCCAGCACAGCCAGCAGGAGATAGGACTGTCATATATTAATCCTGACCTTCACCAATCAGGCACCTATAAAAACTGTGTCACCTATAAAAAATAAACTCTGTAAACTTAACTCGCCACACCATTTTAAGGAATTCATAAATAATTGTGTTGATAAAAGACCTCTACATAAATTGATAAATGTTTTTTCTTTCTCTTTGATGCTGTTTTAACTTTCTTCACATAGCTGGTGATCATGTCCAGACCCCTGAAGATTATCTTCATGGGAGAGAGGCAGTGTAACCCATGAAGTCTTCAAATCTCCTGCCAGCACAGCCAGCAGGAGATAGGACTGTCATATATTAATTCTGACCTTCACCAGTCAATCACAGGCTTTTACTGGGAAACTACATAACACTTCACACACATCCAAAACACACATCCAAAAACACTGACAGAATTTCCTCTGGTCTTAAAACAAGACTAAATTAAAACCCAGTATATGGCTGATCACATCTATCTGGGATGCCCATTAAAATGCCTGACTGAATTGTGTGTTCTGGCAGAGTGATTGGTTTTTTGGGGTATGCAATTGTTCTGTCCCTTATGTCTGTGGGTTGAGAATTGAAGGATCCCAAAAGTTTAAAACATAAAGCCCTATCAGCAGTAAAACGCTAATCTGACACATCAGGTTGACTCATATATCCACTGCATGGATATATATCATGTTCATCTGGCGAAGAACCCATAGAAAGCGTCTAGGAAGGGAAGGACTTTTCAAAACATTTTTAAAAGGTAATTGAGGAATGTTCTGTCCGTCACATTCATGACAGGCCGATCAAAGCAGCAGATGACGCTGTGTGCATGCACTACTGCTGACAAGCTAGCGCTTCCTTGGAATGATAATGGTGGAGCTTCTCAGTGAATAAAATTGATGCCAAGGCTGGATGGGGGGTTGTGCAAAAACATCTTCTCTGCCAAGACAAGCTTTCGATGTGACTCTATGCCCTTATTCTACAAAGAAATGAAGTCCAGTTCTGATTAAACTGCCGCTTTTTTTCAGCTACGTCCGTGCTAAGATCTGGAGAAGAGCGACACATCAGCTTTCAGTGTTGCTCTCTGCTCTTGTGGCATGGGGTCTAATTCTGACATCACTGACACTGTGGCTGAAGGTCTGTACACACTGGGGTGAGTCAGATTGCTTTTTTATTTGAAAATTTGTAGAATGTGGCAAACTTGTAGCTCTGTTGCTCCTTTAAAATCCCGCTGGATCCATTCATCCTGACACAGAGCTTCATACAGCACCCGCTCCTGTGTCATAGCACTGAGCCAAGTTGGAGAGATGGAGAGAAACTTTTTAATTCTGTCTCTGTTATGACCTGTGAGTAGGCTAGAAACTTGTACATTCATCTGTTATATTTCCATGGCTGATATCCAAATAATACGCAGCCAAACTACAGTGTTTAAAGTCAGGTTTTGGCATGAGAGAGAGAGAGAGAGAGAGAGAGAAAGGTGGGGTCGGGCGATGGTGAGGAAGCGAGGAGGAAGCAGCGGGCACTGTTTTGAATCATCAGTCACCCATTTAAATGGCTTGGACTGATGCAAAATTTCTCATAAAATCGAACTTGCCAAAAGGGAAATGGAAAATTATTTGGGAATTAATGCAAAAAGATGATAGGATTTCTTCTTCTTTTGAAGTGTTCCTTTGAGCCTTGAAATGGAAAAATGCAGATGTAAAAAAAAATTATAGAGATCATTTACAGGAAAAAAGAGAACCCTGCCTCTCCAAACATGATAAACACAAGCATCCCGTTTCTGACTGATGCATCTGCTTTGAACAGAAACCTGTAATTTTTATCTTTCACAACAGAAACTGCAGCAATTTTGAAATCTGTGGAAAAGGAGACCACAGTGACTTACTAGGGCTCAACACTATCAATAGCAGACATGGCATTGCAGATGTGGAATATTTATCTTGGAATATTCAAGAGGTGGGAGGTGGGTGACCACAACTATCGTTATTATTACTGCGATTGTTGCAATACCAACGACTATATCTTATTCATTGTTGTTGTTCCATTTGTTTGTCTCCATCTGGTTCTCTCTTTCTGCATCTCCCTTTATCTCCTCACAACCCCAACACAGTCTCAGCAGGAGGCTTTTCAAAATGAGCTTGGCTCTGCTCAAGGTTTCCTTCTGGTTAACGGAGGTTTTCCTTGCAACTGTAACTCTGTGAGATTTAATGACTATATTGTGACCGTCAAGAACAAATTATGTAAAGTTTTGAGCGGTCAGCATGCAGTTCTCTCTAGAGCAGTGGTTTTCAAAGTGTGAGGTGGGCCTTCCCTGGGGGGTGCCACCAAACTTCAGGGGAGGTGTGGAACCATAATCCAGAAAAAAAGGAGATTTTGTTGGCTAAATTCTGCTGTGTGTGGGGCAAACAAACTAGGATTTTCCGGCATTGGTCCCAGTGATACTCAATGCCCACAGTGTTTAATTTTCAAAGATGTATAAGTTAATGAAAGCATAAGGCTGTGTGAACCCTGGGGTCATACTGAGACAAAAGCACCAAGTCTAGTGGTCAAACCAGGGGGATTTTTTGACAGGAAGTAAAAGGAATTTCAGTCACTAAAGGTAACTGATACATTTAGCAAACATTTAGTGTTGTAAGACTGTGCAAAAGCAGATTTTTGGCACCAACAATGATCACAAGTGAGGACCAGGCAAGGCTGAAGGTGGAGGATGATCTGCTGTTATGCAATCCTACATCATCTGCATAGATGCAAACTTAGAGTTCCCACGAAATTAGAACATAATAGTCAGGTCTTACATGCAACGAGTTCAATACTGAAACTGAAACTGATTGCCTGGGTAAGATAGGTGTTCAATATGACAAACCAAGATATTAAAATGTTTAAAATAAAAAATGTTTAAAGACGAGTCATAAATGTTTGAAAATAAAGTTGTTTACATTTTTTAATCTTGCTTCTACAGTGGTGGGGGTCCATGGAAAAAATTATTTCTCCTAGGGGAGGCTCACTCTCCCACACTTTGAAAACCCCTGCTCTAGAGTTTTGCGTCTCCCACAGTCTCCTAAAGGCCTCTCTCATAGCAGACAGCTCATTCCCCCACCTATCCAGAAAACTCTCCTCGGTGCTTGTGCATTTCTGTGTCAGAAGGAGGAAAAGATGGGAGAGCAGAAAAAGTTAGTCAGCAGCTAAAGCCAGTTAGCAAGAGATGGTAGTTTGAGATGGAGACAGATGATATATAAGAAAAAGAGCACTGAATCGGTCATCTCGCAGTAGTTCGGATTTCAAAGCGAGATACTGAACAAACACAGTAATCTGTAAACTATGATGCAAAATTATGTCGAGATTACCGCAGCAGTAACACAACAAATCACCAAAGGCATGGTCCCAGGAAACTGTTGTTGAAAAGGCAGGATTTAAAATATCATAAAGATACTTGAGCCACTTACATGCCTGGCATTTTCAGCCATTTTCAGCTGACACAGACATTTCTTGAAACAATGCTGTTTTTGGAAAACTTGCTTAAAACGAAAAAGAAATAGATCATTTTTGTCTCCGTGTGGACAAGACCAGAGCTGTACATGTCAGTAGGACAAAAGGTTGCTCAGCAGCTAACAAACATGACCCACCTCTCCACAACTATAGATCTGTTGTCCAGGAGAACAGTGTATTACATCGACAACTGGGAGGTAAAAGTCCATGCCTCAAAACAAGCTTTTTTCCCTAATGATCATACAGGACAGCTCCATGTATAAGGTCTGAAAGATGCTCTTGTGGAACTTGTCAGAGAGAAATTCATCAGTGTGCATCAGCACAGATAACGGACTAATGTAATCAAAGCTGTAGGTCATCAGCTGTATTTTGCTATCGGTGAGTTTTTATTTAGGCTTTTATCACTCTTAATGAAGAAATTAACAATCATTTTTATAATCAACAACAGTAAACATACCAGAGAAAAGATTTTTGAACGTTCCATTTACAAAAAAACAATTTAATATATAGAAGGCTTTACCATGATTATCATAGTGGTGTGATTTTGTGCAACAAAGGCTGAATTAAACATATATACAGTAATTTAGAGATTTCAAACTATCATGATTTTATCGTGCATCGCAATATAGCCTAAAAATATAGTGACATTAATTTGAGGCCATATTGCCCAGCTCTAATTGGGATGAACGTTACCAGATACTTGCCAACGTCGGATACTTACAAATTCACTGACACTGATGTATAAAAGTAGTTCAGACCTAAAACTTCAGTCAATTAATTTCACTTTTAAGTTTAAGGAATGAGAATGGACAAAGAAAAGTCTTGTGTCAGAATGCGGGGAGTGGGACGCAATTGCGGATCCGGGGTTCTTAAAGTTATCCCAGAAGGATAACCACTAAAACCGCAAGCGATATTTGGGAAAGGGAAGGAAAAGAACCCAAATTGGTAGCAACCAGAACTAAGAATCTCCCCAACTAAAATAATACTGAGAAAAGAGAACAAAACCACTGCTGCCTAGCAGCAGTTTAGAAACAAAGCTCTAAAGGGGAAGAAAAGCTTTCTCCAATAAAACACTATGGTCACCAGACCAGTGTAAAATTAAACAAAAGGACTGGGCAAAGGCCTCCAGCACTAATCCACTTCAACTGGTAATTCACAGGTAATATTATCAGGTAAGTTGTCAGTAATGTTTGTGCAGACTCACTCAAAACACAGGAAAACACAAGGAGATGAGCTCACTAACTCTGATGGTGAGATACTGAGTCAGCACTGAGAGCTGAAACCCAGGAGTATATGTAAGCTTTCCACAACTGGCCACAATCAGGAGCAATCAGCTCACACACACACCTGGCGCTGTCACACCTAGCCACAATCAGGAGCAATCAGCTCACAGACACCTGGCACTGCACTGATTGATCACACTCAGTGAGTGCCCAGTGTGATCTCCCTCACATTAAGCTGAAGTCACGTAGGTCTGTTGATCCAGCCTAAAACTCCACAAACTTATTCATACAAACAGCTGATATTAACAGCCAGTATGTGGATTGTTGATACCGACAGAAATTTTCATATCTGATGCTGATAATATCATACATTACTATTAATTTTATAACAAAGAGCACAGTCTAGACCTGCTGTTCATGTAAACTGTCTTGAGATAACATTTCTAATCACTTGGAGCTATACAACTGAAGACGACAAATCCTGTCACTGCCACAGCAACTGATAAAAATACACTAAACACCACTGCCATGTTTGTTTTGCTTATGCGTCATTCGGCTAAGACTGAGGCTGCACAGGCAGTCCAAAGCTGTAAGAATGCCACAGTATCCTGTTTTGCTTGTTTGTCTCCCCCAGCCCTGGAGTTCTCTAGGTAGTAAAAATAGGTTTGTTAGAATCATGACAAGGGCTTACGCAGATTTCTTAAATCAGGATTTGATGTTTTTATGCCCAAACACAATTATGGGTGTTTAAAATACTTGATCAAAACTAGAACACTCAATGTTTCTTTGTGTTTTATTTCAAACTTTAAAGTTTGAGATTTCATGTAAACAGTAAATGCATTTTGATTAGTATGCCACATTTTATTTTTCAATACTGATTCCCGATGATGATTTCAAAGACATTTTTACTTTCAGTTTTCCATTTATGTGATCTTAATTAATATTTAACTCCTCTTCCACCAGAGTCTATGTAGCTGTTTACTATGTTTTATCTGATTTCACCATGGGGACACTGACGTTAGGATTAAAGTTGAATATTGAGTGTTTGTGAGTGTAAAGCTTTTTTGGTGCTTTATTTGAAAAGTAATTATCTGTACATGGAATATTCTCTGTGGCCATTGCTTTTATCACCCTTGCAAAGGAAGCACGTCATTTTTACAAATCAACTGTGTGCGTTGTTTTGTCGAGCCATCACAGACAGACACCAGATTCTCCTGGCCTTATTAAAAAATGTACTATTCTGTATGGGTGATGATCCATTTTCAAACAAGGAAATTAAAATGAACAATGGGTTTGTTAAAATTTAATTCTGTCCATAATTGAATACCCAGGAAGACAGAACATTGAGGTGGTTATTAGATGTTAATGATTTTATCTGCACTCCTGTGATGCATTATGTGATGTGATGTATTATGGAAGGAGGTACTTACCTATAGGAAATTAATCAGAGGGTCCGTAACTCAGCAGGAACATCTTCAAGCAGAGAGTGAGGGCTGCAAGTTAAGTAGAGATGTGAGTGAATTAATAACAATAATACTGAAAAAAAGAATCGGAGGCCACTGTAAATCCACAACTTAATATCAAAATGATGACTGAATTTTTTAATGACAGTACCATCATTCAAATTCAGAGATTTTTCTAAAACTATTGACACTGGGAAAAGGGGAGCGACAAAATATTAATACAGCAATTTTTCATCATTTTCACGTGTGATTGAATTTTTGAATCGTTATTAAAATAATACTCTAAATTCCTGGCAGAGTTACAGTCACTACTTTTCTTTGTGACATTGTGGTTTTACTTTGTGACTCCTCAAGGTGGCGCTTAAGACATGAATGAGATAGGGTGTCAAGAGGTGAAACTGACAACAAAATACAGTCTAAAAATCCTGCAGGTAACCTTTTTAGGGAATTGTACATATTTTAAATTTACATTCTTTAATCACATATTGTGATGTATGATTTTAAGTATACTGCAATATCAATCATTGAATAAACTCTCCATCATGATAATATTCTTATCATAGTCCATGTATCATGTGTTGCATGGTAACATATCATATCACATTTGTACCACTGGTATCATTGTTTTTCATACTGTACTCATTGTACCACATGGTTTTATCTCCTGAGGTGCTCTCTTATCTCCTTCCCTAATTGTAGTAGAGGTTTGAAGAGGCTCATATTAACTAACAGGGTTCTAAAGCTACTAAACTGTAATCATTTTCAACACCATCATTAGTCTAAAAAGTAATCAATTTGATTAAATAACTTTTTAAAAACCCTTTTTGTATGACTAATGTAGCTGTCATTACGATTATTGCTTTTTTTTACCCTGATGTCTAAATTTGATGCCACCGAGTAACTGCACAAATTAATGGTTGCTTTAGGTCCACATGCTGGTTGCTAAAGCAGTGGTTCTCAAGTTGTGAGTCGGGACCCAAAAGTGGGTCGCAGACCTGTTTTCAGTGGGTCGTCTAGGCTAGGTGTCTGAAAAAAAATTGGGGGCAAAAGTCCTGAAGCCCTTATTGGACATGCATCGATATCTTTTATTTTACCCTGCTTTTTTGTGAAATTGGGTAAATTTAAATGTTTGATTAATATTCCAACTAATTTATCTCCTCTTCCTGCAATAAATGGATACTTTTCCCTTGATAATTAACTAATTTCACAAGTTCTCTGAAAAATTGGCAAAAAATTGACACAATGATGGGAAGAGAGAGTATAAAATTTGTCATTTTGTCCCTTTTCTTTTTTTACATCAACTGTTTTGGTCCAATCATGCTTCAAACTGCAACATTCATTTAACTAAACATGCGTTGTTGAAAATGTTTTTGAAACTCGGGTCACAATCTGTCATAAGATGGACTGGTGGGTCCTCAGGCTGGACAAGTTGAGAACCACTGTGCTAAGGTTTAATTTCATATAAATTATAAAATATTGACCAGACTGGCTGTAAAATGGTTGTAATATGATGTCAAGTATTTTCTGAAGTTTGCATATCTGATTCAGAGTTAAAGTGGCATTGCAAAGGTTTTCACGACATTGAGCTAGATTTTATCTTATTGTGTGTAATGAGATCTTATTTACACTGGATGATTATAGCAAAAATCCAAATCACAGTTAATTGACCTTTTTACCTTGATTATGATTAAAAAAAGATAATCCCACTCCTGACTTGGTTTGTGCTGTACATGTTTGCACAATTTCAAAACAAATAACTGACATTCTGTATATTCTAAAGTTTAATGCATCAATCTTGTGCACTTTGAGAACAAAATTATGTGGCTACACAAGCACATTGTTCTCTTTAAACAATTTTGTAGTAAATGTAGTAAATAAATTTTGTAGTAAATAAACCAGAGCTGTGCTGATAATAATAATAATAATAACTAGCTCCTGCTAGAAGGGGTCCTCGGACCCTAATAATACATCACACTTATATAGCGCTTTTTTTGGACACTCAAAGACGTTTCACAAACAAAACAAAACAAAGGAACAAAGGGGTTAAAAAAAAATGCAAGTTTGAACAGGTGAGTTTTGAGTAGTGATTTGAAGTTTTGTATTGAGTCGGAGTTCCTGATGTTTTGTGGGAGTGAGTTCCATAGGGTGGGGGCGGCTTCAGCGAAGGCTCGGTCCCCCAAGGTCCGGCGCTTTGTCCTGGTGGTGGGAGTGAGGAGGTTGGTGTTGGCTGATCTGAGGCGGCAGGTGGGGCAGTGCTGCTGAAGGAGATCAGTGAGATAGGGAGGGGCCAGGTTATGGAGGGACTTGTAGGTGATGAGGAGGACCTTGTATTGGATGCGGTATGGTACGGAGAGCCAGTGGAGTTGTTTGAGAATGGGGGTGATGTGGTCTCTGGAGTGGGTGCGAGTGAGGAGGCGGGCGGCAGAATTCTGGATATACTGCAGTTTTTGGAGATGGTGTGGAGGGGAGACCATACAGGAGGCTACTGCAGCCAATTCTAATGATTTTTCCTACTCTGACCTTCTGATTAAAATTTAAGATGATATGTATTTTCTTTGAAATACTGTCACTGATGTCAAAAAGATTTAAATTTGTCTTTGGGCTGATAGATGTTTAAGTTCATGCCCATAATAAAACACTGACTGTCTGCCAATGATTCAATTTAAAACAATCTTCAAAAGGTCACCAGGTCACATGAACGTCTTTCATTTTAAATTGTGTCAAACCCGTTTTTTAGCCTACTGTATGAGTCCATCATTTATGCAAACATAGTTTTATGTTTGTAGGCCCAAGTAAAGCAAAATGATTAATATACAATTACTCAATGAATTGAATTTCTATGCAAAGTTTTCAAACTATCATTTTTACACTCTGTTTATCCCACCCTGTTAATGTAACTCATGAGTAAATAAAATAACATCTAAGAATTTTACTACAGTTGTATTCTTCCTGAATCCTGAAGAAATGATGAATTATCCAACAAATAACTAAAATCGATGACTGTTAAAATCGTTTAAGCTACCTGACTGTCTCTCTCCTCTCTGCCTCAGTGAACAGGATATGTGGGTTTAGGAAGTTTTTATCATGTTTTATATCCAATAAATATCAATAATGACAGAAATTTCCTGATTAAAGATCATTTCCTTGTTATCACACGCTAACATGCTGTGGTTTTGTGGTTCTGAGATCATACATAGACATTTAGCAGAGAGCAACCAGGGATACATCTGTTCATCTAAAATGTCTCAAAGATTCGTCTCCTTTACCGAAGAGTCTGTGTCTGAGGTGGATTAGTGGGGGTAATTACATCCGCCCAGGAGGTTATGTGATTGGCAGGGTTTGATAGTTAGTTTGTTTGTTTGTTTGCAACATAACTCAAAAAGTTATGGACGGATTTTGATGAATTTTTCCGAAATGGCATAAGATAGAACTGATTGCATTTTGGGAGTGATCCGGATCTGGATCGTCTGAATCCAGGAATTTTTTAAAGGATTCTGTACTACTGGGGGATAGGGCTAACGGCGGAGGTCTGCACTCTCCAAGTGCTTTTCTAGTTAGACTATGGTTTGTTTGGGTTTTCCTCCATGGGGCATCCATGTGGACCGAATGGGGTGGTGTCACGTGACTACAACTACTTTTGGGGGATTTTCAGGCATGCTACATGCCTTGTGACACCTGGCTGCCAGTCAGGTGACTACACAGCCAGTGGTTTGTGTTTTAAGAGGATGGTGCATTAGCAGGGAGAGAATTTCAAGACAAAAAAATCTTTTAACTGACATGAAATTTTTACGGAACTTAAGCACTCTAAATGTCGGTTTTGATTATTTTTCAATTGACCGCCCAGCACAGCTTACACTTGTGTTCTGGGTCTATTGAGGGGATATTTTTATCCATATAGTATCTTAGATTATAATCATATAGCAATTACCAAAATGTAAGTATTGACAGCAAAAAACAAAAAAATAAAAAAATAAAAAAAGAGCTTTCTGTCGGCATAGCATTGTTTGAAAGTTCAGGATGAGTTTCACCTAGGGATGTAACGATAACCATTATCACTATAAACCGTGGTAAAATTCAAGACAGTTAGTATTACCGTTTCAAACTTTAATTACCGTTAAAACCATGTTTGATTACCGCACTTTGAAAACTCACGGTGATACGGCTGAATTCCTTGAGAAGCCGCAGCGCTCTGTGGCAGTAATGCAACTTCATGGATGCCAGCTGCTGTTAAACACCATAGAAGAAGAAGAAGGAGCAGCGCTCTCTAAGACTCTGGTGTGCGTGCGCAGTTTGAAAACATGGGGAGAGAGAGCGAGAGAGAGAGCAAAAGAGCGAGAGAGAGCGTGAAAAAGACAGAGCGAGAGAGAGAGCGAGCGAGAGAGAGAGCAAAAGAGCGAGAGAGAGCGCAAGCGAGAGAGAGAGCGAAAGAGCGAGAGAGAGAAAGAGAGAGATTGTACACTAAGGTACATGAAACTGAAAGTATTTCATATCGTTACATCCCTAGTTTCACCTATGATCAACTGTGAAACATGAACACAGCAGTAATTTTAAAAAAAAAGGCACATCTTAAAGATGACGGTGTAGAGCAATGTTTTGACTATCCACTGATTTGATTGGATACTTGATCAACCAATCTATGTATTAATCTATATCAATTAAATATTGTCTTTATTTTTTCTCTTCCATTATCACCACATAATCATGGAGACAAAGTAACTTAGATGATAGCACTTTTTTAAATTTCAGGTTCAAATTGAATTTGTTATCTTTTTTGATGTACAGTGCTTAACAAATTTATTAGACCACCACCCAAAGTAAGGTTTCTGCCACAGCTGCCCTAAATTAACAGCACTGATAATTACCAAAATCATTTTTTATGTTTCTACAATGGTTAATACACCAATATGTAGAAGCTCTTTAACCCAAATGATATTTTTAATGCTAAAATAGAATTACTATTGTTATCCATGAATATTCAAATTTACTGATTTACCCAAAAAAAAAAAAAAAGGAAAAAATAGTAAAGCACATTAACATTTCTTGATTAATGTGTCAAATTACAGTTATTTACTTGCATTCCTGAACAGAAAAATGAGTTTTAGTGGTTGAATGTTATGCTTGATTAATTTCTGACTTCTCAGAGAAGCCCAGTGACATGGCTCAAATTTGGGTATAAAAAGGTGGATTCAGTTTAAAATTCCTCATTCCTGGTCAAAATGGTAAAACGTCGAGAGCTCACTGAAAATGAAAAAGTCCACATTAAAGCACTTCATAGTGCTGGATGGTCTCTGAGACAAATATGACGGGTGGTCTAATAAATTTGTTAAGCACTGTATATCTTTTTTCTTGACTTAACCATAACCAGTGATAATGTAGGTTAGGATACGATAATGTCATTATATCTTCATATAAATACAATTACATATAAGTTAAATATTAAAATATAATAAGAGAAGGGTTTGCTCTGCTGTTTACAGTAAGGAGAAAAAGAAGGAAAGAAGATGAGAGAGAAAAGACAGGATTTTAGGTAAACTCTTGACTGAAAAGCTAAAAATGAAAATGAGAGAAAAATGACTCTGTGGCTTTAAACTGTTAAGTGTATGCTCCAGGTGTTCTTCTTTGTCATTTGGGATTTTCTGGTTTATGCTTTAATATGTTCTTCTCCAGCACTCAGTGGCTCGTGATGATAATGTGCTGTATTAATTTGATTTATTCATTGGCTTCACTTCTTTATACATACCTTTGGGAAAGCTGAAAAAACACCCACAAAGGTCACTTTTAATGCCATTCACACAGTCAAGCTGTCATGGTCACTCATGCCAAAGAGCACAGATCTTAGTATTAGAGTAGTGGAAACCCAGTGACCCTGTAAGTCCTTGTCTGGCTGGTTAACTACCTTAATGAAGGATGGTGGCATCTTACAGCAAAAAAGACTCAGTGTCCTTCTAAATGTGCCTCTTAATATTCTTAACTGCGTCTGAACTCTGCCAAACTTTCCCCATCTTAGTTTTTTTCAGGCTCTGCTTTTTCATCCCTGACATTTTCTGTGTCTGTTTACACGTTCAGCCCAGAGCACATCATGAAAGCTTTTGAGGATAGGCTAAATATGAGTTTCCTGAGCTTGCGTTCTGACAAAGAACACTGCAGCATAGAAAGAAAATGTAATGCAGGGTTGCACTAAAATGGAAAACTGACATTACACAAATATTAAATCATCACAGTATAAAACAAAGTCAGCTTCAGAATATTTGGGGATACTAAATACCTTGCGCTCAGTGGTTTACATCACTAGCTTCAGTACAGGAGATCAGGGGTTCAGATCCCCACAATGAGTATCCAGAGTGGACTTTGGGCAAGGTCCTCAATGTAATGAACACCAGATGTCTGTCATCAATGACAAAGACAAAAGCGTCTGCTAAATGGTACTGTAACAATGAAATATAGAGGGTATGCATGTGACATCACTTACAGCGAGAGTCAGTGCAATTCTAGCTAGGATTGGGCGGTATTCACTTTTTAATACCATCATACTCTCCCCAAATTTTACCGGGGTACACAGTATTACCCTCACAAACATATTAGCTAAAAAAAAATAATGATTATAGGAGGGCTGGGAGTGACCCCCAAGTGGCCCAGCCTGTGGTAATGCCAGAGATGCAGAGGGCAACCTGTTTTGCAGGTTTTCATAAATTCCCACAGTATTTCAGACCATGAATGCAATATTCCACGTAGCCTAGCAACAGTCTATCTACCATGCATTGCATTGTTTTGAAGCAAGGCTAGCTATGATGACAGAAGTAGCCCCAAGATACTGTATAAAACATGTCCTTTTCGACAGTAGCTACAACTGTGCAAATTTTGTTTTCCTGCACTTTAAGACATGCCTGGGTAAGAAGTGACCAAAATGATTATTTACAGAATTTCATTTTATTTTTCATTTTATTTATTTTATTTTTATTGAAGTGAACAAAACATTTTTACTACCTCAGGTTATGTTCAAATACAGCTCTGATGTTGTGTTTTTAAGCACTTTTTGATGTGCTTTTGTCATGTTGCCAAATTTTAAAGGGAGACTATGAAACAAAAACATTTTTTGGATCAAATTTATCTATATCGGTTTGAAATTTGACATTACAAGAACATGTCTGGCCTGGCTACATGTTTGGATTTTAAAATTTGGCCCCATTGAATTTGTAATTGAATAGCCCTGTTGTACATGAAGGCTACACTGTCAGTAGCACTCATAGTTTTAAAATAAGATTAAATATAAATCCAACTCTTTTTGTTGAAATAGTGTGTGGTCAGTACTGTCAGCACCCTTTCATATCCTCAGCTGATCTCCATCTGCCTCTGTCTTTTTTTCTCCTGTTATCATCTGATGGCAGAGGTGTGCTTGTGTGACAACATCATTTGAGCAAGGAAGTTACACTTTACTTATTAACAGACCCTTAAGTGCCAGAGAGGGAAATCATGACGAAAACATGAAAATATTGTCAATAATGAATGCACTCCAAGCTACTCGCACAGAACTGCTTTTCTATCAGGATATACGATCAGTCTGACACCCTGCTGTGCTCTTTATGTTGCAGGTTTGGCGTGTAAAGAGAGGGGGCAGACAGAGAAAGAGAGAGAGTAGTGAAGTGAGGCTGGGATGAGGGGCACAGTAGAAGAGAAGTACAGGAGTTGACAACCTGTTACCGGTGGTTCATTCAAAATATTCAGGACCAGCCCTGAGACATGAAAAGAGTTAAGGAAGAAACTGTGAATCAACACGGCCACGTGGAGAGACAACTTGCCTCGGAATTTGTCTGGACCAATAACAGAGTCTTTATATTTAAAAAGACTGAGCGTTTTGAAAGTGAGTACGACAGCAGGGACTGAAATAAGCTGTTGATTTGAGTGGATTGCACTGCCACACAAAAATGGACTTTCTTTTTATCAGCTCAGTTTCTATGTGGAGCTTTGATGTTCTGCTTCCTAAAAAGAGTCCCCAACTATCAAACCATGCAGTGTGACAGCATGGGTTTTAACAGCACTATTGTGACTCACAGAGAAGCAAAAAAATGAGATCCTTTCCACCATCCCAATTGCTAACTGCAGCTGCAATACTTATTCAACTGCTCTGACACCGACTTCAGTATTTCATCAGTTCAGCATCAGTTCCTGTCTACTTGTTTTTTAACTTCAAACTGTTTTTTCCCCTTGATGTGCATTGCCAAACTAAAGATAAGATGTACTCATATCCTTACATGTTAACATATAGAAACATTCTCTTCTCATGTTCCAGCAAAACTCTTCCTGCCTGCCTCCAGAAAGTAGCCTCTATAAATAACCAAAACATCTCATCCAATCAGCCAGGGAGGACACCTGTTGTGTTACTTTGAACAAAGAAGGAAATGATTTTCATACTGTAATGTTCAGTATGAGTGTACTCAGAGTTTCTGTGTTTCCAATGTCACTGTAGTTTTGCTAAATGTTGTACAGCGTTAGCCCCATAGCATAATTGCCTAACTAATATTTTAAGGTTTTCAGAAAAAAACACAATTTGACACACACATAGGATTTTCCTTTTTAAACTGTAACAGTAGGTTTTATCAGATGTGTGAACATATTTCTTAAAAAAGAAAAGCCATAACAAGGACTACATAACAAACAAAAGTGACTTCATAGATAAGAATTAATAAATGACTTAGGCATACAGTGATTATGGAATGAAACAAGCACTCTGATTGGCTGAGGATATAGGCAATAAGGCACAATGAATCAGCAGAGTTAAAAGAGTCGAGTTAGGTAGATATCACAATTTTGCTAAAAAAATTACTCAGGCAGTTATTCTTACATTAGTGTTACATTAGTGTAATGCTAATCATGGATTAATGTAGATATCACAATTTTGCTAAAAAAATTACTCAGGCAGTTATTCTTACATTAGTGTAATGCTAATCATGGATTAATGTTGGGCCTTTAATAACTGAACAGAGTAACCCACAACTTCTACATGGGATGACTGCGCCATGGACAGAAGCGCCGCGGGTTTGGTCCGAAGGTGAGCGGCCTCGCCCACTGGAAGCAAATCTAGAGCGCTTCGTCAAGGTGCGCAGTCATGATCAGCAAGAAGAGATCACGGGAGAACTGCGAGTTCACGCAGGAATAGTATGTCAACAGTGGACTATTTCACCTTTTGGGCTTAATTTTTCATCCTTTCCGATATAAGTCCATGACATTGTTGCTTCTGCCATTGGGTGAGTACATTAGGAAGTTAAAAGGTTAATGTTTGCTTAAAAGATCTGTGGTTTTATGTAAAATTCCTTGGCTAAATGTCCTCAAAAGTTAACTTTTCTTGTAACGTTGTAGCTCTGTGACCCACTGACCTCTCAGTGACCCTTTGTTCTCGCTTCAGGATGAGATGTAATGTTGATATGGTGATGATTTACAATCCGGAGTCCGTGCATTGTGTTGTATTTTGAAAGAACCGGATATTCTATGCTTGTGACTTCCTCTTCTGGAGCTTTCTGATCGACGGGTATTGACGCGGTTTGGCAGCGGCCAGCACTGAAAAATAGACCTGCAGCATACCTGCAGTGTCGGTCCAGGCATGTGCCACTGCCAGACTGGAGCGCCAGCTGTGGAAATGCTCTGATAGACTAGAGAGGGAGTGATGTGCTCCGCAGTACGATTTGCCAGTGGTTCGCGGCACGTTCACTCTATGTGGAAATTGGAGGTAAAGTCTAGACCTGATCTTTATGTGATGTGTCTTGACATAACATAAGTTATGAGGTGTGTGTTATGTGTCCAAAACTGTCGAAGTCCTCATGAAAAAACAATGATTTCAGAGAAAAATATCCTGCAGATAACAGCAAACGTGTTATTGACAAACACATTTCTTTTAGTGTTTGTTACAGTGTCGATCCCTGACGGAGGATTAGAAATACACTACCCTCCAAAGTACGGTAACAGTGGGCCCAATTCCTTTATTTTTTCTGTAGACTGAAAACATTTGGGTTTGACATCAAAGGTGAATATGAGATATTTAGTTACAAATCCTTTTCTTGCAATAACTACATCAAGCCTGTGACCCACTGACATCACCAAACTTTTACATTCTTCTTTTGTGATGCTTTTCCAGGCTTTCACAGCAGCCTCTTTCTGTTGTTGTTTGTTTTGAAGGGTTACTCCATTCAGTCTCCTCTTTAGCAGATAAAATGCTCTATAGGGTTTAAGTCTGGAGACTGACTCGGCCAGTGTAAAACCTTCCATTTCTTGCCCCTGATGAACTCCTTTGATGTTTTGGCTGTGTTTTGGGTCATTATCTTAATCTTAACCATATCTTAGGTTAATCTTTGTCTCATCAGCCCTCAAAACTTTGTCCCAGATTTTTTTAGACACATCTCTGTACTTGTTGGCAAAGTTTTCTGTGAACAATAGATGGTGATACCTTCACTCCTGCCTTTTGGAGGTTGTTGCTAATGTCACTCATAGAGTTGTTTTAGGGTCTTTCTTTACAGCTCTCACAATGTTTCTGTCATGAACGGCTGATGTTTTCCTTGGTCTACCCATTCAACATCTGTTACCGAGTACACCAGTGGTTTCTCTTCTTTAGGACGTTCCTAATGGTTGTACTGGCTATAGCCAACGTTTAAGCAATGGTTTTGAATGATTTTCCATCTTCTTTCAGCTTTGCAATTGCTTGTTCTTCACCCATAAACAGCTCTCTAGTTTTCCTGTTGATTATACTTCTAAATATAAATTGCCATCTGTACAGGCAAAACCCAAATCTAAAACTGAGCGTAGAATTTCTGCATTATTTATTGTTTAAATAATCATAATCATCATAGGACCCACCCGTCAGTCATATGTCCCAATACTTTTGCTCACATGAAAAATGGGTGAGCTCAAGCAAAAGGGTCTATTTTCGAAGTTGTGTATCAGATCCAGACATAAGTACCTGGAAATGAAAGCTGATTAAAAGATGCAAAAAAAAGCCAACTGCCAAATAAGTAAGCAGTGTATAATCACATATTATATACTGTGTTAGCTAAAATATATGTTGCAAGAATCCTTCAACATAAACTCAAAGTATTTCTTAATTACTTTAAATTTACTTTATGGTTAATCAGAGGTTAATTTAAATTCATAAAGCTTTGTGTTGCTCTGGTGCAAAATCATTGACTGTTACATACAGTATGATTCATGAGAAATCTGTTGACAAGGTTGTAGTAAATTCCATTTTATGGGCATATAAAATCAGCCCTGAATCTTGCTGTGCTTTCCCTTTACATCTGTTCCACTGTAACAGCTGTTGTTAGCCGTGATGGGAGCTCACTCCACCAGAACAAATACCAGCATCTCTCAGAAGCCTTTTCCTTCAACCTAATGTGAAGAAATCTCCAGTCTCCATTTTTAATATAACCAGGCTAATCTTCCCCGCTCTGGTATCATCACAATAATTTGTTAATCAGCACTTATAAATTTAACAAATGTGAGAAGGCCTGTGGTTAATATCCACAGGTATCTACTAGATTATATGCAAGCTATCGTTATCTAAATACTTCCAGTCATCACTCGTCCTGCTATCCACTGTGTAACTGTTCTGCTTGTTATCTACCTTGTGAGTAATGTGTATCTGTTTTTGCTTTGATTTAAAGCTCTGGCCTGTCTTTTTCAGAGGGAGTTGTTTTTCTTTTAGGATCCTGTTTGACTCAGATTTGTGACGGAAATCTGCTGCTATGATTGAAGATATTTCAAGACACCAAGATAGAACAAGTAAACACTGTCATTCCAAACAACGGCGGGGGTATATTTATTTTTGTTCAAAATAAAATGTGTTTGAGTGAAAGGTGACTGCATAAAAGAGTGTTTCATTTAGAAGAAACTTTTTCATAAATGCAACTTTTAAAGGAGGGCTTTATAAACTGATTCATACCTGCGACACTGTTTTCAGAGTTTATGACACTTAGGTCTCAGGCGTCAAATTTTTTAATGTTTTTGTTGTTGTTTGCTTCAGTCCTTTTATGAAGAATATAAATCCACTGAGTGGATTTCACAGACAGATGTCTAACCTGACAAGGGAAGAGTTTTTCTTTAATGATGAGCTGTATTTGAAGTTGATTTATCAAGCTTCATGCAGTTTTCTTAAGTTTGAATACCCTTGCCTCAGTTTTTCCCCTTCTAAAAAAGGCTCCGTGTAGCAGTCCACTTGTTTCTTACATTTGTGTTGTAGCTGCAATCAAAAACTCCACCATATGAACCCAAACTATTTAGGCTAATTTTATCTCCCTAATCCATTTTAATAAGCAGAAAAATTGCAGTTATCATCTATGGGTAAGGACATAAAAAGTCAAATTATGCTTGCCATAGAGAATAAAAAAAGTGATACTGTATTTACTTTGAATGTACTCCCAGTAGATGGAAAATCATGCTTTGCATTATTGTTGTTACCATGGATCTTGTTAAATTTCCTGTAAAGTGATGGAAAAACAATCTTTATTTTAGGTTTGTTGTAGGACAAACCACTGTGTTATGAACCACCAGGCCAAATTTCAGTAATGAAAAGCATCTCTAAGTGTGTAAAATTAAGCTTTTAAAATCATGAAAAATGAAGCAGTGAAATATGCTCTAAGATGATGTGGGCATGTCTGTTGAATGAGCTGAAGCCACACCCACCCAGGAGAAATGATCCTCTCAATTTTTAAAAACATGCAGCTGCCTGGCTCTGTACTAGATCAGAGAGACAGACGTTAGGGATTACAATTACTGTTTTCTGGCACAAATCTCTCTGTTATGATACTTTTAATGACCCCATAGGCCACTGTGGTGGATAGATTGTCCTTCTTAAGTAGTTTTCTTTTAATTGGGCTCACCTGGCTAACTAACGATCACAGGTGTCTGAGATTGATTTCGGTGATCCAAAGAGCCCTGAGACACAAGACCATCCATGAGTTTGACTGAAAAAAAACAAAAATTTGAAAGTTTATGACACTATTATCCAATCTGCATAATAATTTGGAACGCGGTGTATACTGAATAAAAAACTCCCAAGAAACCTGCATTTTGAAAAAGTTTGAAATAAACTCACCTTCAGCTTCAGCAGTCCTCTGACTTTAATGTTTCTATGCTTCAGTCAAAAGGAAAATCTAGTCATAAAGGCAAAAAGACAGCAAGTGGAGCTGATTTTATGGTGTCTGTACTGGCACCTGGTTTGGAAACCGCTGCTTTAAAGAGGACTGAAACTTTAGGTCTGAACAACAGCTAGTTTAATGCAAGACGAGAGGAATGTGTTCTTTCTTCTTTGTTAGGATTGTCTCAGTGGAGCAAACTGCTGTTAAAGCTCATGTTTAATGAGAAAAATTAATTTCAGTAGTGAAATAAAGGCTGACTTGTTACATTTTAATGTTATCTGCCAGCAGCTTGTTACAGGGCTGTTTGCAGCTCTCTGAAAGAACACAAATCTTGGTTTGACTCTTAGTGATAAAACTTTTCTTATAATGTACATGCAATAAAAAAGAAATAACTTTCAGATTTGGTTACTGAATGCCTTCATTTGCAAGAAAGAAATATATTATTTACTGCAGAACATTTTTTTACTTCTTTCATGTTTTTAACAAATAAATTAACAGTAACATGTTGATTTGGTGCAGGAAACCTCTTGAAAAAGGTCTTTATATATCAACATTATTACTGGCATTGGCCAAAATAAGCTTGGAAAAAGCAGTGTATCAGATTTTGTCAAAAATCTACAACCAGGCATCCCTACACTCCAGTCAAATACAAAAATCAATCAAGCCCCAAAGTTATTCCAATCAGGCCATATTCCTCTAAATATACCTCACACCACAGAAATAACCTCCAAAAAGTGTGGAATTTTCTAATTATTGTCAGAGGTGTTGAATAGGGATAAGTACCAAAATCCAGTACCAGCTTGGCACCGGTGACAACACATCTGATACCTACAGAACCAAATCAAAACACTGATTTAAGTACCGTATTTCTGTACCGCTCTACTCCAACTCAGCCTCTCCACATCAGTCCAGGTGTTAGGCACAAAAAGCCTTGGACTTAACTTAATGAGTGTAGCCTAAACTTGTTTTATTTTAGCAGAGCACAAACATCTCGTATTCGTTTCACTGAGTAATGTCTCCCCTCTGCTTGTCTGCATCTTTATTTTTTTATTCATGAGTTGTCTAGGAAGCAGTGCCAGTGGATGAATATTGGACGAGTCTTTGCTTTGAGAAATCACAATTATTTTTTTTATACTGTGCCCAGTTGGCATCTTTTCTGTATAGACGTTTCCTTCAATTATTTAAGCCTGTGGTACCAAGACGATGTTTACTCACGTCCCCTCTAAAGTGTTAGAATTGATTCATGTGAGTGTGCTACGTCCTACCACTCTTATAGTGCAAAATTAGTATTATTAGGGAAGAGCTCACGGTTCAGTTCATTGGGAGAGTCCCAGATTTATAATTGCTGATGCCCCTCACTTATGTTTTCCTTTGTGATTGTTAGTGAGACTGGTCTGTGTATAGTCTTTAAAATGTATTAGCAGCAGTAATATCCTCAACCCTCTCTGCTTTCTTCCTGAGGACAGGAAGAAAGAGCAGCGGCTCTCGCTGCTCTGCCTGTCTAGCAGCGGGAGCCAGGAGGTAACTTTTCTTCCTTGTATGTATTGATATGCAGCCTACTTCCTCTCCTTCGTTGGTGGTTTAAATAGTGGTTAGCAAACACCATCATTATTGCCACTTAGATCAATGGGTAAATACAGTCACATTTGTTTTCTTTCCTTCTCTTTTTTTAAATGACCAATTTGATTCTGTTTCAGAGTGTTCTTTGTTAAACACCTAACAACAAGAAGCCAGTGTGTAACAACAGCACCTCAATGTTCCAGTGGTAAAAATAGAGCTCTTATGCCTGCCTTATCAGTATGATGCAGAGAGTTATTAAGTTGTTAACATTGTTTGAATTTTATACAATAAACCTGACACACATCTGATAACATGCAGGCATCTGCTGTCCGTGCGCTCACAAACAGCAGATGTCTTTCTACTCAACGTGACACATTTCATGATCACTGTAGACAGGAAGTACGATGACTAAATAACTGAGTCTGAACACTTTCTTGTTGCTGAAACAAATTAACATAACACAGTTAAGTGAGTTCAATTTTAAACACGGACAACAAAATGTGTGGCTTCATACTGACACAAAGGAAGGAAATGATAGTACATTTCGGCACTGTGGCACAGTCAAACGTATTTGATGTTTACAATTCGGTGTCTGGGAGGCTATGATACTATTTGGAGCAGCAAAATAATCACATACTCAAGGATTTTTTAGACAAATAATCGTTTGCAACTAGGCTCCACCCGGGATACTCCCCCACGATCATCAAGGGGGGCAAATCTGGACTCAAATCAGGCTTAAAGTCCTGTACTGTGTGGCCAGCCATAGACATTAAAAAACATGTAAAGAAGTCAAAGGCCAAAAAAGTTCCACCACACTTCAACTACATAACATGAGGAGGGGCGCTGTTTCACTTTTTGTAAAGTTAGAAATAGAAAGCTAGTAGATAGCAGCAAAAGCAAAAAGGAATAACCTAAAATGTCAACAGGTCTTCACACACTTGGTCCGTTATTTTCAGATGTGGGTTTTTTTTAATCTGTAATCCAAAAAAAACCCCACACACTCAAATCTTTCACACTCAGTCCAGTGCGTTTTATTTGTATGTGGCAAATTGTTCCGTACTGCAAGCCTGTGGCTCTGTCACTCCTTTAAAATCAAACTGGATCCATCTATGCTGATGGAGCACTTAATACAGCACCCACTCATGCATCATAGCGCTGTGCTAAGATGGAGAGCTACTTTTCACTTCAGTCTCTGTTAGGTGGCTGTGAGAACAAACTTGTTCCTTTATCAGTTATATTTACATGGATGATATCCACACGATACACGGGCAAACCAAGGTGATTAAAAAGAGGTTTTGGTGTGATCATAGGGTGCAACAGAGAGAAAGATAAAGGGGGAAGGATTGAGCAAGTGAGAGAGAAGAAAGCAGCAGGCAATGTTTTGACTCATCAATCACCATCTAAATGACTTGGACCGTAGTGAAAAATCTGAATAAAATCGAACCTGTTCTAAAGAAATAATGCCAGAAAAGTTTGGCGCCAGTGTGCAAACATGATTAACAACAATATGAAGTAGATTTTTTTAACATGAGAAAAATTTGGAGTGAAGAAAAATAGACTCAGTGTGCAAAGGCCTTAAGTGTTACATTTTAAGGACAAAATCAATCTGGGGGAACTAGGCTTCCTTTGGCTTCCAGGAGAAAACACCGCTGACTAAGACAAAACTGCGTTATCTTCTGGTCAATGTTTGCTGCCCATTTACATAACCAAATGCTCCGTGCTGTTGTGCAAAAACAAACAAAAACATAAAAAAAACATATAAATTACTGATTGTCACGATTACTGTATTTTCCGGACTATAAGTCGCTCCGGAGTATAAGTCGCATCAGTCAAAAAATGCGTCGTGAAGAGGAAAAAAAACATATATAAGTCGCACTGGACTATAAGTCGCATTTATTTAGAAACTGACACACCGTTGTCCGTGCACTGATAGAGAGGCGGTTGCGTTGCATGAAGCGGTAACACCAAGAAGGCCTGCCTGCAAAGTCATTTATATTCATCTCCTTCGCAACTACCAGGGCATGGACACGTAACTGCACTGTTGACAAGCTTCTCCCGGCAGCACGTTGTTCAAGCACCCATCTGTGGACTCGCTCCTCCAGCTCTGGCCGTCTTGCTTCCAGCCCGTGATTAGCTTTCTTTGTTTTCTTCATTGCAGTAAAAGTAACCTCTGCTTTTTGCCAGTTCCTCACAAGTTTCTCACTCACTCCAAACTTTCTTTCTGCAGCTCGATTACAGTTTTCGACAACTTTTTCAGTGGTACAGGAGCAGCATATAGTTGTCACAAGCCTAGAGCGCCCTCTCCCTGCTGTAGACGGTAATGTTTACTCCTTGTGCAAGTCAGTCAGTATGGATTAACATTTAAAAACATGTTAAATTACATATATTTTGATATAAAAGTCGCACCTGACTCTAAGTCGCAGGACCAGCCAAACTATGAAAAAAGTGCGACTTATGGTCTGGAAAACAGGGTATTAAAAACAGTCATTCAAAATGCAGCAGCATATAGTTGCAGCAGAGATGCTCAAGTCTGCTAAGACTGACTAGTTCTAAAACATTCTTGGGAGCTTTAGCAAAAGCTCAAAAGTTCAGATATCACAGGTGTTTTTTGAGCATGCTGATGAGGGTCAGGGGGTGCAGGTAGGCATTTATGGCAGATGAAGAAAAAGAGACGCTACACTAACATGTATCATGGTGAAACCAGACCTGTATGTGTGAACTTAAGCTTGCAGATTACTTTATCACCATGTATGTAATTATCTGCTAAAGCAACAGAATTACTTGTTTAAGACAACAAATCCCTATTTTGTTAATTCTTCCATGCCATCCATACTGCAAGGTTTGTTTGCAAGTCTGTTGCCTAGTCATATAGTGTTCATATTTTCAATAAATAATGACAGAGAGAAAATGTACCTGAACACCAGACCTGTCTGCTCTTAAATATTTCATAATGTACATTTATTCTGGGAAATGTAGTTTCCCAGAATTAGTAGGGTGGCTTTACTTGATTGCTGTCGCCTCATCATGTTGATTACTTCCTTGTTCAGCAAACTAAAACTCTTACCCATCAAACAAAGCAAGCATTCAGTTGTGAACCACCTATAATAAAAATGTCCAACAGTTCTCCTTCTTTTGTGCTTCAGTGCAGTGATTCAGATCCAACTTTAGCAGTCAAACCTGTAACTGGAATCAGCCGACACCTTTAATGTCGCAGTTAATGTGAATGTGCAATGACATGTCTAACACAGACAATACTTTCATCATCTAGAGTGTTGATTGAAATCGTGCAGGGCAAAGGTGTGCATGACAATGGTAAGGACTATAAAAATGTCCGCTTATTGTGTTTCTGAACAGAAAACCATGTTTTTTTCTTTTTTCACAACAAAACACAAATCAGGCATTTGAGACCGATCCTTTCCCTGAGTGGTTTGAATAAACTCAGCGATCAGAGTCGTGCTGATGCTTATCTTGTCTTGCATTTGACTTGTTTGAAGCTCCTCGTGATGACAAAACAACCTGTCACTTGCTCAGACTTGCCAGCAGGAGACGAGAACAGCCTGAGGAACTGATCATGATGACTGCACTGGCGAGCACAGATTAGGTGTCACAAAAGGTGACTCACAGGGAGAACACTTCAGGAAAAGAAACTCCCTGTCTGGGTACATCTGTTACTTTATCTTCCCACACCCAGGGTCAAGACGAAGCTACACAATGCTGCAGATATCTTGTTCTTTATGGCTCTGTATGAGGTGGAACTCTGTGACGAGACATATTTCTGTGTCCTCATAAAGGCAGAGTGTTTGTAAATATTAAAACTGCAGGATTATCATGATTGCATTTACATAGTTTCCTACAGTCCTTTATATGAATGTATAATGTAATCTACCTTTAACAGCTTTATTTACAGTAATCTTTTTTTGCTAATTAATTTGAGCATCTTCTCAATTATCATCAATCATGTAATGACAGTTGGGATGGATTTAATTTCCTGGCAGTGTTTCAGTGATGCACATACGATGCTGGAGATCTAGCAGGAAAATGAAATGACTGTAAATATATGAAGTTGCTCTGATTTAATTATTGATAAAAAAAAAAATAAGATGAAAACACATTGAAGTGAATTAATAATCTATTAATTACCAGTCAGTTTATGACTGACAGAATGGGTACATGTATTCCTCATCATCTCCAGAGTGTTCTGAATAGGGCTCGCTGCTATTTGAAATTTAACAGTTCACACAGATAGGTGCAGATGTCAAACAATGAATATATCAGAGAGGAATCATCATGGCTGTAAGCCTTTCATATTAGGGCTGGAAATAAACCATCTACTAAAGCCTTTTTTGTGCAGTGTTGGGTGAATTTGCTCAGTATACCGGCTGTGGTGGTAGGTAAAAGTAGCACAACCAAATGACTTGTAACTATGTAAATTGTCCTCTGCCTGTTCCACTCTGACTTTGTGCATAGTTTGGCTATCTTAGGTTGTTTTCACACCTGACAGTCCGGGGGACTCGGTCCATTTGGAACAGAAATTGCAACACTGCTGCACTTTCCTTTGGTTTGGTTCACATTCACACTGCTCTTGGTCAAACGGACCAAACCATCTGAACACCTACAACCTCTGCCAGTTAGGGGCGCTGTCATCACAAAGAAACAGTGACCAAGAAGAAAAGAAGGCGTAGAATACAAAACTGGAAATCCATCTCCTTCTGCCAGTCTTTTTTCCCACATTAACAATGAAAAAAACACTTTATGCCATCTTGAGGTTTCTGCTTTTGCACTAGGGCGTTACGAGCAGCCAGCGAGGCGGTGATCTGTCCAGCATATCGCTCTTTACATGAGAAAATAAATCAGCACAGTCTACAATATGATGCTATGGCTACACAGACACCAAGCGAGGTACTGACATTAGGGGTGTGAATCACCAGTTTCATCCCGATATGATACGATTTCGATATTTTGGATAACGATACGATATTTTCGATATCACAAAATCTGCCACAATACAATTTCGATTCAATTCAATATGGGGCCCAGTATCAATGTCAGGAGACTTTGTGCAAATATTTCACACAGTTACAGAAAAAACAAATGTTTCTGAAATTAAATTATTGACAGGTCTCTGGATTTAATAAAAAACATGTCTTCAACAAAAACAAAGAATGATTACCTTTAAATTAGGAACACAACTATTCACATTTGTGTTAAAACATACTGATTTAAAACAGCAAACATTTTCAGTACCAAACATTTTATTTCCTCACATCCTCAGATCCCTCTAAAGCACCAATATGGACTTTTTCTGCAACCCTTTAATATAATGATCAAAATGTTTGGCCTGTGTTCCCATTTTAGATTTTTTCTTAAACTTATTTACACCCATGTGAACTTCAACAGATATTTCTGCTCTATATCAGCCCTTCATACTTTACACAGGGGCCTGTTAATGCGGCAGATAGTTCATTTTAGTAGTTTATTCACCTTATGAGATTTAAATGAGGTAAAATATTGGCATATGATGTTATATAATGATTCTTTATCATTTTTTATTAATGGCAACCTCGATTTTAATAAATGGAAAGGTTAGACAGAATACTAGAGCAAAGTTTTATTATAAAAGACCTTCCTGTGATGTGCAGCTTTATAACAAGAGCAAGGGGGTGGGGGGTATGAAGAGAACAGCTGTCCTGCTTGAACCACGTTAAGTTTGGACAGTGTATATTTTCATTATAAATCTAATGTGAGATGGTGATGTAAAATAAGTGTATCAAAGGAGATATGCAGCAGCGGACTTTTCCTCTCTGTGTATCTGCAGCCTGCTGCAGACAGCACTCACTTCCTCAGCCATAATGGGTAAGGGGTTTTTATCCGTGAGGGATCTCATACAGCGGCTATATAAAGATAAAGACGTAGATGTAGTCGGCAAACTAAGGGGAGAGATTCGTCCTACAGTAGCATCTGTCTGAAATATACCCACACAGCTGAGAGAGGAAAGGATATCCTCATTCCCTCAGCCGCGAAACTTTCAGCCACTGCTGCTGCTTAGTTAACTAGCAGCTAGCATGTTGAGGACGCTGCCTGGGGCGGAAACTGTCAACAGGCGTGCGGGGGGAATTTGAAAATAAAAGCGTAGCTTGAAGCATCCATTTAGATTGATGTTTTGACTTTCCATCGATCTGATTGGATCATCAATCAACCAATCGATATATCGATATACATTGATGAATCGCTACACCCCTAATAAATATCATGCAATACTCTGAAAGACATCTCTTACTTTTATGTGATATATTTCAAATCAAGAGCTGTTATTCATTTTTGTATGTATCTATATTTTCTTCATCATTTTCTTTCATTTTCATTATTGATGAATTGTTTACAGCAGAGGTTTTCAAAGTGTGGGAGAGTGAGCCTCCCCTAGGAGAAATAATTTTTTTCCATGGACCCCCACCACTGTAGAATTAAGATTAAAAAATGTAAACATCTTTATTTTCAAACATTTATGTCTCATCTTTATAAAATTTTCTACTTTAAACATTTTAATATCTTGGTTTGCATATTGAACACCTATCTTACCCAGGCAATCAGTTTCAGTTTCAGTACTGAACTTATTGCAAATAAGACCTGATTATCATGCTCTGATTTAGTGGGAACTCTAAGTTTGCATCAATGCAGATGATGTAGGATTGCATAACAGCAGATCATCCTCCACCTTCAGCCTTGCCTGGTCCTCACTTCTGATCATTGTTGGTGCCAAAAATCTGCTTTTGCACAGATGGTCTTACAACACTAAATGTCTGATAAATGTCTCAGTTACCTTCAGGGATTGAAATTCCTTTTACTTCCTGTCAAAAAATCCCCCTGGTTTGATCACTAGACTTGGTGCTTTTGTCTCAGTATGACCCCAGGGTTCACACAGCCTGATGCTGTCATTAGCTTATACATCTTTGCAAACTAAATACTGTGGGCATTGAGTATCACTGGGACCAGTGCAGGAAAATCCTAGCTAGTTTGCCCCACACACAGGGTCCAAAACTAACCTTTTCACTGGCTGGTAAGTGAAATTTTTTACCAGCCAGGCAGATATTTTACCAGCCAACCAAATAAAAAATTGCTTTTAAGTTTTGTAATTTGCTATCAGTATTATTTAACATGTCATTTGGGTCTTGTATGCAATTCTCAATCAATATTTCTATAGTATGCACTAATACTAGCAATAATATATGCTAAAAGAGACAAAAAGTGAGTAAAAAGACCCTTATTATGTATAGAACGACAAATGAACTTGCTTCTGTCAATTCTTGTTTTTATAAATCACAATTCCAACCCTCCTTTATCTGGGCTAGGCAAAATGACTCAAGAGATATTCTGGCAGAGTTACTCTAAATTTTATTTTTGGTTTATCATTTATTTATTATTCTATTTTTCTCAGAAGTTTAGTTTTCTTACATTTGTTTTAGTTTTAAACCTTATGGTCCACTGAAGAACCTACAACAAATCAATTTATTTATTTATTTATTGTAAACAGTCTTCATTAACAATCTAAATCAGGGGTTGGCAACTAATTTTGGCCTCGGGCCAATTTTGTTCCTACCAACTCAGAGGTGGGCCAAAATTACATTTTTATCAGGCAAAACCTGTCTTTCCTGCTTTAAAAATACTTTTTTTCTTGTCTATACTATTATATCTTGTACAAAACGTAATTTAATAAAGTTATGTATTTAAAATCAATGAATTTGCTACAGGCTGTCAGTATTTATTTATTTGATCTATGAGCCAAGCTTGTTATTTGTTTTAATTCAATGAAACAGATTTTGCACTTTGTCTGTTACAGTGGCACACAGAGAGCGATTTTTCTTTTTTTCTCCTTTTTCTCAGAGCACACATGTGCCAATTAAGTTCCTACCTCAAACCAGTGTGCATCTGAAGTCAAGCAGATGCTGCTATTTTATCATATTTTGTCATGAATTTTGAATGAATGTTCTAAAATCTGTGTGGAATTGTTTTTGTGATAGCAAATACATATATATATATATATATATATATATATATTTTTTTTTTTTTTTTTTTTTAATCAGTTTTTTAATCAATGTCATCTGGTAGACCAGGTATTATTGGCGGCGGGCCAATTTTGGCCCGCAGGCCGCCAGTTGCCTACCCCTGATCTTAATGGACCAAAAAGAAACAATGGAAAAAACTATCAAGGCGCCTTCACAGCGCGGTTAATCTGTAGTCTGGACATGGAGGCGTGAGCATCTCCTGCTCTAACTGCAGCTAAGAGGGACTGCTGCAAGGAGATAGCTGCCTTTCAGTGCTTTGGGACGGGGAGGGGCTCGCGGCAGCCCCCGCTGTTCAAGAGGCGCTACAACGATAATGTGCTTTCATGTCAGAGTCTTCAAGAGTCACTAGAGGGGTCTAAAAACTTGCTAATATAGCTACATAGTCGCTAAGTTGGTAACACCGCAAGAAGGTACGGCTACAGTAACAATCAGCTATCCACCCCGGCACGCTGTGGATGATGTCATGACTGACGCACCTACGTGACCAAAGACCCTCTCGGCCTGAAATACACATTACTCTGCCAGGAAACCAGCCGATACCAGCATCACTCTCCAGTAACAAAAAAAGGAATTTTTCGCTGGTAAAAAAAAAAAAAAAAAAAACTCACCAGAGTGGCGAGTGGTCTTAAAAATTTACCAGCCAGAGACAAAATCTACCCATGAGTGGCGAGTGTTAGTTTTGGACCCTGCCCACACACAGCAGAACTTAGCCAACAGAATCTCCTTTTTTTCTGGATCATGGTTCCACACCTCCCCTGAAGTTTGGTGGTGCCCCCCAGGGGAGGCCCGCCTCACACTTTGAAAACCACTGGTTTACAGCATAACAGACAGGACCAACAATCTCAAGAGGTTCAAAAGATGGCACAAACTATTACTTGCGCTTCTAGCCTTTCAAAATAAATCTGAGAAATGTGGATCTGGGACCTTATTTTTAACCTTTTCTCCTGTTGAACCAGACTTATACCCATCTATGATCTCTACACGGAGGTATGAACTAAACCATGACCAATGAACCAAACCATGACCTGTGAACCATTAATTTCCTAACATTTATGTTTAACTTGCAAGTCTGGAGGGTGAAGTCCTTCTCTTAGAGGTTAATATGAATCACATATACATAAATGTGTGGTCCCTGTGAGATAGCTGTAAGTAGCACAGAAGGTCCATCAATCAGCTGTAAGTGAGGCAGGACAGAAGGAGTTATTCATGCTCAATCATCACTCATGTATACCAGTGGAGAAGCACAGACTGGCTTATGTGCAAACAGTATAGGATATTGGTTGTTGGTGAGATATTAACATTCTCATTAACAGAATACTTTTATAAATACCAGTTAACTGGGAATTTGTGTGTGCATCTCATGATCATCGAACTTTGTTCTGACAAAGATCAGCCTCCCTCTGGGACAACAGTACATGACCTCACAGTAACAAGAAGAGGATGTGAGCAGACAGGAAATGGATGTCTCCTTGGAGCAGCATTTTATCGAACCATGACAAGTAAGGACTTTTATGTTTATGGTGAATGAGCAGAGCTAAAGCTTCTGACAGTGGTTTTAGCTCTACATTAAAAAAAAAAAAAAAACACACACACACACAATGGTACATGAAACAGAAAGACATAAAACTAAAAGGAAATTTGCAGTGTCTTGGAGAGATCTGAGTCTGTACTGATTTCCTCCACTTTCTCTTTGTTTACCTTTTCTCTGTCATTGTTTACTGCTTCCTGATTGGTTGAGCCTCCTTTCTTAGAATGTCTAAGGCTGATTAGACCAAGAGGAAGTGTGTGAGTACCTCCTCTTCCAGTTAATCCAGCCCTGCTCTCCTCCTCATATCTCTGTTTATTCTCAGCTCTCTGTGCAGCTCCTCTCTCTCTGAAAGACAAACATGTTCAGGTAGGTTTGTTATTACTGGTAACGTCCATTTTAGTGTGATGTTTATCCAGAGTCGATCATGCAGGAGATACAGTCAGAGGTGTTCTTTCAGTAAAGATCTGAGACACTGAACATGTGTCTAAGGTAAAATCTTGAGACTTTCTATCACACAGCACAAACATTTGAATCAGACTTGCTTCCATTCAATATCCGACTGTGATCCAAGTGCAGGCAAAAGTGAGCAGAAACCTTTTTTTTTAATAAACAGTACAGGTTCCATGGAACCTGATCTTTGCAAAACAGATGTTTACCACTTTCATAAGTGGATCCAAATCCAGTACAGGACAAATCTTTTACAATTCATTTCAATATGAGCAACTCCATACTTTTCTTGCTTGCTACATCGTTCTTCTCCAACTGTTGGTTGTCACTGGGAACAGTCTAATTCAATATAATACTGACATAAAGATAAAACATCTTATGTAGTGAATGCATATATATACCAAACTACTACCTACTGCGCATGTGAATGCAAACCAGGCATGCAGAAGGGGGAGCTTCGAACACTTGTCCACCTGCCCTTTTGCCCCTGAGATCCAAAGTTCTCCTTGTTCTGGTCACTGTTTTATGTTATTTAATTTCATTTTTAAGGGTATGCATTAAAACCTGTTTTAACATTATCAAATATATATAAACATTTTTTTAAGTAGTTACATGATAAAAATATGAGTTGATAGTTGATGTCAAATGAAAACCTTTTATTGCATAATAAGTATGTGACTATCAACTTGCACAGCAAAAACTGGAGTGTTGAATTCTCAGTGTTAAACATTTCAGTGTTGATTTTAACACTCAAAGTGTTATTTTAACTCCATTTAGAGTTAATGGTCTTCAGTGTTGGAGTTATATGACAGTGCTGATAACCAGTGTTAGTCCAACACTGTAGAGAGTCAGTTGATCCAAGTCCAGCCTACTGCAATTTCAAATCTGGGGGGCAGAGTTTTCCCATCATGCCTTAGTGCAGGGTGTTTAGCTAGGTTTCAGATGTTTTAGATGTATTTAGATGTTTAGCTGTGTTTAGATGTCACCTGTTGTACAGGGGTCACTGCTGGGATTCACTTGCAAATATTTCCTGAATTAAATTGACTTCCTAAGTTTTTGATGTGTAAACAATTTTGCACCATGAGTGTATTTGTCTTCTAGGTTGGTCAAGTCTTGGCTGTGGTGACAGCTCAGGACAAGCTCTGGCTCTGAGTCTGCCTCATAACCCCACGATTGCTGTCAAATACCTCACAATGGGAGGTGGCAGTCAATAATGTAAGGTGTATCTGATTTTCAACACTCATTTTGTGGAACTTGCATGATGGTGGAAGAGGGGCCGTGGTTATCCACAGTATTTTACACCCACTGAAATTGACTGTAATACACTCCTTATGGTCAACACACCAGTCAAGTGTAGTCTGGTAGAGTTATTTTTTTAACACTGACACCGGTTTAGAGTACTATCAACACTACTCAGTGTTCACCGGTGTAAATTTTTAACACCATACAATGTTGCAGTAACACTGGCTCAGTGTAAAATGTAACACTTTGAAAAGTGCTGAATTTACACTCAAAAGAGTGGAAACATATAAACACTTCTCTAGTGTTAGATTTAACATTCTCAGTGTTAATCTAACACTGGCGGTTTTGCTGTGTGGATTATTATTGATGCCGATATTTAGCATTTGGCCGATTATCATTATTGGCACTTTATTTTACCAATTTTCGATAAACTGCAAGGTGTGTGTTCCCTCTGGCTTTATTTTCACCTAATCTCCTGAATACAACAAAATCTGATTGGCTAGATGTCACATGTCAACCATTGGTGCAATAAATAATGTTAGGTTTTTTGTTTTTTTTTAGCCCTGCAGCGTGAGACGTCTTTCTGTTCTTTGTTAGGCTCTTTTTCGGCTCAGCACCTGCCCACCTAGGTTTGGATGTGCATGTAGACTTTTTTTTACATCATTTACATTTAATCTTTATTATTCCCTTATCAATGCCTTACTTCCCAAGCCTTGAAAAACATGGTCTCGCAAAAAGCAATCAGCGAAGCAAACAAGAACAGAGAAGTCTAGGAAGTAAAAATGCCAGTCACAAAACCAGGCTAAAGTAGTTGAACGTGTGGCTTCATTTCTCAAAAAAATGACGCTAACAGGGTGACGTGCAAAGCATGTCGAACAGCACACAAGATTTCCATTTTTTTTTATGTCCAGAGAGGATCCGGAGACTACTTTTACATTTATTTGAAGGTTTTATCTTTTCTTTCCACTAAATGTTTAACATTTTTAGTTATCAAAGCCAGTAATTAAAGTATGCTCTTCATTGACTCTCACTGAAGGTGGCATACATCTTTTACACTTGAGTTATTTACAGTGAAAACCTATATACTGTAGTCTACTTCTTCCACAAAGAAAATTCGCGGGAAGGAATCAGTGAGGGAATCAATATAGAACTGAATCAATAAGAAGACTCGATAATGGGATTATTATCAATAAAAACTTCAAAATGAGGTTGGAGTGTGAGTGTGAGGTCGTTTAGATGAGCATGTATGAAGAACAGCTGGTTTAAACGCAGTAAGAGCAATGCAGCTCAAGCATTACAGTGTATTAAACTGCCTTCATGTTTGAACTCTGACCTCGTTTTGATTTTGGAGCATCAATGAGGAGCTACTTATACGTGCAGCCTTTCTGTTTTCCTGCTTTTCTCCCATTTTAAAGAAAAGGAAAAATACAACAAGAGTGAGGAGAGGACGAGGGAGCGAGAATGATGAATCTCAGATGAGGTGCTCCACTCTACAGCACTGCATTTTGCATCTCTCATCAGATGTGATCAAGCTCAGCTATTGAGAATAAAAGTGATGTTGGTATCTTTTTATTGTGTAGTTCTAGCACTAAAGATAAATAATTAAGTGATAAGTGGGCTAATGAAGCACAAATTCTGTATGCAAACCCGCTAAAAAAAGAATGACCTTGCTGGGTGTGATCTGTGCTCTTCAGGGTTTTTCTCACACTTTTAATAATTTACCAAAAACATACAGGAGAGTTGGATATAGCTATACAGTGTCCCCTTCAACATGTGTATTATAAATGCATAATCTTAATGATTTTGGTTGTAACTACAGTGGTTATGTTATAGTTAGGATTTTATGGTATTTAAGTGTATATTTTGCTTGAAATATATTCCATAAGAAGGACAGGATTACATTTTTAATAACATGCTATATTAAAAAGCATTTTCTACATCTAGAACTCTGGATTAAAAGAGGAGAGACTATCAAAGCTGTTTTTAATGGCAATTTAGAAGAATGTTTTAATCAATAACAATGAAGTCAGACAATTTCAGGGGCATGGCCAACAGAAAATTACTGTTATAAGGACAACCAAGACTTGTACAAGTTTAGGGGGAGGTTAATAACTCTCTAGTGATTTCCAAAAGTGAGGGTGCGTTTTGTAAGATTCCATGTTAAATTATTCCTGAATATGGACTACTGAGCTGTAAATGTTGAAAATTTGTGATTTTAATGCTTGCTCCATGAGGGGCTGACATAAACATCCTTATTGTAGGGCTGGGAGATTATGGCAAAAATCAAAATACCGATTAAATGCACTTTTTACCTCGATTATGATTAATGAATGATTATTCCACCCCCAACCTCCAACTCTGGAACATGCACAGATCAACAATTTATGGTTACTGATTGAAACAATTGAAATCAAAACACACACCAGCTGAAATAAAAAAGTTTCTTTGTAAAAGTCAAATCCTCCAAGAATAAACAACTTGAATTTATTGCTAACAAAATGAATGATTTTTATACTGTTGTATAAACATTTAAAAATAATTTTGCTGCTCACGTTGAGCTGTCCGCTCCGTGTTTGAGCTTAACTGGATAGAACGGTGTCACATGACTAGTGCTTCTTCTATTGGGTTTCCAGCAGGCTACATGCAGTGCGACACTGGCTGCCTATCACGTGACTACACAGCTAGTAGTTTGTTCTCCAGGGGGATGGTGCATTAGTAGAGAGAGATATAACAGGGGAAAAAAAATGAAATAATTGACACGGAAGGTTTTCGTTAGTTAGAGGCTAAATGTCGGTTTTGATTATTTTCGATTAATTTCCCAGCTCCACCTCATTGTTTATATGATTTTGCTCATGACAGAACTTTAAAATGTGGACATTTTGATTACATTTCAGTGTCTTTTTATATCACGTCATGCCTCCAGAGTTAGGATGTAGGACTGTGATGCTTCATCCACCATTTGTGGTGATGAGTAAAAAATTAGAGGTTCCAGACTTTGTGGCCATCCTTGGGTGCTTGGGGGCATATGGCAGTGTGATCTGTGAGCTTCAGAAATTCCGTCTTTTGTCCATTTTTCTTGGTTATTCCTAGAGCAGTTCTGTCATTATGGAGAACCAGCATCATCTCTAACAAGCTCAGCAAACACAAACTACCAAGAGTTTATTTCCCCAGGGAAACAGGTGATGATAGCACTGACCTTACTGGCAAAAGATGAGCAATAACCCTTGATAAATACCATATTTCCTCCAATGAAAACCAGGAGTCAAACTGTGGCCAGGCCCTGTATTACAGCCGGGATCATGGTCCACATGAACAAATAAGGCCGGTGTGTTATAGAGGATTAACATGTTAATTTCTGTGTGTTTTGAGTTGGCACAGCGCAGCTTTCACTGCTTTTGAACGGGATTCTATTTGAAACGGTGCAGCTTTTCTTGACTTTATGGGAAAGAACATCACACTGTATAGATTGTCACCAAGACGCTACTCAGCCAATGAACTCCTTTGCTCAGACCAAAGAAACCCAGAAAATCACAGAGGAGCAGCGCAGACAGGAGAGTTTACTGAGGGATAAACAGAGTGAGATTTGAAGTGGGTATATCTGGCACAACTTCACCAACTTCCAAGGTGCATGGAGGATGAGGAGAGTCTTGAAGAGAACAGAAATCTCCAGGAACACTTGTAGTTTAAGGAACAGGTCTAATAAAGGTGTTCCTTAAACTAAAAGTGTTGCTGGAGTTTTCTGTTCTCTTCCAGATAAACAGAGTGAGTCAGAGACTGTTTGTTCATGAAAAGAGGACGGAGACAAACAGCTTTTCTGTGAAAATGTACAGGCTGTCCACTGCAGGCAGACTGAACCTGTGTGTCTCGTATGTTTCAGCACCGCTGTGATGAGTAATGCAGTTGTGCGTAAACGTCAATACGAGACCAAGCACACATCTTTGAGAAATTATCTCGACTCACATCTGGTCAGACGACACAGAAAATAAACGCACTAACAGCCTGATCAATCAGAAACGTCACACAATCATTTACTGACCAACACGTCACGCTGTTTTAAGAACAGCGTTAAAATCCATTTACTGACAAAGGAGGTTCTCTGTCACTCTTTGAGCTCAGATTTAAAACGTTCACAAGATGAACTGAACATCATTACTGTCACTACATGAGAAAGTGTGAGGATGAGAAAAAAAAGAGAGGGACTCAGCTGTTTACTGGTTTAATAATCATTTATCAAATCATCATCAATGTTGTCAAGTTCTGATAAAACTTACGCTTTAGCAGCATCTACGCTAATCTCTTCCACCATAATTGCACTGGCCTGTCACTGTTTGCTTACGCCACAACTCTGCCGCGCCCTAAAGTACTGCCCCTCAACGCCGATTGGTCCTGTCACTTCTTAACCGGGGCCCAAACTGTCCACATGGGAGCTTAGCAAGATGGATTCGCCAGTGAAAAACACAGAAACGGTCGAATCCATTTGCTTTGCAAGGTAAGCATCCTGTAAAATGTATCACATTCATGAAAAGTAACACTAGCATGACCAGCAGGTGTGTTAATCTCTTCTTGCTTAGAACAACTTGATTTAAATCTTGAGTCACAGGGACATTCATTGTCAGTTCAATGAAATACAGAATGTTCGGTTTGGTTAGATTCAATTTGATCTGGTGCAATCTGACTGTGCAATCCCAAACTTTTTGTTTTATAAAATTCAGAAAAGGGGGGAAACAAGATCATTTCAAAATAGGCTAAGTATTTTTAAGTTTATCTATCAGACACAAAATGACAGGTCTCCAGTTCATCCACTCTGACATTATGTTTATGAACTCAAGTCTTCATCACACACCCAAACGGTTGTCCCACTCTAACAGTTAGTTGGGGAGGGGTTAAAATAGTTTTGACTGATACATACTGAGGAATTAATAAAGTTGTGTTGAACTGAAGTCTTAGCCCTTTCAGCACTTGTAACTTCACTGGCTTGATTGCTCCTGCTAACAGTAAAAATTAAATATCAAATTTGTTCGCCCATGGCACACTTGAGATCAAGTCAAGATCTCAAGGCACACCATCTTCATATTCATGCAAAATCACCTCTTTCAATTTTCCTACAGCATCTTTAGTTGTTGCATAGTTGTAATAAGAATGCATGGTTGTTCAAATTCAGTGTTGCACCATCGGGGAACAATTCAATTATACAAATACATGCTAAAATGTGGATTTTTGCAACATACTTTTCAGCCATATCAGCCTTATTTACAGTTCTTAATTAAAGCAATGGACTGTAGCAAATCCAAAACTTTTTAGTACCCATTACAAGCCATGTTTAGAACAAACGGTGAGAAAAAGGGAATATGTAACAAAGCTGCAGTAAGAAAGTACAAGAAATATTACTAGAAAATGTTAGTTTTTTTAAGAGGTTGTCCAATTTTTTGATACGTATAAAGTCATTGTAAACATGCATGGTTGTACAGATACCTGAGGTGAACCTAGACTTGCCTCAAAGCACACCAATGTGCTTCGCCACACCAACTGGGAACCACTGCACTACACCAGGGCTGAATTTTTGGCTGACTGCCAAGGTCAGACCTACACATGGGTCTGTATGTGACCTCCTGACTGACTGAGTGATGATACTTTCGGACCCATGCATACAGAGATGCGCTATGGGAGGGGTTTAGTTGTACTCAAAGCCATAGGTAATGGCTGCCTCCAGTGCCGTGATTACTTTGGATGTAGCTTTACCATTATGTCAGTTTTATTAAAACTGGGCCACCTTTCTGTTTGAAATTAAGGATAAAAACAATACTGAAAGCTTTTCATGATGTGGAAGATGTTTTTGTTCCCCTGCCAACCTGCTGCAGCATGAGTCTGTGATAGTTACGGGGGAAAGGGTAAGTTGTTGTATGACTAGCTGTATGTAATGGCTGCTAGAGGAGTGATTAGCTTGTTGTGATAAACCACAATTACAGTTTTGTAGGAACTGGACAACGTGTCTTTTTTTTGCAAGGGCAGAGAGCAACACTGAAAGCTTTTGCGACAGAAGAGACGTGTTCGCTCTTCTCCGCATAGGTTTGTGATCGTTACGGGTGGGTTCTGCTGGTGTATCCAAGCGCTGCTGCCATGGTGGCCATTAGCTCGGATGTAGCTGAAGAAAAGCAGCAGTTTAATCTGAACTGACCACATTTCTTTTAAGACAAGAGCATAAAGCCACATTGAAAGCTTGTCTTGGCAAAAACTATGTTTTTGCACGTATCCCAAATGGCCCTGGCATTAACTTTATTCAACGAGAGGCTTTGCCATTTTCAATCTAAGGCAGCGGTAGCTTGTCAGCGGTACTGCACGTGCATGTCATTTGTCGCTCTGATTGGCTTGTCATGAATGTGACAGAACGTTCTTCCAAGTCCTGCCTTTTCTTAACGCATTCTTTGGGAGCTCATATATCCATACTATGGATATATGAGTCGTTTTGGTGTGTAAGGTTAGCTGTTTACTGCCAACAGGGCTTGATGTTTTTAACTTTTAGGATCCTTCAATTCTCAACCCACAGACATAAGGGACAGCACAATTACACACCCCAAAAAAACAATCGGCCTACTAGACACACAGTACAGTCTGGCATTTCAACGGGAATCCCAACCACTTGCAGTCAGCCATATACTAGGTTTTAATCTAGTCTTGTTTTATTCAATGTTCTGTTTACAAAATATCCAAGAGTTTAGAGCGAAAGAATTTGTTGATGATTTCTAGCAAATTCAATGGCTCTTTTCAATTAATATGTCATGTTAATATTGATCATAACAACTGCTTAATGTTACTGTAAATGCAGACATTAAACTTACAGAGGGGAGAACACACCATTTACCTTGTGACTGCTTCACATTAATCACACATGGACGTTTGGGTTGTTGTTTGACTGCCCTTTAGTGTCTGAGTAAAATATGATGATACGTGGATTCAGAATGAGCTGTTGTCTCTCTTTACAACACATGCATGCTACCACAGAGTGCATTCATGGCCCAGAATAACCTCAGAATTTGGATCAGTGACATGAATCAGTGCTGTCAGTCAGATGTCAGATATAAAAATAATGCAAATATCTGACCTGGTACCGATTGCAAAACCAACCTTTGGTCTGAACAGTTCTTTAATTTTGACATGTAACTAAGAGAAGGAAAGCTATTAACAACGAATCCTAAAATACTGATCTTCCTTTGAGCATTAATGAAAGAATGACTGGGAAAAGAACCACCAGTCAAGTGGATATTTCTAAGTCCAGGCATTTTGTGAGGAAGTCAGTGCATGTGCATATGTGAATGTACATGTCTGTGTCTGTGTAACAATGCTTGTGGGAAGTCTGGTGTCATTTAACAAAGTGTTATGTAGAGTCTTTGGATTGAAACCTGGGCTGACCTGAGAACTGCTTCAGGGCTGACAGCGGAGAGCCAATGACGCTGTCAGACATCCAAACTATAAGTTCCTCACCATAGGAGGGTTGGAACATTCTTTCTGTCATACCACTGCCTCACAGGGAGCCATAGAGTCTCATGAACTCTGAGCAGTATCGTTTGATTTCAGGGCAGAACCGAGAAAACACACACACATGTAAAGTCATATGCACTATGACAGGAGGAAGAAATTTAATGGAAAATCACTACTGGTTATTACACCTTGCTGTGAATAATTTTTCAAACCCTAATTGTTCTGTTCTCAATTTAATGTTTCAGTCAGAGAAATTATTTTTCAACCCCCTCAAGTAGGACTGATAGAAAGGCCAGCGTTATGAAAATTATATCCATCTGTTATCAGCTGACAAGGTTCTGCATGCACACTAAAGAGGGATGGTGTTTGCAGTTTTAGGTATAAAAAGCAAACACTATGCCTAAATCAGGAGGAAATGCAGCATGGCAACAACATTTCTAGTCCAAAGTAACAATCTTCAAAGTTTCAATTATTACCTGCACAAAAATGACTGAAAGCAAAGATTACACTGCATGAACTCAATCTTAGCTAGTGTTCGGCCTAATATCTCTTTGGAAATATCTTATTACACTGATCCAGACCCAGCCCTGAAGCACGTTTGCACAATTTTTAATTCAATTTTAAACAAACATGCCCCGACCAAGACAATTAGGGTGATAAACCATTCTAATCCCTGGTTTAACAATAGTTTATCTGACAAATTATACATCCGAGACAAGGCATGGAAACGTGCCAGAGAGACTGGCTTAGACAGTGATTGGCAGATGTTTAGGAAGCTAAGGAACAAATGTTCTCTCCTCATTAAAACACAAAATCCAAATTTTTCAGTTCCTTTATCTAAATTTTGGAAAACTGTAAATTCTCTTAAATCAAACACTGCTTCATCCTTTTCTTCTCAAACTGTCACAGAAAATGGCCCTATATCTGATAAACTACAGCTGGCTGATATCTTTAACCATCACTTCGTAACAGCTTAAAACACCTTTGTGAATCTCAGTAATACTAACCATTCTTCTATAACCCCACAATACAATCATGCCAGCCAGGGTCATCATGGAGCTTTTCTTTCCTTTAGAGAGTTTACTGAAAAAGAGGTACTCAACTCATTACTCTCCTTAAATATTAAAAAATCGACGGGAGAAGACCAACTCCCCCCCAGTTCCCTAAGACTGGCTGCCCCTTCAATCGTCAAACCAATAACCCATGTTTTTAATCTGACCCTTTGGACTGGCATCATACCTGATCTTTGGAAAGCAGCACACGTTTTACCTCTTTTCAAAGGGGGAGACCCAGATGAAATCAACAACTACCATTAACATCTCCAAACTTTCCTGTCTTGCAAAGGTATTAGAATCATTGGTTAATCATCAACTGCGCACTTACCTAGCTTCAAATAACATTCTCTCTCCCCATCAGTCAGGCTTCAGATCAGGTCATAGTATTACTACTACTTTTCTGAGCAGTCAAAAAGTGAACTCAAATAATCTCAGTTTCACTTAGAAGTGGTGTAACAGAGTCAGTAGTCACAATAACATATGAATCCAATAAATCAATTTTAAATATTATAAATCCACTTCAAAGTTAACTTGACTCTTTTAGTCACAACAAAAAACTGAACTCAAAATTAATTAAAAACATCCTAACTCCACTTTAAAGTGGTGTAAACAGTTTAACTTGAATAGGATCAAAAACATATGAATCATGCAGATTCAAAACAATCTTTTTTAAAATGTAGCAGCTTAATCTGAGATGTAAACAAAACATTAACACTGGAATAAAACCCAAATACAAGGCACTCTTGTAATTTCAGTGCAATTTCTAAAGTACAACTAGAGCTGCTACAACCCCCCCCCCACACACACACAAACACACACACAAACTTTTATCTCAGAGACTCAGCAGTGACATGGGGCAAACATCTGAGCTCCAAATGTCTGTAGTGAAGCTAATGGCGGTGAAGTTGCTTTTCTCTAGTATGCTATCACTAGTATGCAGTACTTTGTTGTACAGCTCCGGTAAAGCAGTGTCAGTAATGTAATGTCGAGACGGCAGGGCATAGTGTGGGTCCAAATTCTCCACCACGGAGATGGGCTGGTTGTCCAAAGCAATGAACTCGACCACTTTTTCTGTTATCTTTTTTGCCTTATCGCTCCCTTGAGGGTACTTGTCTGTTCTCTTAAAGTCCAGAGTGTGCATCTTCGGTGAAGCTGCCTGTTGCTCTTGTAACGTCCCCGTATTCCGCTGCATGTTTTGATCCGAGATGACTAATTTAAACGCAGCTCTGCTACTACCACCCCATGAAACGGTTGTGCTACAGATGCTGCAAGTGCCAACTGGACTGTTTTTGCTCTCAAGTTTGAAGTTTTACCACACTGCTGACATATTTAACACAAAGCTAATGATGCTACCACTGCTTTGTTGTTACTGGTGTGTTTACGGCCTGTCGTAAATTATGCTCCATTTACGGCAACTGACGTAAACGATCGGCTGGGCTGATCGGATCAAATTGCGATTAATTAAAAATGCTTAGTATCGGCCCAGATCCGATACATGTGATCAGGATCGGGACGTCCCTGGTAGTTTTTTCTGTACAGTTGTATATTATTTCAAAATTTATTATTTGATAAACTTTATTTTTTTGTGTGCAGTGGTGTTTACTGTCTGCTAAATTTGAAGTGATTTTATTTTTATACAATCGCACCTCACTTGTTGCATGTTTACATTGTTGATTTTTTTGTCTGTAATGAAGTGTTTACTGTGTCAAACTTGAAGTAAAATTTTGCACAATCATGCATTTCTATTTTTGCATTTTTACATTGTTGACAGTTAATTTTTATCTTCAGTCCTTTTTACTATACTAAGAGTGATTTTATTTTTGCACAACTGCACTTAATGTCCATTGTTTACATTAATGTATACATGTAGGGTGTTGTACTCCACTGCTTTTGAGTTTTTGCAATGAATAGCTTTTACTTTCTTTCTTCATGTTTTTCTTCTGCCATTTACACATTTTATACTGGTGTTCAGCCTAGATGTGAGTCTTATCCTCCAATTCTGCTTCTTTCTCACACTTGTATTTAAAACTGGAGTTTTACAAAGTCCATGTGATATTCTATGAACTTGGTCAAAACATATATCGCAAGTTGACAGTATTATAGACTTGAATTTTTTGTGTACAATAGATTTCATTGTCTGCAAAATTTGAAGTGATTTTATTTTTATATAATCGCACCTCCCTTGTTGCGTCTTTACATTATTGTAAACTTGATTTTTTTGTCTGTAATGAGCAGTATTTACTGAGTCAAACTTGAAGTGAATTTTTGCAGTCATAGATTTCAATTAAGCATTTTTACATTCTCTACTGTTTAATTTTTGTCTTTACTACTTCTTACTATTTGCTATTCTTGAAGTGATTTTATTTTTGTACAACTGCACTTTTTGTTTACATTATTGTATACTTGAATTTTCGACAGCAATAAATAGCTTTCATTTTCTTTCTTTTTGTTTTTCTTTCACAAGAAAACAACTAGAAAGAATACAAATCCACCCAATAGCTCTTGTTTTTTTTCAGTACAGCTGTGAATTGTGCTTTTGTATTCAGAGTTTAAAGCAATGCAGTCTCCACTAAAAGAAACATGATGCATCACAAAATGATAAGAATGCGTCTATTCAGTGTTGCCTGTCAACAGCTGACATACTTGTCACTGGTATTTCTGCTTTTTTAACACAAAGACTGTGAAAAAGTATAATCAAAAGGAACAATCTATTCCATCTCAAATGCATAAACCCTAAAATAAAATATGTGAAATGAAACATCTTTGTATCAAAACTTTTAAAAAGATTGCCATGTTTGCATGAGCATATCTTGAGGAGTTATACCATGATGATATCCTTCTCTATGCTACAATAAAATGCAAAGTAGCCATAAAACAAACACAAACTGTCCTTAATTGACCCTTTAGCCCTCAAGGGAATACTTTTGGTCTGCTGAAATGACAGGAGGCTGCAGCTTTCACCGTCAAAATGTGATAAACATAACAAGCAAGTTTCTTAAGAGGCTTAGTGAGAGCTGACCAGACAGGGTTATAACATTCCAAATGTCACCGGCATGAATGCATACTTGTTCTTAAGACCTCCTGAAAGCAAGAGTTTAAAACATAAAGGAAAGGAAGAATGCCATAAATCTCTGCTGACGTTGTCTGAGTTTTCAGACATGCTTCAAAGTAACAGAACATATCTGTTCTATCAAAGCTTTAGATAAACTTCAAATCTCATTCATATTTTAACCAAAAGCCGCAAGCATGTAAGACAGGGCACTGTCTAATTTTCACATTTACTTAGGAAATTTTGGTATTTGCTCTTTTCTGGTCATTTGAAACAAGAAAACTGACCAGAATAGGATACCCTGGGCTTAAAGTTCTGTTGAAGTTATATCAAAACAAGTTTCTAAGATCACTAGTTTAAAAATCTGCTAGCATGACAACCATAACCTCCAACTTGTCTTTTAGATTTACAAAGAAATCAGAAGTGCTTGTTCCTCCCTGCAGATGCAGCAACAGCTGTGTCCCTGTCACAGTTTGAAGAGCTCCACCCTGATATTTCAGCCACTTCTGAAGAAAGATAAGAGGGAGCAATGATCCCTCGTCTATTTCAGAGCATGTGTGAGTCTAAAGCAATCTTCATGCAACACAAAAATGCAGCCTGATTTGCTCATTTAAACCACTTTTTTCTGCTGACACAACAAAAGAGGAATGAATTTCCCAGCACTCTTGGATAAGTCTGGTCCACTAAAAGTGACGTACTCATCAAGGCGTCTTTATGTCTGTCATTATCTTGATTTTCTTCTGACTGAACTTTGTCCCTGAAGAGGGGAGGGGAGTGGCTTAACATCTCAAACAGGTTTACGGCTGCCTGTGAGCGAGTTTCAAGCCCGGCTGTTTTGCATGTCAAAACTGGAATCCACACCCTCTATCTGTAGACTGCTTGTCGTGTTGGGACACCTCCTTGTCTTTGTTCCTCCAGCTGCTAGACGGTAGCTCCTCTAAATATTGACCATAAGCTGAACACACATAGGTCTGAGAGGGATATTCTGGGAGCAGTCAAGAGGATTTTCACTCAATTCACAATCTAAATGTAAGTGATTATTGCTGAGCTGTGGATAGTGGTGTTGTGGAGGCTCACTGTGCTTTTAAAGCCTCAGAGTGTTCAGGAGAAGCAGCAGCGGCTCTGTGAGATAATTTCAGATTTGAAATGAAGTCTGTGGACAGCAGGAGATCAGAGATGCAATCTGTAAACATAAAAACACTATTTACACAAGATAGGGACATGCAGTGAAGGTTTTCATTACATGTATGGACATGGACAGACATACTGTATCTATTTAAATGATAGAAAGGCAAGCTTCCCAGGCTCTTTGATATTCAAAACTTGCATTAGCATCTCTGTTCATAAATGTTATCCACAAAGTGAATGAATGACAACTGTGGCTAGTTAATCATTTCTATCACAATGTTAAAGTCACTTGAATGTGAAAATATTGACACTGTCTTTCCCATAAAGCAGCTTAACAGCGCTTTAAAATCACAAAGTAAACTTGTTTGTCTGCTCTACAGACACTAAAGGCGTGTCAAATGTGACAGGTGACATGTCCTTTCCCTTAAAATGACAGGCTTGGGCATTTTAAATGTCACGGATGTTTTTTTTTTTTTTATTTCTCAGCAGTGGAGTTAAATGTCACCTATGTCAGAGTTTCTTCAACTCCTTGGCATTTCAAGTGAATTTTCTTGGATTGAGGCAATTTGAGTAATAATGTGAAATGAAATCTTAACAAGGATTCTTTCTCCTTTTGAATAAAATCAAACATTTGGAGAAAGCTTCTTCAAAAACTTTGTCAAATGAACATTTTGTTTCTTGATAAATTTTAAGTTAAACATCAGCTTTAAAAGCATGTATGCATTGTTTCGAATGAAATGGTGGCTAGTTGTGGGATTCTTTCAACCAGTCACAATTCTAATACTAATGTGACAACTTGATCCAGAATCAATTTTAAACACAATTGATTCCTTAAAGAAAATGAATTTCATATTTGTTATAAAGTGCTGCTTATTTCAGAACTTCTTCTGGTCTGCAGTGCCATGAGATGCTACAAAAATGTCACAATTTTACTGACATTAGGGCTGAGCTCTTTCTTTATTAGAAGTTTTTTTTTAATCAGCTGATAGAAAAATAGAAAAAAACCCAGGCAAACCTGAAATAAAAGTATGTATCTATGTTTAGTTTGCATGCTGTGGGCTTAAGCCATGACTCTGTATTCCACCAAGTCAAAAATGTACTTTAGACGAAAGAAACTAGGGTCCTACAATTATTTGAGAATAATTACGATTGTTCAAGAATTCTACAGATAAATAATAGTGATTCTGTCATGAATTGAAGTTTTTCTCCACAATAAAACAAATCTTTAAGCTTTGGCATTCAGAGTACTGCATTTAGTGAAATGCTGAGCTGACATAAGCGGTTTACTTTTCCACAAACATGATTAATTTAATTTAACCCCACCTTAACTTAGAAGAACTTTGCAGGTGCAGTGATGGCATTCACCCCCTGGCCATGTCCCATTTGTCATGCTTTGAGTCTTAGAAGTCAACAGGTTCAGTGTTTAGAAGTGATGAGTCAGTTTACATGATGAGGCTTGCTAACAGTGAATCTCATTTTATCAATTTAAATAACAGGTTCATAACAGTCTTATAGAGTATATGCATTGTGTGTTTTGGATGTCAACACACTGAGAAACAGACCTCTTACTGTTCTGCCTACATGTGTTTATATAGGTGTGATTGTGTGTATTTAGTGTGAGACACACAATCCCAAAGTAAACAAACACTAGGACATTTTAAAAAGTTACACAAAGTCATGTGAAGCTACTGAGAAAACAGCGACTAATGTTAAAAACAACAAGGGGGGCTCTCAGGGTTTGGGTTGTAAATGTTTTGACAGCCAGTGTGTAAGATGCAATTATTTTTTTCAAGCTGGCTGCTTCCTATGTAACAGTGTGAGCAATATGCCAGTATAAAATGCTGAGACATGTAAAGTCATTACAACCAGAGTAGCTGCCACCATCACACAATGCACATGACTGGGAAGTTGACTCTTGACATACACCATGATTGGGATGCAGTTTAAAATTTGCTTCCAAATACTGTGGATGTCAAGATGCCACTTCTTGACTGTGTGCTTGGATACATAGCAACACATGCCAAGCTGGAAGCACCACTCTTGAACTTTTTTCTCCCTCATTATGCCATAATCTTGAATTTAAAAAAATAAACCAATACTGTTAAATAGTTTTACACTGTTAAGGGCCGGTTTAATAAAAACAGACAACATGACCAGCAGATGTGGGCTGTGTGATTTGCAATCTGTGTGTCTGTACTTCACATCTATTGTGATGTAGAGGTAGGGTATCATTTGGAATTTTTCTGATGCTGGTACTAAATCTGTGCAGAACAGTGCCTGAATCAACACTTTTAGAACTGCAAAGGCAACATTAAAATTCAAATTGAGCAATATATTACACCTTAAAACTACATAAAAAACTAAATAAATTCATTGAATAAATAAAACCTTACCCATCTCCAACAAATTACATTTTTTACCCCTCTCACAGCCAAACTCCACTGTGTCCTTATTACTACTATTAGTAATATTTAACACTGAATGAATGAAAAGTCAGTCCCTCCTCTCAGCAATCTTGGCTTGTGCAGTAGATGAAACAGTGAAACCAAGCAGCACTTGACTTCCACTCCAATATATATCAGTGTTTATCAGAGGACAGGAGACACACACCGCAGACTTTTGCGCCACGAATGAATTTTAGAATCTGCATAATTTATTAGCAAAATCACGCTGCTCCTGGTGTGAACAGAAAGCAGGACAAAATTTGCCTCCCAATTATTCACATTTTCGTGCAATTTATTTGCATTGCCCTTAATGTGCAAAGGCTTTGGAGCCGCCAAACACCAGAAACAAACGTATAAAGGGCAAGAATCAGTGCTTAAAGTTCCTGCCATGTCTGATCTTCTACATAATTGGATCTCAACTGGTCTGGCCTCAGGACCCACCAGTCCATCTTATGACAGATCGCAAGCCAAGTTTCCAAAAAATCTTCGGCAAAGCGTGTTTAGTTAATGTAATATGTTGCAGTTTGGAGCATGAGTGGACCAAAACAGCTGATATAAAATTTTTAAAAAAAGGGACAAAACTCACAAATTTTATACCCTCTTTCCCCATCATTATGTGTCCATTTTTGCCAATTTCCTAAAGAACTTGTGAAATTACTTTATTATCATGGAAAAAGTATCTATTTATTGCCAAGAAGAGGAGATAAATTAGTTGAAATATTGATCAAACATTTAAATGTACCCAATTTCCAAGTAAAACAGGGTAAAAAAAAAAAAAAAACAAGTATCAATGCATGTCCACTAAGGACCCCAGAACTTTTTGTCACCTTTTTTTTTTTTCAGACAACAATTTGCGACCCAATGAAAACTGCTCCACAACCCACTTTTGGGTCCCAACCCATCAGTTGAGAACCACTGGTTTATATTATATATATATATATATATATATATATATATATATATATATTTTTTTTTTTTTTTTTTTTTTTTTTCTTTTACTAAGATGGGCTCTTCAATTCAGGCACATGAGCGAAGTGGAGACATTCCTCTTCAGCAAAAAGAATAATCCCATTCATGCTCTGCTGAACCAAAATGAGTGCAGGACTACATGAAGTTAAAGGTATTTTCTGCCTTTCTTTTGGACTCGTGGAAGGTTGTGCTGGAGTGGAGCAGTGACATAATGTGGCTCTGAAAGCTTTGTTTTGATTTGGTTTGGTAGGCATCAGATGTGTTACTTTGATGCAATGTTGGTACTGGACTTCAGTACTCATCCGTAATACAGTCTGAGAGTTCAACTACTGACTGATCAGTTGGCAGGATTGCAAAGTCTTCATTATCAGAATATTATCAGAATAAATACAGCAAAAATTGAGATAAATTTTTTAGTACATATCGCTCATCCCTAGTCTACATGGTGAAAGAAGGTGCTACTTAAGGAGCTACCAAACTGCACAGAAGCTGCACATTGTGGACTTTGCTGAATGCAGCAAGATTGTAAAACAACATCTTTTCTGGATTTTGAATCAGAACTACATTTTGTGGACAGTGGTTGATGTGTATATTTGCACACATCAAAAAATTAGACATGGGGTTAATGTTGGAGTGTTCATCATTCTTTCCTCTAATATGTCTTATCACCTTTAGAGCCTGTTATTAAGTGTTTCTTTGGAATGGTTAGTTAGTTACTGATTGTTCAGTTTGTATTTCCTGGTTTGGTTCTCAGGAATAGTTCAATTACAAGTCCAAACAGTCTCTTTTATTCTCCCCATTATAAGATATGTTAACAAATTTAACCTTTCCATGAATTGCACTGCGGTTGTGGTAGAGGGTTGTGGTTAGGATTAAAGTTACATCACCAACATCATGTTTGGCTTATAATTGGGCTCAACAGGATCTCAACAGCTTTCTCCTCCCTCTTATAATGTGTGCTCTGTGATACTCCATCAGTTTATTGATTTCTGTTATCTCTGACAGGCCCTAGAAAACGATATCAACGAGAGATGGAGTCTCCAGAGTTTTCCGGGTTATCTTCCTTGAGAGGGGATTTTAAACCCGAGGATTACATCAATCCACATTATAAAGAGTCCTATCGGCTGGCAATCGATCGCCTAGTGAGCGGTGGCAGAGACAGTTACCAGGAGTTCCTTAAGGGTGAGCGTATCGGGAGTTTCCTGTCAGAGGATGAGATTCTCTTCATCACTGAAAATTCAGAACAGCCTCCCCTGCAAAACCACGAGGACGAAATCAATGGATCACCAGACACACAATCATCTTCGGGGACGTACTGGCCTGTCCACTCGGATGTGGAAACACCAGATTTGGACTTAGGGTGGCCGGAAGTCATGCATGAAAATCTCCAGACTAATATAGATCTGCTGTTTCATCCACCTAGACAAAACAACCCCACGATCAAAGAGGTGATCAGGAAGCAGATTCAAGAAGCAAAACAGGTAAATAAAACCAGCCATCTGCTGAGATGTTCAACCTGTCAAATCCTCTCAGAGAAACAAATTGGCTCAGGCGTTCAGTTTTACTGCCTCATTACAAACATCGACGACTGGTATCACAAATATCTCTCCCTGTCAAGGCAGTTTCACAGACTTCTGTTCCTCTTAATTTCCACTTTTGAGGAGTGTCTAATAAAGTTGAAAAGGTCAGATCTGGTTTAGCAACTTAGTGTCATAAGACTAAAGTGTGAGAACTTTATGCATTACGTTAGGGAGTAGCTTCTTTCACACAATGACTCATTTATTTCCCTGTTCAGGCTGTTCTGAATCATATTGTAGTGTAGTAACTCAAAATGATTGTGGTTTCCATGCTTTCAGTATTCCCTTGCATTGTTACACCTTTAAACAGCTACAAAAGCTCTTAATTAAGTTCAATTACAAGGTGAGAAACTGACAGGTACAGTTTGTGGAACAAGGCTCCATCTCTTTTTACATCTTACAAAGAGCTCATTAAACCTTTCATCCTTCTCTGTAATTACAAACACTGCTGTGTGAAGTCAAACAATTAAAGACGGAAAATTTGCCATGAGTTTAAAGCTGCAGACTCTCATGTCAGCCAAAACAGATATTCTGAAGGGTCTGAAAGTTTGCTTTTTACATTCACATGAGCTCTACACCAGCTCTACAGTAGGTTCAACACAGCCTAATTTGAGAGCAGGTTCTACTTTACAGCAGAGTTAACGCTCTTCTAATATGAATTATGTTGCACTGGATGAGATAATTCCAATGTAGATCTGTGTTATTATCTAAATCTTAGACCTGCCTCCTAGTAGTCGTAAAATTCCTCAATAAATTCGGTTGTCATGTTCTATCTATTTGAAAGATGAGACAACTCAAGAAGATGATAAGTTGCAGAATGTTTTACCTTTTGTTTGGTGTTGTTAGTGTACACACTGTGATAGATTACAGCTCTCAGAAATGTCTGATGACTTTCTTGGGACTAAAGATTTTTTTCATGCGAGGAGATAAGACAGACTCAAGAAGTAGCACAGCAACAAACAGTGCATTAAATAAGCTTTTCACTGATTGGTTAAAATAAGTTAAAATATAAATAATACATCATTTTGATTAGTTTTAGACTTTCTGCTCTACTACTTAAAATGAACTTTGGTGCAACCACAGAATGGCCCAGGTTATGCTAGATATAACAAGTTTGAACATAGGGTTTATTGTGGACTTTGTACTGTAACTTCATGTGTTACTTACACATAGCTGCTGCAACAGGCTACTGCTATATTTTTCTGAATTTAACAAAATATAAGAATTACAGGACAAACTTTTCTGAGAGAATGAAACTCTCTGCTTTAAAGCTCTGTATTTTTGATACGAATAGTGTTGAAGTAAAGAAAGCGGCTACCCAGTTAGGGCTGCAGCAACAAATTGATAATGAAAACTAATGAAATAATTGCAAGAGGACGTAATAAAAGCAGAATCCCACTATATGAGTCTTTCATTCAAATCATATCTGCAGGCTGTTGCCATTAGTATGATCTTAAAGTGTTCATGTACTGCATGTTTGTAAGGAGGTAGGCAAAGTAGTAACACAGAAAATATAATTTTAATTTTCTAAAATAATTTATTATTATTTTTGTGTTTATTCTGTGGCATGTTCAAGTTATTTAATTTAACAGAGCACAAAAAATGTTTTGTTTTAGTTTTAAAAATACAGACATTTAAACTTTAACATTATTTTGACAGCTTTGGAATATCCATGTTAAATTTTTAATTAAGGGACAGTAATTCATAATTACAATTAACAGTGATACACAAAAACATTACAAACCTGCAACTACCTATTCTTCTTAGCTCCAAAACCCCAACCCTCCCCTTCTCCGTGGGTCTTTCTCTGCAATATGTAATTCAAAAGAGATCTTTACAATACATGCAAAACAAATTCATTACTCCATATTCCAACCGAATAACAAGGACAAAGAAAAAAAATGCTAGTACAGATAGCACTATAACTGTTACATCAGAGCTTACAGCATTCAATGCCCCAACTCTATTTTCAATCACAACACTACCTGCCAAATTTATGATATAAGATATTTTTAGCTGCAGTACATGCTGATAGCCACAACAACCTTTGTGTTTGGTTAAGATTATGCCCAGAAACATCATTCAAAGGATGAATGCATGCTTTTAAATGATGATTCTGGACAACTGACCTTTTAACCAGCTTGGCCCTCTCTGGTAACTGTTCAGACTCAGCTCAGACACATCTCTAGTTGCAGGGCTGCTTTCTGTATGAAATCAAAGAAAATACCCCTCGATTTGACTAACCGTTTAATTAACATTTAATTGGAGAGGAGGACGAAAGGGTAGCTCCAGGCAGGGTTTGACTGAACTGTGAGTTGATTGCAATGGCTGCCGCTTAGTGTCCGAGTTGGGAGGTAACAAAGTCTAAATACTAAATTAACATACTCAAGTTAATTTTTCAGGTAGCTGTTCTTTACTTGAGTGTTTATTTTTCTGGTGACTTTTTATCTTTACTCCCAACATTTGAACAAAAACATCTGTACTTTCTACTCCTTGCATTGTCAAAACAGGTACATTAGTTGTTTCAACCTAAATGGATGAATAAAAGCCTGAACCTAGCTCAGTCTGAAGCCGATGAACATCCATTCATAACTCTCTGCACCGCTGTGAGTGTATGTTGTCTGTCAATTTGTTTCAGGATGACATGACAAGTATGGTACTCAATCAGGTCATGCTTTTATTCTGAAATGTCTCTAGGAGTTCTCCGGTCATTGCAGTAACTTGCAAAGTTGCTTTGGTTTTTTTCAGCATCTGTGCTTAATGTTTGTTTCTTTTTTATTAAAACAAGAGCAAAGAATAGCGCTGAAAGCTTTTCATTGTGGAATAGGTGTTTTTACTTTTCTGCCAACCAGCTTCACTATAAGTTTGCGATCATTTCGAGTGGGAGTTGAGTTGTACTGTAAGCCGATAGCCGTTAGCTTGAATCTAGCTAGAAAAGTAGCAGTTTAATCAGACCTCAAACATATTTCCTTATCAAAACAAGAGCAAAGAACTACACTGTAAACTCCTCTTTAGGGAGAAGATGTTTCCTCCTATCCTCCTGATCAGTCTGGGTAAAAGTTTTATCCACATGATGCTCCACTGTTGACAGATGCAGCAGCATTTGCCTGTCAAACACACTGTATTCCTGGAAATGCACATGCGTACTACCTTATTTTGTCTTGTCGCTCTGTTTGGCCTGTCAGACTGAACTTTCCCCCAATCATCCTCTGGAATTTTTTTAAAGGTCCCGCACTGCCCAAACACTTTCTATGGGCGTTTTCCCAGATGAATGTGAAATATATCCAAATATATCCATTTGACTTAACTGAAGGCAATATTCTAAGGATTTTTTATTGACTAAAAATGGACTTAAATCTTTTTAAGTATTTGTTGACTTAGGGCACATTCACGGACCAAACAAGTGGATTCTGGTCCGCTGACAAAAAAACAGGGGATCTCGGTCCACTTCCAGACAAACCCTGGTGTGGTTAGTTTCAGGTGTGAAGGCAAACTTTGGTTCACCAACTTGTGAACTACAGATAGGAGGTGGCATAAAGTGTAATGATATAATATATAATTCAACACACGTTAGACTCTGACATCAGCTGGCGTCTTGTTAATTCAGAACAACAGATTATTTTCTCACAAGAGCATCTTTTACTTCCAAGGGTAATGATCTTATTGATTAAAAAAGAAAATGAGCAGAAACTCATTTTCTCATTTGAATGCATCATGCTTCCATAAAAACATAATTACAAAAGAAAAACATTTCTTCTGAGAAAGAGGCAGACGTCCCTGAATAGAAACCTTAAGAGGGATATTCAAAACCAGAGTGTGCTGAGTAGGGACAGTGAGCCTATACTGAAAGAATATAATATCAGCTACAGCCCCCTCCTTGTTAAAATATAGGGTTTTAAAAATAGGTTTTTAAATACTTCCTAATTCCTAATTATCTTTGATTCATCTTGAACTTTATAAATGAATTTCACCTCCATCTTTTTTGCTCTTCTGCTTACAAAATGTGAGGATGTTTCTAAATGACAAAAACTCTATTCTGTTATATGAAAACACACAAGGTCTGGTTCAATAATAGCTGGCTCACTTCTACAGTGGGTTCACTAAAACAACTCAGCCTGTCTCCTGCTAATATTAACAACTGGTTCTTGGTACCAATCAGTTTGATTTCACCTGTACATTGATGTGAGTCTGTTCTTAGACTCTGACAAAAAGCATCAACATGTGAAAACTATTAAAATACATTAACTGACTGTTGCTGTTTTTTCACACTGACCTGATAATAATTTCTTTTTTCTGTGAAGGTAATCGGAATTGTGATGGACATGTTCACTGATGTAGATATATTCAAAGAAGCAGTGGATGCATCTGTACGAGGAGTTCCAGTCTACATTCTTTTAGACCACTTCCATCTGAAAAACTTCCTCACTATGGCTGAAAATCAAGATGTAAAAATTCAACAGCTCAGAGTAAGTAGATTTGTGAAAATGTCAGCAATTTTTAAATGATTTTAGAGTTTGTCCAGGTTCACATTTTGTTACTAGAGCAGTGATATCTCAGCAGACGACTAAAGTGAGCCACAGCAACAACATCAGCTTGATTCCACTGCTTCCTACTACAATGTCCAGTCAGCTAATGAGTGATGCTTTGCAAAGTTTTCTGTCTTTTTACCCTCATAACCTGTCTCTATTATTTACTTATGTTGACACGAAGAGGAATGGGGGAAATCATTTGTTCATTTAATATTTGATTGATAATTGAGAAAAATGGCTTATTTGTTCTACAAACCCAATCAAACAATGAAAAAAACAGCTTTTTTGGTTTCTAAAACAAACTCAAATGAACAAGAGACAACTCTTTTTTACATTTTTGATATTTATGATGGGATCAATGAATAGAACATGAAAACTTACAAGAAGTAAATTTGATTTCATTATTCATTTGCGTAATTCAGTGCAGGTGTTGTGCTCTGAAAAGCATCCTGAGAATAACATGCCCATCACTGAGGAGCTCATGTCTACTGTAATGATACACGGAGCACAAAAGCCAGCACTTATTTTTGAAGACAAACAGCATCATCATCCTTATCTGAGTACTGCTGCTGTTTCTACGTCATGAGGGTGACAGAATGTGTGTTTTTAAAAGAACATTTTCATACTCCTTTTTTATTTTTTTTACTTTTTTTGACTGAACACATATAGCTAAATTAAAACTTTTCCCCATATTTGATTGTGTTTGAGCTATGTGCAGCACACATTACAGCCAATGAGATTGACTACAATAAAACACCTGTAGGCCTGTAGCTAAAATGAACATGTTAATTATAACAATGTGATGCACACTTTTTTCTTGGGATGCTTTTCTGAACATGTCAGCTAGACCAAGTTACACAGAGTGCAATAAAATTAAATTGACTGCTTGTGGCCACTGTTTTATATTCAGTTCTTTAATCCCAAAGTAAATATCAAACATTAAAAGACAAACCGTTTGCTGTTTATTTTATTTCATTTCCTTTCAGAAACGAAAGACAAGCAGTTTTTCATTATTTGATTTGGTTTCAGAAACAAATAAATGAAAAATGTCTCCTTTTTATTTTATATATAATTGATATGTTGTTCAATTATAAATCATATATCAACTGAATGAGTGAGTGATACACAGATTGAAGGAGATCTATAATGTGTGTGAGGGGCTGTCCTATGGGGGTATTTGGTTTATATAGTAGTGCATAATGTTTTGCTCTGACTTTTGTTAGCAGAAACAAAACTTTTGCCAGCTCATTAAAGGCTCATCAGTACAAACCACCACACCTCAATTGCTCTACCTTCAAATTAAAAGCACAAGATGCAGTACTGTTCAGAAAGGGAACTGGAAATTTACAAAGCAAAACAGTAAATATATAATAAAAGCAGTGAGGAAAGTGAGCATATGACAATGCACAATGTTTGCACAGTGTATCCTAACAACACGAGTGTGCTGTGTCCAGGTGACTGCAAAAACAGTTAGCACAGATAGGGATAAGGATAACCACTCTAGAGCTCTCAAAGCACCAAGAAATGTACAGAATGTACAGAAAACAAGTTGTAATTGTTGTACTACAGTTATTTATAAAGATTTGACTTTGGGATGCTCAATATTATCTGTACTGTATTGGTAATAGCAGCTGTCAGCTTATAAAGTTAGATATCAGTATTGGGAGGTAAACAATTTTAGCCAATGTTTGCAGCAGGTATATCAGCAATATGATACAATCTGATACAATACAATTAGGGATGCACAATATTATCGGTTTAATATTGGTATCAGCAGTTATAAGCTGAGATAGTGAAATATCAGTATTGGCAGATGTTAAAATTTCTGTCAAAATTTACAACCTGTGTTTTGTCTATAAAAATCTGCCTCAAACTGCCGTAAATATTGGCCACACAAACAAATAACAGTGGAGTTTTATGCCAGACCAACAGACCCACTTCAGCTGAGGTCCTTTTCTTCATTCATTACCCTTTCTTACACTTTTTGTTCATCCTCAAACTTTACTTCATGCTTAAAGGACTGAAGTTTTAGGTCTGAACTACATCTCAGTATCAGTATTGATATCAGCTAAATATTATTATGTAAATACTGGCAAAAAAAATATATATATATTGTGCATCCCTAGATACGATGCACTTAATTGTCCCCTTTGGGAAATTTGACTGACTTCAGCTGACATCAGAACCAAAATAATAATAAATTAGAACAACAGGCACAACAATCCATCTATATACAAAAAACCCACAAGATTACAGATTAGCACATACCAATAAAGAAGCATGCACCAAAGAGGACCAGACCAACAGCCCACATATTTTGGACATACCCATATTGCATAAGATAGGATAGAACTATTAAGTCAGAGTAAAAAATACAGCCTTTGCTGTAAATGAGACACAAATTATCAGCATGGGTTTCCCATCTAATTAGGTTATCTACATAAACGCCTAGGTACCTGTAAGAGCTGACCTGGTGGATTTTGTCACCATGAATCATGGTATCATACAACAAGCCCTGAAAATCCATGAACAGACAACTGTACCATCAGGTTTAGGTGGTTGTCTAGGGCGCCACACACAACTGTCTACTCCTATCTCAGCTCTGCTTGACTCAGCTTCTCTTTGCATGAGAAACATTTGCTGTTTTCTACAATAAAAAAAGATGTGTTCATAGGAGAATCTATATCAGCTCAAATGAGTTTGGACATTTTGGCATACTGGATATCAGTAAAAGTCCAATACTGTGCATTCCTGTTTTCACTACCATGATATGATGTGTAACTGGTATTATCTAGATGTGATGGTTGGCAGATTTTGAAAGAGCCAGGCCACCTGTTTGAATTTCAAATGTTGATTAGTCTTTTTAATCCAGCTGACAAAATTCTTAAGTAAAATCCAAACCTGGTTCATCCTGTTTTGGGTGGGTCAGAGTTATTCATCTGGGCAGGAGATGTGACAGGTTCAAACACACCCTGTCCATTGAGTACACATCACATGTCAGATCCAACAACTAGCAGCAAAGTGCTTCAACAAATACAATCTAAATTCTTAGAATGATATAATCTGCACAGTACATCATTTTCTTGGGTGTTTATGAGTTGACTGACATATTTTCACCTTCTGCTGTGTTATTTTTCTAAAATTTTCTTGTCATTGCTTTTACCAACAGAACATGAGGGTGCGTACCGTGAAGGGTCAAGATTACCTCTGTCAATCAGGAGCTAAATTTCATGGTGCGATGGAGCAGAAGTTTCTTATAGTCGACTGCCACACGGCCATTTACGGCTCATACAGGTAAATGAAACTACAGTACAACAAGAGCAGTGGTTAGGATCAATAAGGTGAATTAATCTTCAAAGCAAAGCTCTACATTTATGTTCACTCTGTAGAAAATGTCTGTCCTGTTTCTCTCGTTGATGGCTTTCACAGTCTTCAACCCCATTTCCAAAATAATGGGATGTCATGTACATAAAAATAAAATGTGATTATGCAAAAATTTGAAACCCCATATTTAGTTGAACATAACAAAGATATATCAAATGTTGAAAGAGATTTCAAAGAAAATTATGTTTAAATTTGATGCTAGCAACATATTTCAAAGAAGTTGGGACAGGGTCATAATTACCACTCTGTTGCATCACTATTCCTGTGACCTTCCCTTTGTGCATGTTTTGAGAACTGAGGAGTGCTGTTTCTGTTATGTTGACAGTGTAACCTTTACCATTTTTTGAGTTAGTATGAAAGCTGCTCAGCGATGAGTAGTGTTTTTTGACAATGGAGTCTCTAAATGTTCAATATAGTCTGTTTTAAATGCAGTGCCATCTCAGGGCCATAGGATCACTACCACCCAATGACTGGTTTTCTGACCTTGTGACCTGCATTCAGAGATTTCTTAGGATTCTCTACATTTTTTTTCAATGCTATAATGTACTGTATTAAAAATCCAGATTTCTTGCAGTTTATTTTAAAGATATTATTACACTGTTGCATTATTTGCCACAGTCTCATAGTCTTACACACTGTAGCGAGCCCTCTCCTAACTTACTTTTAAAGACTTAGCTTCTCTGAGATGCTCTTTCAACAACCAACCACGCAATTCACAGGAGATCACAAGGTGAAATAGATAAAGGAATCAATAAAAAACTGCATCAATACGAGGAATCGATGATGGCATCATTATCAATAAAATCGCAACGATTCCCATCCCTAAAAAATATTAGTGTCAACATTGTCCAAATTGTTATTAAACATTGGCATCTGTATCAGTTCTGATTTTTTCAATCAGTGCATTACTAGTAAACACATAACATCTGCTTATAAGTCACGCATACTTTCTATAATTGTGTATACCAACTGGATTCCAGGTTAAATCTAACAACAAGACATAAAGCTGCTTTTTTAAAGTGTTCACTTATTATGTGGATGTTTTCTCTGTTGTAATAAACATTTTAATATTTTTTTTGTTTCAGCTTTTCTTGGTCTTTTGAGAAGGTCAATCTGAGCATGGTGCAAGTCATCACAGGACACCTGGTGAAGTCCTACGATGAAGAGTTTCGAACGCTCTACGCCCGCTCACAGGTCCCAGCTGAACTGTGCCCAGCAGAGGGACTGTTTCAACGAAACGGGTCATTGGGGAGACAGGTTTTACCAAAATCTCATTCAGCCCAAAAAATTGAGCGCAGGGACCAGCTGAGGCATACACTAGACACGGTCTACAGGAAGACCTGTGAGAAGAATCTGGGCACAAGAGACTTTGAAGACAGGCTCTTTGAAGAGGACACCAACAAGCTCAGGCCACTGATCGAGAATGGGGTCAGTGGTCCAAACCAGATGCCACCATTTCAGTCTACAGAGGCCATGAACATCTTGAAAAGACACAGCTATGCTGGTGAGAGAGAGGGTGGCTATGTGCCACAAAACATCAGAGCAAGAGCGAGCAACTGGAATATCTCCAGAGATCCAGGAAATGGATTCAAAAACTACCCAGTGGACAATTACTCTCAAGTCCCACACTTGTATAGAAACCAAAACATGCGTCAGTCTTACAACGACAACCTGGTTATCCCCATTCAGCAGAACATGCCATCAATAGAGAACACGTCAAAGTCGTTCATGCGCAATTTGAGAATTGATTCCTACCTCAAAAACCCAGACGTCCCATACAGAGACTCGTGTGAATATTTAGACCATGAACCAACAGACAAAGCTAGCTCTTTCATGCAGGGAAGAATGAGGACATCCCTTGCTTTTAGGTCCACAATACCAGAGCAAATGGAGGCAAACAGACATATAAACAACTCTACTTATGTCAACCCTGCAGCAACACAAAACACTCCTTTGCACTATTCATCCATGCAGTGGAACCCAACACCACCTGCAGAAAACAGAATGAGTCATGATGAGTTCATGTTAAAGAGGCAAAGTCTGCAGCTTCTGGATGACAATCGGCATACCCCAAGCTATGGTAGACAAAACTCATACTCGTCTATGTATTCTAGTCTAAATAGACCTAAAGGTGGGCACATGATGAAAAACCCAGATATCATGACCGACAGTTGGAATAAAAGGCACAGTGTGGCAGATCCGAGATCAAACAGTGAGTACTCAAAAGAACCTACATCCCACGTGTATGGAGCTTATGCAAGGATGCAAGCAAACCGAAGCACAACAGGGATCAATGCACAGAATGGTGGATACGTGTCAAATCTGAATGAGGATCAAAGGTCTGTGTCTCATTATGATGTCAAAAGTATCACAAGCACAAAGAGCCCCAGTACTCCAAGCTGGCAGGAGCCTCCATTAAGGACCGTTTCTGCAGCAGCTCTGGATCTAAATAGCAAAGAGGAAAGTGGTAAATCCCACCACAATGGCTCTCACCATTTCCTAAAGAAGAGCACCAAGAAAATTAAATCATTGTTAAACATACCAGAGAAAAAGGAGGGCTCCTTGAGTAAGTTGGAAACACAGAGCTGGAAGTCTGGTACAAGCACAGACACCATAACAGCTGAAGATGAAGAGGAGACGTCCCAGAGAGAAGGAAAACATCGCCAAAGCACCACCAACTCTGGCAAGTCTCCCTCAGGACAAAGGAGAACCCTCCTGGAGGACAACACTCTAAAACCTTCAAAACCTCGATTTGGAACTGAAGAGCAAAGAAACCCACCGCAGACCTTTCTCCCCAGAACAGCTTCTTCCCCAGTTCATGACAACAGCACTGACAAAGGAGGGTGGAGCAGAGAGCGCAGTACTGAGACTCGCTTGTACAGCAGATTTGAGCCTTTCTGCTCCCTGGACAAGAATCAGCCTCAACGCTCTGCACACAGTTTTAAAAGCACACTCACTCAGGACAAACATAAAGGCCTTCCAAAAGTAGAGTTTTCTACTGATCACAGCCTGAGCCAGGCCTCACGAGGGCATCATGAAAATAAGCTGGAGAAGTTCATTCATCGAGTAGGAAACCTCATACACAAGAACAAGTAGTGACACTACTGTTACAGAAGACTTAACCTTCAGAGTTTACTTGTGTGTACTCTGGTTATTTTTTTGTATGTTTATGTTTGTCTAGCTTGTCTATATTCTGTGTTTACTATGTAGCTGTTTACATTTCGACCTTAACTTGTTATTTTGTACAGATGCACTACTGAATAAGATTGCACAGAGAATATATTGTGAAAACATGCAGCAGGGCTTACAATACTAGTCTTAAATATACCAATTTTAATCTTTTTATGTCTGTTTTACTGTTTTTCACTGGTATCAACCTGTAGCAATAAATTCAAATGCCATCAACAAACCTTGCTGAAGTAGAGTCAACATGTCAAAGACATATGTAATTTATGTCTGCAAGGCGTCTGCATACCAAGGCAATGCTGTCATATTCAAAGGATCACTCTACACTGTACTGTGTAAAGTCAAGGTGAAGGTGATTCAAGCTAAACACCACTCCATGTGCTGGAAATACAAAAACATGCCTTTATATTCATGTTTTACTAAGAGGTCTTTGAATGCTATGGGGGTTACAATAGTTTTGCACAATATGTTTTGTATATTCACAATATATTTTTATAAGTTTTTCATGGACTTTTAGAGTAAACTAAGCTCACTTCTTCTATTAAATCATTTGTAAACTGCAGGTTTGCATAAGAAAATATGCATTTGTGAATTTCCCTTGCCTAAGCTATCATCTATACACATGGTTCCTACACACTTTTAAAAATCCAATTTAACAATTTTATGACCTTTTTCAGACCTGAATTGAGCAAAATGAATACCCCTCTCTGCATGGCAAACAGTCCTAAATGAAAGGCGAGGGAGACTTCTCAGTACACCGGACCAGGACTAAATTTTCTGATTAGATACACTATGAAATGTCAAATAGTTTAGAGCAGGGGTACTGAACTTTATTCTACCCATGAGCCCCATTTTCCTAAAAATACAAAAACGTGAATATAAGGTAGATCTATGGATCAACTGATCCAAAGTAAAAATGATATGTAACAAATAAGGGTTAATGCCCGATGAGGTGTCCATGACCTGGAGGCCTGAACCGTCTGATGCGCAGCGGCCTCCAGTTGCCTCTCCTGAGAATAGTTTATAGAAGTTAGAACAGGAGAGAAGGGAGTTATTTTTTTCACCTCTCAGTGTTAAGGTGAGCCTGGGAACAAGTCGTACATCGAAAATAGGAGATAAGACTGTCTTGCGTTACTGGTCTTAAACCTGGAGTCTGTCATTATATTTATGTCAGTTAAGTGATGGTTGATGCCGGCCTGCAGGCTCCTAGGCTGGTGACGCTGTACTCCCTGCTCAGAAAGTAGAACTGCTTCAGGTTGCTACGGTTACTACTATCATGTAACAGCTACGGCACATTAATTTGGAACAGTGTAATGATTTTTTTACTGGAACTACTTGTGAAGTTCAAAAGGTGTCCATATATCAAAAGTTAATGGACACTAATAGAATTACCAGAGCCAATCAGATTCGAGTATACACAAAGACCATGGTATAATGAATGGGTGGATTATTGTGGGGTTACATGGTATGCAAAAAGCTACACAAAGATGTCTGTATAGTGTCAGAAGAAACGATATGTCACTGATAATGAGCATATTTTTTTTTAATTTACGTAATTTCCAACTGGTCAAGGATCAAGGATATCTTTATTATCCTCGAGGGGCAATTTGCTTCACAGCCAGCAGTACCGTACAAGCAATTCACTCACAATAGGAATAAAATAAAAGTTCATACACATAGGAAACATTTAAAGACACAGAAAACAATGGCAATGGCATCAAAATAAATAAGTCATGGTCAAATTTCACCTTGAACTATTTAAAAGGCTAATGGCAGTTGGGATAAAAGAATTCTTCAGTCTGTTTTTCTTGCATGATGGAAGGAAGGGAGCAGTGTGAACTCCTTAAAGAGTGGATGGTCTGGTTCACCAAGGATGGACTGGGCTTTTTTAAGAGATCTGAGTTTGAATATGTCAGTCAGATCACTCAGAGTAGTGCCTGCAATTTTGCAGCAGGTTTTAACTAAGCCTAGCAGCCGATTTTTGTTTTTCAGATTAAGTGAACCATAAAAACAGATAAAAGAGAATGTAAGAACAGATTCAATAAAACAGGAATAAAACATTTTCAGAAAAACACTGTCCACGTTAAAATTCCTAAGCTTGCGATAAAAATATAATCTTTGGTTAATTTTCTTGCAGACAGCGTCTACCTGAGGCTCAAAGCTCATTCTGTCATCCACAACAGTACCCAGGTATTTATACTGGCTCACTTTCTCCATGGACTGTCCATTAATCAACAAAGAAGAAATGGCAGTGGGATTCTTCCTAAAATCCACAGTTATTTCTTTTGTTTTTAAAACATTAATCTTTAAAAAGGATTTGTCGCACCATTCAAAAAAATCCATTAAAATGGGACCATGATCTAGATCATCGTTAGAGAGAAGTGACGCAATCACAGAGTCTAAAGACTTGTTTGGACAAGTTTCACTAGATATTACATCATCTCAACATGTGATCTGTGTGTGTAAGGCTCACTGATGATGTCACATATCGCAATATTCATCATAAAATACAAGTGTGGAGAACATGGCAGGAAGTCACTTAATAAAAATGCTATTATGAGGGCATAAGGCATAAGATGCTTCATTGTGAACACAAGACAGCACACCTGAATGAATGGACTTACTGAGGAGACGTGGGTTGAGTATCACTGCTTTACAGTAACAAATTTTTTGCCATAAATGTCCAAATTTGATGATTTCTGGCACGCTGAATGCCTCTATTTTATCAGTACCCCATATGGTAATATTCATAATAACGAATTTTAGCAGGTGTGCTCAGCTGATAATAAACAGTTTCATTATCAAGGAGAAATACGTTTCTTTGTCTGTAAGACCCGTTATAATCAGGGTAAGCTAAATGAATTTGAAACTTGGTAGCCCCGAGATCAGAGAGGTGGACCAGTGTTTTACAGAAGTAAAGAGTTTATTTACAGCAAGAACTATAAAATCAGTGAAGGGATAGGGATTTAAGGATACACTCAACCCACAATTCCATTCTAATCCCATGACGTTTACAAGCGGAGTTAAAGGCAGACAGCACCACCTACTGTTCAAACAGAGTATCGATACACAAGCCTGACTGTTTGTTTTAAATCCCCCTTTATTTGCATCGATTTTTAGCCAATTCCGTAGCATGCTAACTCTTCTTGCCTCACTCTCCCCGCATCAGTGACTGGTTTTAGAGATTTTTCAGATTTGTGGTGTTTTTGCCATTCACATATCGAAATACTGTTCATTAACTGGTCAATAATGCATGCGTGATGCATCTCCCGGTATGACAGTTTGCTGATTTGTTACTGTGAGATTGCTATTTTCTCTAAAACCTAACAAGCCATAGTGCAAAATAGCAATTTAAAAATTATATCCTGGTGAATTATCCTTCAGAGAGGTAGGATGCAGACACTAGGGAGCGAGTATGAACACAGACAGAGAACTTTGGTGATGCTCACTGTGTCGTCACATCGCAGCTTCCGTTATTCCGCTGTTTTCCGGGGCAGTCTTTAATGACCATGAATGTGGCTGAATACATTTCTTCCTCTTTTCTTATACTATTTTGCTTATATCTCTTAAGACTAAAGGCTCTTCTCCGAGCTCCACTCAAACTGGGGGGGTGCAGCTGATACAGACAGGTTATGTCAAGGCACAACTGCTGTGAATGCTGTTTATTGTCAGCTGGACAAACATATGCACGAAAAACAATGATTGACCTAAAATAATTTCGGCTATTAACCAAAATTTGGATAATGGCATGTCTAAGTCAATGTGCTTTGTAAAATTTCAGACCTGTCACTAGAGGTTGTAAGTTTTTAAGGCCTTAAATTTCAAATTTCTTATCTAAGACTTTTATCCATGGGAACCCTGTATACAAAGTTCGTGTTGTATAAACACAATGCTTTTCTTGACGTAAAATGCAATGAGAACTGAGAGCAGTATGAAAGAAGATACTTACCATATCCTCAGTGGCTCCTCAGGAAGGACTCGGGTATTGTTTCTTTCATTGTCAAGGTGACAGTCCCAAAGGAAATAGAAAAAGCATTGCATGGCATTCAACATATTTACACAAATAAATATAATGGTGATGTGCAATTTTTCCTGTACATTTCTGACATATGAACCATTATGAAAAAGGATGTCATTAAAGAGTATTTTCTCCATGACTGCAAACAAGCAGCTAACCATTCACTGCAGAAGATGATGGTACAATCCATTTTCAGAAAACTTCTTTAAGAAACTGTTTGCCTGATCTTACCTTTTAAATTATCAATACAACATAGAACAATTATGAGAAGAAGAAGCCTCAACATACAGATACAAGGCAAGCAAAACAGAAAATCAAGGGTGCATGTAGTCACCAAAATTAAGAATTGAAAAAAATGGACACACTCAAAACATTGCACTGCACTCTTTATGTAACCGCGCCAAAATGGAAAAACAATTTTTATAGGAATCACTTAGTGTGTTTACATGCACAGCAAAGCTTAGCTATGGTTATGGCTGGATTATGACAATTAACTGGCAAACTGTCCATATTCAAACTCAGTTCAACTGTTGGCATAGATAAGCGGTTTTCAAAGTGTGGGAGAGTGAACCTCCTAGGAGAAAATATCTTATTCCATTGACCTCCACCCCAAGAAAAATAGGACTAAAAGATTTGAATAACTATATTTACAAGCATGTATTTCTCATCTTTCAGCCTTTTCATTTATATTTTTGATATTTTGGTATGCATTTGTCTTTAAACATCCATTTTACCCACACAATCAGTTATTTAGTTTCAGTATTGAACTTATTGCTACTATGTACAACTGTTTTTAACTGTGCTCCACTTCTGTGAATATTCTGCTGTTGTTGCCCTCCTCAGATGTGCATGTGTGTATTTACTTTTTTGTTTTCTCCTTGCATCTATTTTTTTCATATACTCCCGACATCATTGCACATTAGAGCATGCTCTCAGCTGACATTGGGAGATGAAATAAAGGCTGAATGAATGAATGAGTTTCAACTGAACGAGATGTTGAAAACAGAACAAGTACTCCCTGCTGGTTTATTGTAATGAGCATATTCTGATAATTGAATGAAAGACTACACAAAGAGGTATTCACAAGGACAGCTAGTAGGCACCAAAGCTTTGGTCTTAAGATCACTTGAATTCAAAGAAATGCACAAGTTTCTTGTGTTTCTTCTAGTGAGCACTTTCAAGGTAAAGTACTTCATTTGACAGAATCAGCAATGTTTGTGTGTATAAGGCCAATTCTACTTTGTTACTGTCTCTTACTTTCACAGCTTCAAAATACACCTACACACAACCATCCAATAAAATGCTTTTAGTAGCCATGGTGTCAACACAAGTGTCAGTAGCTGAGACTCTGCATACGACAACTGTTGCTAGATTTCTTCACCAGCTAAAGCTTTATGGGAGAGTGGCAAAGAGGAAGCCACTGTTAAAGAAAAAGTCCAGATTAAATCTGAACTGGAGTTCACCAAAAGGCATGTGGGAGACTCCATGGTCAAGTGGAAGAAAGTTCTTTGGTCTGATGAGACCAAAATGGTGCAGACAAGATGCTTTGTTGGTGTGCACTAAACGCTGCACATCACAACAAACACACCATCCCCACTGTGAAGCACAGTGGAAGCAGCATCATGCTGTGGGGATGCTTCTCAACAGCCAGCCCTGGAAGGTTTGTCAAGGTAGATGGTAAAATGAATGCAGCAAAATATAGGACAATCCTTAAGAATAATTTACTCAGTCTGATAGAGAAATACTGCTTGCGAGATTTATTTTCTAGAAAGACAATTCAGCAAAGCGACACAGAAATGGTTTAACCCTTTAACACCCGAGCCTCTGGACTCTTTTTTCCTTATTTTAACCATAAAAGGCCCAGAAAAAGTTTTCTGCCTGTCAGCCGCATCTCCCTGCTCTCAAAGCCCTGTTCTCAAAGCGACTTCATTTAGTGTACAGAGGAAGTGTGTCGGGAACTATTCAAAATAAAAGCATTCTGTACAAGTGAATGGAGTTTCTCTACAGAAAAGCTAAACCAGGCTTTTACTTTGAAAAACACAAACCAGAAAAGCATATATCTGCGCGTAATTGGCATATTTGTGGTCACATTTTGGTTAGAGGTGGAAATGCGCGTGTTCATGATTCATATCCTACATATATCCTCTGATTCTTTTTGCCTGTACATAAAATAAACCAAACATGGACACTGTATGAAAAGCATAGTGTACAATAAGTGGCATAAAAATGGTGTAACATTGAAATTTTTTTTTTTTAGTAGTCAGGGTTGAAGTTGTTGAAGAGATCTGAAGCACTGAAAGTTAAAAAAAATGAAAAATTAGTATTTTATTAACACTTTTCTGCATGTCCATTTTCTGGACAAACTAGGACGGATGGAGCTAAAATATGAAATTTCAATGCATCAAAATCAATTTTCCTACTCATCATTGGCATGGCCCAGACTCTATTTATTGAAAAAAAAAAGATTTTTTTTCTAGATCATTTTATATGGGAATTATGGTGTTTTTGTGTTTTTACCATAAAAAATACCAGTGACATGGTGTACAATAACTGGCATAAAAAGGATGTAAAATTGAATAAAAAAAGAAAAAATAGTGGTCAAGGTTGAAGTTGTTTAAGAGATTTGAAGCAGTGAAAGTAAAAAAAAAAAAAATGTTAAAAAATTATTATTTTATTAATACCTTTCTCTCCTTTAAATGTGCAGTGTGTAATATTTAGCCAAGTAGCCATTTAGCAGAACAAATTTGGTTAAAATAAACAGATTTGTAAGAAGGTCTATAAAAATTAGTGGTAAATCCCCTAAATACAAAAACATGCTAAAAAAAAAAAAAAAAAAAACTCAGAACAAGGCATTTCTTCATACATAGGGAGGGTCCTCTCCATGAATGACACCATCTTGGATTTTTGCATTTTGCATGTTTCTATGGTACCACAGAAGGAATCAAATAAATTACACACGTTTTTTTGTTTGTTTTTTAATTCAAATTCCACTTGTTGCCACAGTTTCCATCAAAGACATGAGCACTGAATCTGGATCTGACTGTTAAGTGTTGATATTCAATTTCACACACACTGCACCTTTAACTGACCAATGTTCTTTGTGTACATGTGTGATACATGAGATCCACTGTTATGTGCTAAGCTGCTGAGAACAACAGAGGAGTTAACTTGTTGAAGTCTGAAGTTTGACACTACATTGCTGTATTATTCAATAATGTCACATTAACGTCAGTATCCCCAGCTATTGCCACTTGTTGGGCTGCAGTTTACCATGTTATGGTCTCAGCACATTTTTGGAGCATTCAGTATATTTGAGCTTAATCCAGAGAATTTTTTGGACATTATCTGTCGTTGTTTTGGGTTGTTGCCATGAACAAGCATTTACATAAAGAAAGCATTTTTTGAAAAGGGTATTTAAATCCTGGGGATATTCCGGATCAGAGCCGATAAAAGCATCTTTAAAGGTACAGTGTGTAAAAATGAGACTATCAACATCTAACAGTCAATTCTGGAATGTGATGCTCATTTCTCTGGTGATAACTGTGGGAACCAGTGAAGTTTAAAAATCAATACATGTTTAACTGTTATTTGGTTCCTTCTATGGTGCCATAGAAACAGGCAAAATGCAAAAATCCAAGATGGCAGCTTCCTTGGAGGGGACCTTCCCTATGTATGAATAAAAGGCTTATTCTGAGTTAATGTAAAACATAAATTTAAAAAATGTGTCATCAGATGTCAACACTAATTTAGATCAATCTACTTATAAATGTTATGTTTCATTTTAACCAAGCTTGTTTAGCTAAATGCTAATAGGCTAAATATTACACACTGCACCTTTAAGTGATCGGAGATCTGCAGTTTGATCCGATCAGCCCAGCCCATCATTTACGTCAGCTGTTGTAAATGGAGCACAATTTACGACAGGCCTTTAACGCATCAGTAACACAACAAAGCAGCAGTTGCAACATTAGCATTCCTATGTTTAAAATGTCAGTGGTGTAGAAAAACTCCAAAAGTGAGAGTGAAAACATTCCAGTTGCCACTTGAAGCATCTGTAATACGACCATTTCAAGAGGTGGTAGCAGCAGTTAACACTACAAATTTGATCCGTCGTCTCCGAACTAAACATGCAGCGGAATACATTGACTTCACTGAAGCAACACACTCTGGACTTTAAGAGAACAGACAAGTACCCTCGAGAGAGTAATAAGGCACAAAAGATAACAGAAAAAGAGGTCAAATTCATCACTTTTGACAACCATCCCATCTCTGTGGTGGAGAATTTGGGGTTTTGTCATCTTCGTGAGCTTTTAGACCAACGCTATGCCCTGCCGTCTTGACCTTACATTACTGACAAGGCTTTACCGGAGATGTACAACAAAGTACGTGACAGCATACTAGAGAATTTAAAAAGCAGCTTCACCACCATTAGCTTAACTACAGATGTTTAGAGCTCAGATGTCTGCCCCATGTCACTGCTGAGTCTCTCTGCACAGTCCTCCACCTGTGAGTCAAAGCGTGCAGTATTACATGCATGCCTGTTTTGTGGGTCTCACACAGCAGAGCATGTAAAGCAGGCCATCGAGAATGTTCCTAACCAAGAAGCTAGACTTCATTTTAAAGTAACAGTGGGGGAAGAAATAAAAGTGAGGGAGGAAAAAGTGATGTAGCAGCTCCAGTTGCACTTTGAAATTGCACTGTAATACACAAGAGTGCCCTGTATTTGATATCTGGGTTTTATAGCAGTGCTAGTGTTTTGGTTTCTATCTGAGATTAGTTGTTTTGAATCTGTATGATTCATATCTTTTTGATCCTATTTAACCTATACTGTTTTGACTTCAGTTTTTGTTGTGACTAATACAGTCAAGTTGACGTGTAACTTTATTTATTTATTGACAGATTATGAAAGTGAAACTGAGCTAATACACCATTTTGAGTAGAAATGTGATTTTGTTTTTTACAACAATGTTGGCTGTACGGAGTTAAATGGAATAAGTTTGAGACATCTAGTAGTTATTCTGTTTACGTCAGTTATTTGTGTAAAAAAAAAAAACAAAAAAAACAATTGAAACTCTAATCTAAGTAATTATGACTATCGGATCAGGACTTGGTATCGGCAGATATTCAATATTAAAAAATCGGATCAAGATCAGAGGCCAAAAGTGCTGATCGAAACAACCCTAGATAATATCATACACAAGTTATAAGTCATGTATGTTGGCTTATAAATTAAATATTCTGATATCTGCTGGAGTTCAGTTGTCCACAACATCACTGTTAACCTCAGCAGTGATTTCCTTGCACACGTGGTGTTTCTGATTCCCTTTAAAGCCACTTTTCAGGGTACAAAAAAACACAAATATTTAATTTTTCTTACTTCTCTGACCTAGACACTAAAACCATCATAAAGGGATCATGGTGTTGTTACCATATCACGTATATCCATGTTGCAAACTCTGAAGGTCAGGCTGGGGGGTGTTATTCAAATGTTTTTCACTATGCTTTATTTATCAACAGTCACTAGGTCGTAAACTGTGATTGGCCAGATATGCACCCATTACTCACCTGTGGTCCTTGTCATAAGACAAGTTTTACACCCAAATCTCTGCCAGTTTTGGCATAAGTCAGATAACAAGGACCACTGTGACAACACTGCTTGAATGGCAGAATCAGTTATCACATATACTAATATCAAAGGTTTAATTCTGCACAATAGGTACAGTGATGCAGCAAATTTCACTGAAACAATCTAGTTTTGATGGATGTTGCTTCATTTTTATCATACTTTCCCATAAAGAAATCAAAAAAAGTCTATGCAAGAAAACATAAAAAGCATGCAATTTTTTGGCAAAAGGGTATTCAAATGTGGGTAAAAACTGAGCACTGAATAAAACAAACAGTCAGAATGAATCAAAGAGTAAAAGCAAAAATCAAAGACAAGCCAATGTGCTTATAAAAAAGCAGCTTTACTCTAGTATGCTTTTAGGAGTGATTTAAAATTGGGTCCTGACTCACAACGGCTTCTGTCCTCAGACAGGTCATGCAAAAAGCCTAGGGCTCAAACAGCAAATGCACAGTCACCTTTTTGGGGTGTGAAACAGATCACAGATTTTTGCTGGAGGGTCTTAGGCAGAGTCTTTGATCATAGAGGAGGAATGCTCTGAGATATACAGAGAAGCTGAGCAATACAAACCTTAATAATTCTTTAAAAATAAAAAATATACATTTTTAGAAGAGAGAAAAAGCTGAAAGTAGTAGTAATGTTTATCATATTCTTTGGACTTAAAAGAGCCAAGCTGCGGCACTCTGTTGAAGTCTCACAGCTGTTTCAGACTTGCAGTGTGTTTTGCATGTTGGCCATGTCTCCCTGCTGATATTCTTCCAAAGATTTACCTCAATAAACCTCCTACAATTGATTGACTTGATTCAGTGTATAAAGGAACCATGCTAGGAAAAATAAAGCATGGAGTTTCTCCAAAGAACTGCACGCTGTCTGAAATGGGCTTGAGGCATCTAATTGAGAGCCCTGGAGAAACAAGTGTAGGGAGAGCTGCAGTAGTCCAAAGGTGATGAGACTAGGGATGGAGATTGAAACTGGGTTACATGAGAAACCAGTTCAGCATTCCTCAAAACTTCAGAATCTGGAGCACAAATGAGTGTCCTTTGGCTATTGAATGGCCAACCATTAAAGCACATACAGATTGTGAATCAAATTAAGTCAAAATGCAGCAACAATGCTAACTATCCTTGTCCACTCAACCAGCCATGGTGAGATTCTCCAAACATAGTAAAAAGTCCTGATGGTTAAAAACAACAATCCTGGGCACCAGTTTAGCTTAGTTGGTAGAGCAGACACCCATATACAGAGGCTCCCCCTTTGATGGGAAACTTGAGTCCAGTACAAATTATAAAGCTGAACTCTTCAGCACATCTTCTATCTCCTGATACCAAGCTAAACCACATGGCATGAATTCTGATGAGCCTCACTGCATTACAGCTCATTTCCAGAGTCTGAATGTTGTCCAGCTCAGTGCTCACCACTGGGCTGAAGAGATGTGAAATGATTGCATTGCTGTCGCAGCTATCAAAGAGAGAGGCAGACCTGCACAGTCCCTCAGCAGACTCATGTCTCATGGAAGGTTTGGCATATTCAGAGTGGAAGCTAATACTTCAAATTCATTCAGAAAATGAAAAAGCAATTTTTCAAATATAAATAAACTGTATCAAGTAAATTAAGTCTTATTTCATTTCCACCTTTAATCTATTTACATGCATGGTAGATTCTGCTTATTAAGCATTAAGTGATTAGTTTAGATTACTCATGCATAAAGCATAAACGATAACAGAAGTGTACTGAATATATTTGAAAAATATTTAAATTGGGGTTTCTCTTATCTCTTAACACAATAAAAATATGCTCAGATGATCAAATTTAAAACATTTCTCTGTGGCACATAAAAGAGGCTCTGAAGTATTAAGAGAATTGATATGTTTGAACGTATGAATGTGCACCCTTATCACCTAGCTGACAAAAACAGTTGAAGCCTGAATTGTTTCAGTCTACATGAGGCTTTGCTCCATACCTCCACCTCTTGGATAAAGCGTGGAGCTAAGACAAACTCACAACTGATCTGTTTAGGAAATATTTTGAATGCATGAAAAATTTCTAAAAATATTTTAAAGACTGCATTCAGATTAGTTTTGACAGAATAATGTGCCTACTACGGCTGAACAATTTGGAAAAAATAATCTAGTTGGGATTTTTTTCTTCCAACATTGCGATTGCAATTTAACATGTGATTATTCTTCTTATAAACCATTCTATATTATAACGCTATACATAAAGCTAATTCCCCCAGAAATTTATATTAGATCTCCCAAAATCTATAAATAAAAGTTCAAAAATTCAAAGAAAATCTGCCCCACCACCCAAAAAAATCAAGTCAAATTCCCCCAAAAAGTTGAAAATAAGTCCTCAAATTTTCAGAAAAATACAAAAAAACCAAAGCAACTTCTTAAAAAATTACAAATAAATTAATTCCCCCAATAATTTGAATAACATTTTCCAAAATGTACAAATACATGTTAAAAAATTCCATAAAAATACCTAAAATTTTCTAAACAAATTTCAAATAAATTAAAATCGAATTCCCAAAAATTTACTAATAGATTAATCAAATTTTCAAGAGGACACTTTAAACTTTTTAAAGCAACCCCCCCCCCCCCCCATTCAAATCAAATTCCTAAAAATTTCAAAATACATTTCTGCAAAAATATCTAAAAAATCTAGGCATTAATTCCTCCAAAATTCAAATCAATCCAACAAAAATGTCTTGTTGCAATTATTTTGTCCTATATTGCAAACTTAAAAGGAATTGTAACGACTGGCGTGATGATTTTATGGATTTCTTATTTTGAAGAAGACAAAAATATACAAAAACAAGAAAAGTAAGAACTTTTGTCAATTATTCTAGAAAATTTTGGAACTTGAATGTTTGCATTATGTGTAGAGCAAAACACCTCTGCTTAAAAAAAAATGTGTTAAACAGGTATTTCAAAACACATTTATGGTCAAAGAAATATTGCACCCTCTGCGATTTGAAAATTGCAGTAGGTCACATTGTGATTTAATCCCCATTTCAATTAATTGCCCAGCCCCGGTGCCAACATATTTCTGAAAAGAACAACAGGCCACTCCGAAACAGACATAGATATTATCATTAACCAAGCAAGTTATCACTCCTACGCCATCATCTGTGTCATCTGCATGAGTTTAAACTAAAAAATGCTGATAGAGGTAATATCTCAGTATAGTTTTATTTAGTTACAGACTTTAATTATTAAAGTGAAACCTTGCTAACTTGAAATTTCATTTTGAGCCATAAAGTCCTGCAGGCAGAAGTTAAGGCAGAGATCTCTGGAGTATATTGATTTATGCCAGAGCCTTCATGGTGATAAAGAGCCAGAGAATGGTCTGCCACATGCCTTAAAGCAGATAATGCAAAAGAAAAAAATCAATAGTGAACCATTTCCACAGAGCTTGGAGTTAAAGTAGACAGACGGGTTTTATCAGCGGCAAACACTGAGGGACTGAAATGAGAGTGTACATCAATCCAAAAGAATTAGGTGATACATCTCAAACAGAAGCCAGCATGCTTTTGAGTCAGACATCATTCTACACTGTCTAATGGTTGAATAAAATTCAGCAAATATTACGGTTCATGTATTTAATATTTAATGTCTTTTGGGGAGGAAGGCTGATTTCCATTTTTTCTGCTTTCACTAAGTGTATACACAGGGATTCGGCTCGTCCTTTTATGGATGTCAGTGTTAGTTTAGGGCTGTGAGGCTGTCAACAGTCCACTGATCAGAATGTAAAAAAAAAATTAGGGACCAGGAGACCCAGCCACCTCTCTAGTCTGCCTCTTATCTAGCTGTAACAGTGCTGCATGGTTTACCAAAATTTTCAGTACTTTTCAGTACTTTTTCTTTTAATCAAAAACAGTACGGTACCAGAACCTTCTGGTTCAATGCTCACAGCCTGACAGGCTTACAGAAAACGTGAGCTCCAGAACACAAAATGACGTTTTGGTAATTAAGTGCCTCGTTTAGGTGCTTTAAAAACTTCTGGACAGCTAAAAAGCCTACAGTTACATGTTACGTACCATTAAAGTGGCTTTTTAGCGTGAGATTAAACGATCAGGTAAAAAACAGTCACAGTCTTTGAACCTATTAGTGCTCAGAGTGACCACAAAGCTGTGGATAAAAACAACACGTGATCTGGTCACTGGAGCAATGTTTTATAGAATAATATGAGGTTCGTGCAGGGCAGACCCCAAATAAACAATATTTTATGAATTAAATGTTTTCAAATCAAAGATATTTATGGAATCATATCAATGTATTTGTAAACTCAGTCTCCTGGTTTTGAACAAGCATTATCTTAAGTACTTGGTACATGAAATCCTGAATTTTCCTTCACATGTGCAGATGTGTTACAAGCAAGAAACATAATAAAAGATGTGCTCTATTTCTCCAACAGGCATGACACACAAACTTTTGCAAATAGCACAAGTATTTGATGGTCTCAAACTATAAAATCATCACACTTTACCTCAAACTACAAATTTTCTAACCTAACATGCCAGATGGATGTGTTTCACACATCCATCTGGGAAAGCTTCAATAGGAAATGTTTGAGAAAAAGCAGAGGCTGTCTATCACATCTCTACGGGCCAGTCAGAGCAACAAAACACAGGAAGTAGCAGCTATCAAGCTGCACGTGCGCAGCTACCAAGGAATACCACGAAACATGGCGACTATAGACATGGAAGTACTCAACTTTTGTCATTTTTGAAACGAAAACAACTCACTGCTGTTCTTTGATCTTCTTTTTACAAAGAAATATCGTTAAGTTCTGATAACTCTTGCGCTTTAGCAGCATCCACGCTAAGCTCTTCTGCCATAATTGCACCAGCCTCTTGCTGCTGCTTGTTTACGTGTGTGAAAGTACTGCCCCTTGTCTCTGATTGGTCCTGTCACTTTCTAACCAGGCCCAAACGGGTCAGATGGGAGCTTAACAAGATGGATTCGCCAGTGAAAAACAAGAGAATGGGCGTATCCATCTGCTTTTCAAGGTTAGAAATTTTCCTGATGAAAAACAAAATAAATGCATCAGACTCTGTGCAAGGCTTTTGTGTCATAACATTTTTCATCAGATTGATGGGCCTAAACATCCACCTGAAAAACTGGAGCAAATACGCAGAGACCTCAGAGGTCTTTGTAAAAAAAAATAAGCTTAATCTATACACCTTTTGAATCATGGCTGATTTAAAATCTAAAAAGGTGAAATGACGAAACCAACATGTATCAATACTGTTGATTCTTGATGCTCAATATGATTAAATATAAATTAAAGTGAAAAAAACAGTGCTTATTAGTGTAAAATCAATATTTCAGGGATGTACAATCTTGGATTTTTGCTGATATTTGACATATTGATATTTAAGAGTTAATCTTAGTTGATACCAATATCACTGCCAGTATTTAAATGTAGTTCAGACCTTGAACTTCAGTCTTTGAAACACTCTATATGAAGTTTGAGGATGAACAAATTAACAAAGACTGTTGGTCCAGCCTAAAACTCCTCTTACTTATTTGTTCATATGACCAATATCTAATGCTGATCTTTACAGCCAGAATATCGATTGTAAGAAATTTTTTAACTTACCGATAAGAATAATTCACTATTTAAGCTAACATTATCAAAATTTTACAAGGGTTTTGTCGCTACACACTGACTTAGCAGTCTAAAGCAGTCACTGTAAACAAATAAGTAAATAAAAACGTGTTGCTCTTATAAACTTATGCTGTTGGACTTTATTAGGAAAAAATATTTGTAAGGCATCCACAGGACAATGCTGGACAGTTAAAACCTAAAAGAAAATATGGGACATTTACCCCGGGTATTTCACTGAAATAAACCCTTATTTAAAACCTAAGAACTAGGTCAAGTATGTCAAAATAAAAAATGCTCTTGAAACCAGGAGCAAACCATGAGAAAAGTCACCGCAGAAGGTATTTTAGGGCTCACAGGTGAGAAACGAGAGAAGACACCGATTAACTGCGTCAAATCCACCGCCGAACAGCATATTGTAGCAGCAACCGTTTACTACTGCTTGCTATCTGCTAACAGAAGCTAACTTTAGCCTGCGGCTGCGTTACACAAAATAATGACCAAAGTAGCTTACTTTTAGCTCATGAAACTTACTTTAAATCCAGCTTGTCCTCCTCTTTATCCTCCGCATTACTCTAAACTCCATGTTTAGCGTCACATAATCTTCAGCCACGTTAGCATCCTCCTGCTGAAGTCTCCGGTGCTGTCGCCATTTTTGTTATCTCTCTCCTGTTTCTAACAACACATTTAAAAAGAAAAACAGCGGTCCATTAGCAGGTCACTTGCTGTAAAACACCAGAAACCGTTTCGCAGACTCGTTGTTGCTATTTATTTTGAAGTTTTAAAAGAAAAATTTTCCTAACCCAGAAAAGCCAGCAGGTAAAACTTGCCAACTGATTCCTGAAGGCAGCAAACGTTTATGGTCGTCATTTTCTTCGTGACGTCATTTTTTCCGTTTTTATTTATTTTTAAAATTATTATATTAACTAATATGGAAAATTTTTATATCTAATTATAATTCATTTCACTGTTACAATATTGTGAGGACATTTTTATCCCGTACCTCGACACATTTATACTATGGGGAGGGAGTGCAGATTGTTCCAGGGGGATGGTCCGTTTAATGATGCATAATTAGTTGTCTTTTATTTTAATTTTAAAATACAAGAATCTGCATAATGAAAGAGGTAATTTTCTATTTCAAAAATGAATGAGTTAAAGATCAAAAAAGATTCTGTTTTCATATTCTGGGCATTAAATGGATTGCAGTGTGTCAGAGATCCTAACTCTTAATAAAATGCTGAGGAGCTGTCCTCAGTTTGCAGATATTTTATGTTTATAACATATATGATATGTTACAGTTGAGGTAGTATCAATAAAGCACCATAAATCACTGTTAGTAGATGTAGATTTGATTTCTTTATTGTCATTGTACAAGAATACACAGCAAAACTGGTGCTCTCAAGTTCCAGGCTCAATTTGAAAGCATAATATAAAGATAAATATATCAATAAATGTAATATGAGGGGGGGAAAGCATCAGTTTACTCAAACTCTCCATTCCACAAATATTCAGCCTTTTTACCAAAACACACATTGCCAAAGGATGCAATGAAATAAAACACATATAGTCTATATCAGGGGTGTCAAACTCAATCACAGCAAGGGCTGAAATCTGAATTTAGGTTTAAACTGAGGGCCTAACAGGGTCAAGATTTAACAGAAAAATGTCAACCGTGTTTTCACAGGTAATTACTTTTGGGAGAAATTAAACGTTGATGATAAATGATTGAGATTTCTAAAAGAAAAAAGTCAAAATGATTAAATATTACAGCATCAGTGTTACTGTATGTTCATGTCAAATAAATGCTAAATAAATAACTGAGTTTAAAGGCTCAAAATCTGAGATTGAAAGCCAACCTTATAACTCCTAAAGGTCAAAATACAAAATTAAAAATCAAAATAAGGATTTTAAAATGTAAATATATGCGATAAATTAAAAAATCAAGTGTTTAAAAAGACAAAATAGAATTTAAAATTCAAAATTGTGACCCTAAAAGGTCAAAATATGAGATAAAATCCTGGATCAGGTGTTTAAACAGTGAAAACATGTGATTAAGAACAAAAGTTAGGAGTTTAAAAGGTCTAGATTTGATTTAAAATGAAAATTTGTGGATCTGAAAGGTCACAATATGAGAAAAAAAGTCACAATTATGAATTTAAAAGGGGTCAAAATATGAAATGAAAATTCAAAATCCTAAGTTTCAGTCATAATTTTAGGATGCAAAATAAATAAATAAAAGAAAAAAAAACACAAATTAATTTCTTTCCCTTATTCCTGAATTTTTATCTAATTATTTCTACTCTCTACTTTTTCAGATTTTTATGACTTAAAAGGATTTTTTTTAAACTCCAAGGTTAAATATACATTTTTATACTGGAGGAAATTTGTAGACCTCATAGCAGCAGGCCAGTTCTAACTGAGATGTGATCTTGCGGGCCAGGTAAAACTGCACTGCGGCCACATTTGGCCCCTGGGGTTTGAGTTTGACACCTGTGGTCTATATCATCCATAAAGTGTAGCTAGGGAACAAGTTACTGTAGATTTAAACTGACTGGTGTCATGTTCATGCATTTTAATGCTGCCTGGTGTCATGATAGCTTTGGGATAAAAACTGTTTGACTGAAGATGGTGTCCAGGGCTGTTGGTGGGTGATGTTGTTTACAATTTTTATGAACTTCTGCAGGGGCGTCTTATCTGCAGCAACATACCACACCAGGATGCCATGAGTGAGGATACTCTCAGTGGAGCAGCAGTAAAATGACAAGATGTGGTGACAGATGTACCTTTATGAGTGCCCTCAGAAAGCACAGCACCTTTTATAAATTCTTGATGAACGCTGCACAAGAGGTTCTTGGAGTAAGCATGCATGCTCAGACTTTTGAAAGAATTATTCAGATAATTCCCTTATAGCCGTCCTGTTTTCTGTCTGTATTTCAAAGAAACTGGAACACTGTGCCCATTTTTGCTTGAGTATAAGATGACTATCAGACAACCGTCCTGGAACAACTTCAAAACTTTTAAAGCACACTGGATGTGTGACAATGATGCATTTAGAAACTTTTTTTTTTTAAATCAATCTACAGGCACTTCTGAAAAAGTGAAGTATCATGAAAAAGTTCTTCATTCCCATGATTTGATTTTGTAAGACATGGCATGGAGCCAGTCAGTCTGTGGCACTGCTGGGGTGTTATGAAGCTCTTCCCCATGATTATGTGATTATACTAAACCAGAGTGAGAGAATGAAGACTCAGGAAACCTTTGCAAAGTGGACCTTTCCACAGTATTCAAGCAGGTCTTTTTATTTTTGTGAGCTGTAAGATAGAATCACCAAGATTAAAACAAAAAAAGGTATTGGAATATTTCCCTCTGTATGAAACAAATCTAGAATTTATAAAAGTTTAACTTTTAGAAGTAAATCATGGGGAAAAAAATGAACTTTTACCTGATAATCTGTTGTTTTCAGATGTACCCGTAGATCTGGACATCAATCTTTGCTGATAGGATACGGTTCCAAAGACTATATATAAAGAGCTCAAGGACCAGTGAAACACTTTATTCCATTTGACACTCCTGCCCTTTTAAAGACCATGTCTGATTATTCAATATCCAATAGCTACACGGACTGGTGAGCATTCAAATAAATGGTTCCACTTCTGTGAAGCATACTGATCAAAAGCAAATGTCCAGACATGTCTAAGGAGAGTGGGCCATTAGTATAAATTGCATAACTCTCTCTGGTATGCTCTTTCACAGGGATGATTATAGCGAGGCACAGCAAATGCGTGGTCCATGACAGCATCAGCAGGAAATTAATTGGTTGGGCTTCTAGGAGATAAGTAATTAGTCTGTCCGGTAAAGAATCTCTGTTGCTCAACAATGAACCAGTAGAATTTATTTTGATTATGCAAGACCCAATTAAAAACCTTGCCCTTTACAATTACAATGAATGCGGTAGTATAATGACCCTATTTAATTTCAGGATCTGTCCAAACGAAAAAAATGACAAGTCATGCCCTTCACTGTAAAGCTGCCATGTTCTAAGTAATTATGTAAGATCATTTTATTTTTAGAGTGTCTTTCACAAATCACAAAGCGCTTCACAGTAAACTATAATGTGATTTATGAAACAGAACATTAGATGAGAAAGACAAACAACAAAGCATAGAGAAACAAGCACAGTGACCAATTTGACTCAAGCTTAAAGCCTAAACAAACATGTTTAGGCTGCACGGCTGCAGCACGGAAAAACCAGTCAGGAGATCCTATTGCGATGACCTCATCAGTTCGCTCCATCAAAATCTCGTCTCGGGAAGATCTCGGAGAGAGAATCTACAGAGAGATTCGGAGAGATTCCCAACGAACCGTTTTCATCAGTTTACAGTCTAATTCCAAGATTACTGCCACATATGTTTAGCTTTGGGTTTGAAAATGTGCATACATGAAGTATGGACACCCAACATTGTGACTTTATATTTATGTTTTAAAAATCTGAAAAGTATAATACCCCCTCTTTAACAGATCCTACTTGTGATGCGGTTTATATTACACTCAATAGAGGTGAAATATGTTACAAGATATGTTACAAGTGGTGCCCTGTTCTGCACTGTAAACTGCACTAATTATATTATTTGACAATCATATGCCAGTTATTGAAGAAGTTGAGAGTAGTGACATTTAAGCAAAATGTGAAGGGGATGCCTTATAATGATCTTTGCACTGGGCCTCCAGATCATTAAAACCAACCCTGGGTTTGCATATGTTATGCGGTTGTTTGTTTTTTTTTTTTTTTTTAACATTTGCTTATTCTGCTTCATGATTTTTCTTGCATGCTTTATACATTTTGTGTTACCTGCCCACAAATGATGACATGGTATATATATATATATATTTATATATATATATACACACACAGTTTTTAGTAATTTTCATTAGCAGGTATTGCTTGCAAGCTGTTTTTGTTTTGTGTTTTTCTTCCCTCACCTGTTCTTCTATTTTTGTTCTTTTTAGGGAGCCAAATTTAACATCTCGCCAGGGGCTGCAGATGGAAATTATTGTTTTGGTTAACTCTGGCATATTAACAGAAATGTTGATTAATATGCACTGTAGGCATTAAAATAAATAAATAAATAACATGCATTTGTGGGATGAGCAGCAGAGCTGAGTATGTGTGTTGCACCCATGAATTTCCAAATCTTCTCTGCCAATGCCAAACAGCTTATTAGTTTATTTTACCTTATTACTTAAGTTTAGTTTATTATTTGCACGTTATAAAACAGAAAAATACAAGATAATTAAAGCAAACAATGTGCAGGGGAGGTTAGAAGCCAAAGGGCTTATCGATATTCCTCCCCCTGATATAACAAGTTTTTCTAAGGAACAATACAGGTAAGCTAAAAAAGAAAGAAAAGAAAGAGCCGTCGGCCATATCATCCTACAAATCAACCTTGACTACAGATCTGAAGAGGACAGCCTACGGTTCCTAAGTGGCTTCTTGGGATGTTCACTTTGCAGCCTGTTTCTGACATCACCTGTTATATGAAACTCGGCCTGCAGTTTGAAGATGGTACTGGGGCTCACTCCAAATAATGCTGCAACTTGATTTTTACATCCTGAAGTTGTCTTATTGCACAGGTCCTATTCAGATAAGCCAAACGTGGCGTGCCAATTCTTAGAGTAGACACCGACTGACCACTTTAGCAGGTCCCGTGCTCACTGGTGCTGCAATCAGCAGCCAATCAGGTATCTTACTGTCAGCACCTTGAGGTACCAGAAGCTCAAAACAAGAGTCAACAGTGGAATAAGCTGTTTGGCATTGGCAGAGATCTCGCAGATTTTTCATGGGCACAACCCATATTCTTAGCTCTGCTGCTCATCCCACAAATGCATGTTCCTTACAAATGTGGCTCCATTTAAAAGGGAAATAAACAGGCTTTTAAAAGGTATAAGATTTACTGTCAAGAAGCATCATTACAACAAAGCAATAATCTACCAAACACAAATGTCCTTGCCTTTTGTGCTAAGACATTATGTTCACATCCTTCATAGACTCTACACAGTGTCTGGAGGGTACGATCCACTACGTTTTAAAGTGTGCACAGATGACTTTAATGTCTTTGCAGAAAAATAGGGTGTCAGGAGATCAGAGGTGTCAGAAGGAGTTTGCTCATGGTGTTAAAAGCCTTGTAGCAATGGTCTGAAGGTGGTCAAGAGCTGATCTTCAGCTGATAATAAATCCACTGTATAATGAATGACTATGTCAGGCATGTGAGGCTACCACAACTAGACTGTTAGTGGTTAAAATTGACATGTTGAAATGGAAGAGGAAAGCCACAGCTATGACATCAATTTGGACAACAGATTGGATCTTATCTTCTCATGTGGTAAATCCTGACTGCAGTGTCAAGGCAAATCTTGCGCTTTAAACAGGTTGCATACGTATTGTGACGAATGATTTGGACCCAATCTAAATCTCATTTAGTTGGAAATATATGACACTGAGACTCCCCAGAATCTGGGAAAGGGCTGAATTCAGGGTACTTTCATCTGCAGCACCTTTATGACCTTTTACTAGCCAACCTCACAAGGTGGCTATATTGTTATATTTCAGTCATAATAGCCTGTATGTTCCCGCACCTGCTGTCCCTCATGTTTTACCTAACAGAGTCTGAAACTGCACACACAGACAGACAAGGTGACAATTTTGTTATATATTCAATCATGAGAACCTGATTTAATACAAATACTAAACAGGTCACTGCTGTCTGACATTTTCCCAAAGGCACTGAAGAAAGCTGCCATGAAACCACTGCTGAAAGAAAGAACTCTAGAGTGCCTCTGATAAGCAATTACAGCCCTGTCTCTAATCTTCCTTTCATAGCAAAGGTTATTGTGAGGGTGTATTTTCTTCAACTTAACACCTTCTTGAACTTTAGTGATATTTTGATAAATTTCAGTCATGTTTTCAGCCCAACCACAACACAAAGTCCTTATTAAAATTTTGAATGGCATAAGGTTTCATACTGACTGAGAGAAAGCAACAGTTTTGATTTTTATTGGACCTCAGTGCTGCCTTTGACACTGTGGACCATGGGATACTACTGGACAGGTTGGAGAACTGGGTTTGGCTTTTTTTAACAGTTCTGAGGTGGTTCAGGTCTTACTTAGTAATTTTGTAACTCTTGGTAGTTGTCAATCTGACAGGGTGGCTATGATGTGTGGAATCTGTCAGGGATCAGCTTCTGGACCTCCTCTTTTTAATCTTTATATGGTTCTGCTGATACATATTCTGCAGGAAGGCATCATTAATTACCACAGTTATGTGGATGATGTCCAGATATTTGTCTCTATAGGGCTACTCAGTGGCTGTGGATCAGCAATAAGGCCTCACAGCAATAAGGTTCCTGGTTTGAATCCCGGACAGGGCCTTTCTAGGATGACCATACGGTCGGCTTTTGGCCAGACAGTCCAGAATTTGAATACCTTGTCTGGCGTCTGGTGCAGCCTCAAACCGGACGCTTATTTGCCCTCCTTTTGGAGTCGCACCTGAACATAACACAGTATATTGTCCATTGCTCTCTCTTTCTGCACATCAGTCCGGTGTTTGTATGCTAAATATGATCCAGGTATTGTATATACAACGTTGACTAAACATGAACTTTACCTGACTGTCACACATTAGTAATTTAACCCTAAGGATATCAGTTTTTGGAGATCCGTGCCATCCTTGTTAAATAACGCAGTGTCCGCTCGCTCTCCCTCTCTTCTGGCACTTGCTGGACAGAAATTTTCATCATGTCTGTCTCGTAATTTCCCCCGTTATTCTGCAACCTCTCTTGCCAGTCTTTAACTTCTACCATTGTTTAGTTTGTGAATTTATGGTAAAACTCTGTGAAGTTCTGATCAGGAATTAATTGACGTTGTCAAACTTCCTTGCAGAGATCAGCTGTTTTAAAATCAGATCGTGGGTGAAAACAAATAAAACAATGTATTTTAAGGATATTTAACAAAAGATGATAACATTTAAGCAAAAACTTAAAAAGGCCATAGAAAGGAGGAGAAAGAAACAAAATGGATGAGCTGCTGTGTGTGAGGGAAGGGGAGGAGTGAGTGTGAGGGGGTCTAAGGGGGGAAAGATCTGCTGGTTTATATTAGTTTTATTTTGAGAAGACCCCAATAAAACAGATAGCTAATGAAGTGGGATTAATGTTATGATGAAAATAATTTACCTATAGTGATCACTTTTTTAGACGGATGGAAATTTTAAATATCCTTATTACTGCAGCAAGAAATATGATCATTAAAATCAATGATAATTTAACTAAGAACTGTCTTTTACATGTGACTAACTCAGGCTAAATTGCAAAGACTTTGTATTGATCATTATTGTAATAATATATCCTTTAGTTTTTTTAGTTATTATAATATATTTTTGAGTATTGTTAAGTGAATATGTAGGGGCGATAGTGGCATCAGTGTTCAGGGGCCTCATGTCAGTCTGCTTAGGGCCTCACTTTGGCCAGGGGTGGTACTGGATCAAATTGTCGTTCAATGAATAGAGTATCTCAGAATCACTGTAACATGATACCATTGCTGTCATTGGCAAAACTGTATTGTAGCAGGGAATACACCAGAGTCCTATTAGTTGCAAAGTGTCCTCTTTTTTGGTGCTGTGGAAATGGCCACCCTCAGCCTTTCTGTGTGGAGTTTGCATGTTATTCCGTAGCATGGATGGGTTCTCTTGGGGTACTCCGGTTTCCCCTCACATACCAAAAACATGCTAATTAGGTGAACTGGTCATTGGTGTGTGCATTAGTGTTAGACTGTTTTAGAATACATTTTTAAGTGTTTATAAGTCACTGAACATCGTGGGTCCAGAATAGATTTCTGGCATGCTGAAAACCGTGAATGGATAGCAACTAATTATAATTAATTAAATTACTGTAAATGAGTAGTGTTTTGAGGTACTTGTACTTTTTTGAGTACATTTTCAAATCAGTACTTCTACTTCTTCTTTATTAACCCTTTAAAACCTACCATTGTGCAAGTCTGCCAGGACATATTTTTACATTTTTACACGCTGTAGTGCCATTTTTGGGAGTATTTTTATTTACTTTCCATCAATATAACCCTTGTATCCCAAGTTTTAATAATATGTATTTACTTGTGTCATAACTACTACAATAAATTGCTTAAAAGTGCAATAAACCTAAAACAAATGAAAATCATTTTTGTTTTTGTCACATATATTTTAAAATACAGAAACTGCACAGCTGTATCCCTCAAATTTGTAAATGTAAAAAAGTTTCACAATATCCTTTGGAATCAGGAAATTTATTTGGAGTCTGTACATAACTTGTTTTTTGAGATATAGTCAATTTTGTTACCTGTAAAAAACAAAACAAAAAAAACAACAAAACAACAACAACAACAACAACAACTAAAAAAAAAAAAAAAAAAAAAAACGAGCCAGATGAGTAGTTGGAGTCTTCATCTGATGCTGTTATTAGTTCGAAAGCTTCGCGCCAGCTCTAAAACTGTTTGGCACGACCGGGGTTTTGCGAATCCATAACTACATATGTGTGGAAGTGTGTCAGAGATGTGTGTGATGGATGTCTGGTGTGTGTGGGTTGTGTGTCTGAGTGTTTTTGTAAAAACGTAGGGGGTGAAAGGAGAGCGAGGGCGAGTATGTATGCAGGCTAAGTTCTTCAGTGTATTCTGCAGAAAAAATTCAACTCCCGGGAAAATACGCCCCTTCCTGTTGTTGGAGTGGGGAGCCTATGAGGTAGACACTTAAGAATCATGTGACAGGTCATGCCCACAATGATGACGTTTATTTAGGAAGTACTGTAAATACCTGTGGTCTCGTTTATAAAGGTTTTTGTTATGTGCGTTTTATTGTGTATTTTTACAAACCCATCACTCCAATGAAAAAGCCCTCTGAAACATGGTGAATGTGTGAAATGTTAGTGTAACTCCCCGGATTTTATATGCATATGCTGGGTTCTATAGGGTTAAGATTAAACCAGAGTCACTGTATTATTTGAGTGCCATACTTTTATACTGTTTCTGTCTCTGTTGGCTACACTGGAGCACATAGTGAAAGAATGATTCCACATTACATCCTAAAACAACAGAAACAGGATTGTTGATAACTCAGGGTTGATAATCTCAGATATGATTTTAACTCAATCCTGAGTGAAATGGTCTTCAGTCTTGGAATTATTTGACAGTGTTGATCCACAAGTGTTTGTTCAACTTTGTAAAGAGTCAATTGATCTAAGCCTCTCCCACTGCCGTTTCTGGGAGGATGTGTGGGCAGAGTTCCCATCATGCCCTTAGGCAGAGTGTTCAGATGTGTTTTATATGAGTTTAGTTGTGTTTGGAGGTTTCCTGTGGCACAGTGATCCCTGTTGGGGTTCTTTTGCTCGTGTTTATGGTGGATTTTTGTTGTTTGTGATGTGAGACACATTTGCACCATGAGTGAAGTTATCCACTGAGTGGGGGTCGCTGCCTGTGACTTTGGAGGATGCATAGAGCAAGAGTGGACGGCACACCAGCTGAGGAAACACCGCCAAGATCAGATTCTGATGTGCTAAAACATGGCAAAACTGTACTGAACCGGATCGCTTTGTGGAAACGGTCCATACACCGGTGTTGTGTGACACCATTCATTCAAGCTTTAATCAATTTAGAGGCTTTAATTCCTTCTGGCTGCCATTTCTCTGTGACTTTTAAAAACTTTTGTAACATTTTACGCCTATTTCACTAGCTTCAGGACACAAAGAACCTATTTCCAAAACAATTCATTCAACTCTTACTTTAGCACTTAAAATCTACGTGGTATTAATAGGTGTTACTTTGTTGCCATTATTTTTATAGTAGATACTGGTCAGAGCTTTTTTGTTGTCTTCTCTTACTCTTTCTCTGATCAACTTATTGCAGAACACAACCTTGAAAAGCAATCACACTGCTGCAGTCGAACTTCAATCTGTTCTCCTCTCTCTTGTTGTTGTGTCATTGTGGTCTGCCGCAACCTCCCTCCACCCCAGTCATCTCTGGTTTGGCTCATCAGTGCGTGGGCTGACTGTATCAGAGGTCCACATCTCATCATGTCCTGCATCCTTTCCTAACCACTAGTGACACCACCATCAGTGTCTAAACTCCATCTAGGGGGTTGTTCCTATTCTCATTCTGTTCAGACTCATTACCCAGCTAACTACATAAGACATCCTGATGGGTCTAATCCCTGAAGACTTCTCACAGTTCTCTTTTTCTTCCTGTTAAGTGTTGGAAAAGATGAGGCAAAACCTAAATGGGCATAAATATCAACAATTGTCAGCCATTACTTATGCATTGAAAATTGTTGTGCAAAATACTTTTGCCATTAGATAATTTTCTTTTGTACATGGTGTAAATGTTCTCTTTAGTGGGTGTAGAGATAGGTCAGAGAAAAATAACTGCTAATCTAAATATAAATATAGCAGAAAACACCATTTTTACTTAGTGTATCCTTTTGCACCATAATAAACACTATGAATGGATGAAAAAAAAAAATATTCCTTTTTGTGTTGCCGTCAGACAAAAAGAATCCATAAAAACATGTTGGGAGCCTTCCACCCATTATACAACAGTATAATTTGCATACATTCTGTGGCACATTGGCATGTTCGTTCAACGTTCTCTCATTCAAAGTTATCTAATACTTATGCTTTGTCAAAGCCCTCGGTTATCTCAGTCAGTCAGATGCTCAAGGTTTCCTACAGAGGCGGAGGCCAAGAGCATCCATTGTACTCCACGTAGATGCACAGATCCAAATGTAGTAGTGCTCTATTGAAGATCTAAAATTGTAATCTGAAAGGCTTATCTTAGCCTAAATCTAATGTTGATGTTTAATATTTCTAAGATTCAGGAGAGCTGTTGGTTTTATAAAATTAGAAAGTTAATGTTTGCTCCGTGGTTGTGATTTGTGTGTTTGTAGATTCGTTGTAGCCTTACACGCCAGTGAGACTGTTTAATTTATCCATTGCTTGGATGTATTTCCAATTCATCTGGGAAACCTCCCATACAAAGCCGTTGGGAATGGGTAGGACTTTGAAAAAAAATCTCTGAAGATGATTGGATGCGGGGCTGCATGGCGGTGCAGGGGTTACTGCTGTTGCCTGACAGCAAGAAGGTCCCTGGTTCGCTTCCCGGTCAGGGCTTTTCTGTGCGGAGTTTGCATGTTCTCCCCGTGCACGCGTGTGTGTTCTCCCTGGGTACTCAGGCCTCCTCCCACCACCAAAAACATGCCCATTAAGTTAACTGGTGACTCTAAATTGGCCGTAGAATGTGAGTGTGCCTGGTTATCTGTCTCTATGTGTCAGCGATTGACTGACCAGTCCAGGGTGTACCCCGCTTCTCTCCAATGACAGCTTGGATAGGCTCCAACCCCCCCCCCCCCCCGACCCAGAATGGGATATGTGGTATAGAAAATGGATGGATGGATGATTGGACAAAAGTTCTGTCTGTCACAGTCATTACGGGCCAATCAGAGCAAAAAGACAAAACGAGGTTGGACGCGTGCGCAGCTCTGGTAGTAACTTGCGCTTGACTGGCAGATGTTGCCGAGGTGTATGAACATCGGAGCTGTTTGGTGGATAGAACTCATGCCGAGGATGGCTGGGAGAGGTGTAAAACCATCTTTCAGCCATGAGAAGCTTTCAGTGGTGTTCTTTGCTTATAAAGAAATGTGGCCTAGTTCTAATAAAACTGCCAGTACACTATAGCTACATCTGAGCTAATCACTACAGCAGCAGCAGCCAGTGTATACACCAGCTCGCGGTACAACTAAACCCCACCTATAGCTATTGCAAACTCATGCTGAAGCAGGTCAATCATTTAAAGCTTTCTAAAGCTTTCTATTCTATTTTATTCTATCTATTTCTATTCTTTGCCTGTTATGATAACGTAATGTGCTCAATTTCTGATAAAACTGCCACCATACTAGTCCTAATTCAGAGCTAAAAGCTACACTGGTGGCAGCCATTACTATCAGCTTCCAGTAAAAATGATGCAGATTGGTCTGGTGTGTCTTCAGACCTGGCATGGTTGTTCCAGGTTGGAGCTTTGTAAAATGGATTTGCCTGATAATGAAGAATATGTGAGCTTCTGCACATGAGGCATAAGAGTCAGATTGTGTCATTAAAATGAATTAGATTACCACAATTTTCCTTCTTATTAGCCCATAAGGAGCACAACTCTTTAGTTACCGATAAAACACAAGCAAGAATGGATTTCCTCATTAGTTAAAATCATACACAGGTAGCACCTCCAATGACTGTGAGATATCGTCATCCAAGTCTGAGACAAGGACAAAAAGGAGAAGAGGGCAGTTTGTGGCCTACATTAATATTCTAATTAGATGAAAGAGATAAAACTTCTTCAGGGCAATGTAAGCCAAAGCTAGCTGTTAGCTGGTGTAGAGAGATATTGTACTTAATTTTCATTATACTTATGTACTTTATATGTAGTCTGCCTTCATCTTAGATTTATTTAGTGTAGTTGTTGACCTCACATTTTATTATGTTATCTTATATCTGAAGTTATGGCATAAACATGAAGTTAACCAGTAGAAAGTCATGCAGAAGATGAGTGTGTGGAAACAGAAGGCATAAGAGCTGGTGAGAGACATAACACCTGTGTGTCCTTATTTTAACCCTGACATGAAAAGCACTGCTGAAGTAGCACTTCAGTTTTTGATGGTTTTACAGCTGTTGGACTCACAATAAGAAGCAGGTTCTTATCAGGGTCTCACAGTCATAAAGTTCTAAGGCAGCATACTACTGTAAGATAACTTATGCACGAATGGTCAAGCATGTGGGAGCACACTTGAGGTTTTATAGGAAGTCTGGTTAAGCTTAAGCAACTTTATTAGGAGAAATGGTCAACATCTATGATAGGAACGGCTGAGATATGAAACTGACAAAAGTAATCAGGGAGAAAGCATTGCCAAGGACTTGTGTATTGTTTTGAAAGACATAGTAGATAGAGACTATGAGGGTGGCTTGGAATGCAACAGCTGGACACCGTGATATTTATGGTTGATTACAACAATTATGTTAATGAAAGTTGTAGCATTGCTCCAATCTGAATCGTGCACGAGGGGCATCCTGGGGAGTCAAAAGAGTATAAGAACGGCACGCTGAAACCAGTGATTCGGCTGTTTTTGACAACAGCAACTTGGGTTTATTGCTGCATCAGTTCCAGTCTGCTGAGAGATTTTTGAGTCTGATTCCTGAATCTCTTAAGAAATTATTTCTAGTTTTGAGAACTTCTGATCTTGGACCTATCTTCATCTGATTTTAACCACGACACTAGAATGAGTTGCTGTTTAAGTAGCCTATGAAATGCTTATCTGAATCCACCTGGGTCTAAAGTATTTTGGGCCACATTCAATATATTAAAAATTTTGGGTAAATTGACAGATGCCTTAATGTGTACCAAGGTTGTTATAGGTCACTAAAACTAACTAAATAACTAAAACTAAAATTCCAAAATCATTTTAGTTAACTAAAACTACATAAAAATTAGGCTTTACAACAAAAAAAAAAAAAAATGAAAACTAACTAAAACTGTACAGTGCGCTTACAAAACTAAATAAAATAAAATAAAAATAGAGACAAAATACTCTTAATTTTAGTCTTTGACACAACCAGACTGACTGGCACCTGACTGGGGAGTGTAACATTGCCTGAATTGGTTGGTTAAGACTTCACACAGTGGTAGTTTTATGTCTGGAGTTGGATTCAAACATAATCTTTAAATTAATAAAATGATGAGTGAAGAGTGGCCTGTTTGAAAATGTTTTTAAAATGTATGATGTTCACTCAGCCCTGACATGTATCTGAAAAAACTAAAACTAATAAAAACTAAACTAAAACGAAGCATTTTTGCAAAATAAAAACTTAACTAAACTAACAAAGGAGCAGTAAAAACTAATTAAAACTAAACTAAAATTGAACACAGAAAGTGAAAACAAACAAACAAACAAAAACTACTGAAAAATCCCAAACTATTAGAACCTTGATGTGTACAAGACCACCTTATTTTGTAGCTATGCTGACTTTGAGCCACTGTGTATCCTACGCAGTTTTCCTTGTTGTAACAGAAAACAGAAAAATCCTTTCTAATGCCTGAAGTTTTTCCTTTTTTGATTCAAATTATGCTGCGCCCAGGGAAATGAACTTCTAGTGTGGTGTTCTTAGTGTCGAGCCAGTCCTGAACCACAGATGTCACAGGCGTCTCATCTGGGCTAAGGAGAAAAAGAACAGGACCAAAGTCCAAAGTCCGGTTTTTAGATGAAACTATATTTTGCATTTAATTTTGGAAATCAAGATCCCAGAGTCTGGAGGAAGATCGGAGAGGCACAGAATCCAAGGTGCTTCAAGTCCAGTGTTTTCAGTTTCCACAGTCAGTGATGGTTTGAGGTGCATGTCACCTGCTGCTGTTGGTCCACTGGTCTCTATCAAGTCCAGAGACAACACTGCCAGATAATAATTTAAAACTTGACCATTCCTATATGATATTTCTTTTTTTAACTGAGGTCCTACAGTATCTCAGATGTTCCTCATGCAATCATGGGCTCCTTCTCTATACTAGTTCTAAGCATTGCTCCTTTAAGAAGGACTACCTGGTTGTACCTGCCAGGAAGTTTTAAATTTAGCAAGCTTTTGGTAGAAATGGACCACAAAACACTGTTGCCTCAAATTTACACGCTATCAAAAATTTTGAGAGGGACCCAACTGCAGTGAAGATGGCTGACATGGGCGTCGCTTTCCATCCAATCCATGAAGTCCCAAGTTTCTTCTTCGTGTTGACCTCAGCTGGCAGTGTTTGTCAGTCTTTTTCGTGCCTAAGCCTAACCCTAACCCTTACCCTAACCCTAACCCTTGGTGCTGGATCTCAAATATATCACCTTCCCCACTGCCTTACCCTGAACCTAACCACTTGGGTTTTAATGCCTAAGCCTAACCTTAGATGTACGGACTTCTGGTGGAGACTTCCAGTATGGATTGGATGTATGTCGGCCATCTTGTCTGCATCAAGGTATTCTTGGAACATTTTTGAAGTGCTATATGCTGAAATCCTCAGTATTTTTGTCACTAATTTGCAGTGCAAAAGCATGCAAGCGATAGCCAAAACCTGTTGGAAACCCTCCATTGTGGCTGGATAAAAAACACTTCTGCAAAGAGGAGCGGTGTGTGATGTGAAAGAATTACTGCCAGTTATCACAAACGCTTGTTTGCAGTTGTTGCCACCAAGGGTGTAACAACCAGTTATTACGTTTAGGGGACAATCCCTCTTTCACATAGGGCCAGGTAGGTTCTAATGTTCAGAACAGTGGTGTGCACAGACTTTTTCAAGGGCAGCGGCAAAAAGAAAAAAAGGGCACATACAGCGCGTTCTCGCCACTGAAGAGGGCACTAAGTTCGGCACTTTAGACATGTTTATATGTTATACAAATGTCCCATTATATAGCCTTAAAACAGACTTAACTAGACAGACTACTCAAGTTAGTTTGTAGTTAGGATCAGCATCCACAAGAACTGTGTAGATTCAATGCTGGACTGTGAAGAACACAGAAATAAATAAATAAGTCCCTAGGGGGTCTGGATTCAAACAGAACATTTTCAATTAAGTAGATGCCATTTCCTGTATTCTAGTGCATTTTAACACCATATTAGCACCAGATAATCCCAACTGGTTCTGTGAGATATAGTTCTGGCTCAATATAGATCAAAAAAGGGCCCAACATAAAAGTCATTGCAACAGTAATGTTTCATAGTATTTCTTGGTCCTAATGTTCTGGAGTTTAGTGTGTTTCTTCCACCCAAGAGGGCAGTTGATGGGCACTTTAGCACATGATTTGGCTCCCAAGAGGGCACTTTAGCGTGTGTTTTGGCTCTAAAGAGGGTACTTTAGCGTGCGTTTTGGCTCTCGAGGGCACCTTAGCACGTGTTTTGCCTCCCAAGAGGACACTTTAGTGCACGTTTTGGCTCCCAAGAGGGCACTTTAGCGCGCGTTTTTCAACAATTGGGCCGGGGGGGAGGCAGTCTCTCTTCACACCACTGTTAGAATATATAATGAAGTTTCTCCTCTATACTCTAATTTTTTTAGATGCATCTGTACACCTGGGGACAGATGAAAATTAGCCTTTGTCTGCAATCTGGCACATTTACATAATGGTCAGTCAATAAGCTGAAGTTAATAGTGGGAGCACGTTCCCATCAGAAAATAACAAGAATGAGCAGGAGGATGCAGTAAATTTGGCTCACAGGGCACGTGCGTTTTTTCTCAGTCATCCCTCTGCTTCTCCCAGGATTCCCCTCCACCCGAACCCCCCTGTTTAGTCGAGCTGGATCAGGTATTTGAGGTGTCCCCCCTCTCGCGGTGAGTCAGTCGCTCTGTGTGAGTGTGACCTACGGTGGGCGCGCGATGAGGGCAGAGGAGGGATCAGCGTCACGCTGACGGTCAGCGAGGCGCGTTTCCCTCACTGAGGAGGTTTTATTGACAGACACTGCAGACACACGGAGCACAGCAGAACAAAATCAGTCCCAGTAAAACCCGGGAAGGATGACTGAGAGCACCGGGGGTGAGGATTGCGAGGAGCTGCACTCTCCCGTGGATGATGACGATGAACTTCTCAGATACATCTGGAGGGAGTACTTACACCCAAAAAAGTATGAATGGGTCCTCATCGTGGCTTATATTATTGTCTTCTTCGTTTCTCTCATTGGAAACTCGCTCGGTAAGTCTTTTTTCATTCCTACGGAATAGTCATGCAAGAAAGTAAAGTGGTGAAATACTTTCAATAGCTAACTTATTTCAGGACATCATTCTCATATTTTTACCAAAGGGGAATAAAACTAAATGCAACAGAGATAGTTGCACGCGTTTTTACGCCTTGCATCTTCTGAAGAAAATAAAGGAGGGAAAAAAATCACCTTGCATGTTTTTATTTTTTGCATCTGCAGAAGAATGTGTTATAAGATAGAAATAATGGAATATTTTCACCCTGTGAGCACTGATGGGTGTAGAGAGGAGAATAGCTTTTGTGACTGACATAATGAATCTGTCATTTTCCCCCATTTTCACCTCAATTTCATCCAATCTGTCCCTCATCTTTCTGCCTAATTTGGCCTTTTCATTCTTTGAATAGTTTTCAGATAGAGTTGAGAAGCCCACTGACTCATAGGTCAACTCAGAGTGTGAGATAGTGGAGGTAAGGGGAACTGAATGGCTGGATGCCTCACTACAAATTAATTTCTATTTTCACATCAGTGGATAGGCATGGATCAGTGTAGTTTCTGGCAGATCCATTTCCTGGTTGAGCCCAGACTGAAAAAAATGGGAGAAACTCTTGTTATTCTATTTTTTTTTTTGTTTTGTTTTTGACCAAAAATGGAAAAAATGAAAAAACAAGCTGTTATTCCGTTGTTCCGTTTTTCACAACAAATGGGAAAAATGGAAAAATGAGTCATTTTTCTGTTTTTTTTTCCATTTTGGTCACAAAAACAGAAAAACGGAAAAACAACATTTTCTAAAAACTGGTCCAATTTTTTTTTTTTTTTTCAATTCCATTATTTTGTTTTCTTCATTTAATGAAATTCTTAGGGAAAAGGAAGTAATGTGGTCATTGGGAAAGGTGAGCATTTCAAAATAAAAGTCTCCATGTCAAAACATGTTTGTTTTTTGTTTTTGTTTTTGTTTTTCTGTTTTTGTGACCAAAATGAAAAAACAGAAAAACGTCTTGTTTTCCTTTTTTTCCATTTTCGTTCAAGAACGGAAAAACTGAATAACGGCTTGTTTTTCGTTTTTCCTATTTTTGGTTAAAACAAAACAAAACAAAACAAAAAAACGGAATAATGGCTCGTGTTTTAATTTTTGGTCAAAAAACAAAAACTGGAATAATGAAAGTTTCTCCTGTTTTTTCAGTCTGGTTTCAACCAGGAAGTGGAGCTGCCAGAAAGTACACTGACCAGCATGCCACTGAAAAATACAGCAAGCAGATGCAATTTTAACCTGCACATACTCTAGTTTCATTTACAGTTGATTCATCTCTGCCTCAGCTCTTTGACTTTTTCTACAAATGTTTTTGCCATCTCACTGCAGGGTTTCTCTTTTCTTTACCATGTCAGGCTATTGTCTTTACAGAAATGGTTTTCATCCTCAGTGGCAGCCATGTTCTTTATTCAGCTAGCCTGAAGAGAGGGAAATTGAACTCGAGGGTGCACAGGATCCACCCTCTTCATTATGTCTCTGTTTGCAGCCTCATGCAGAGCACTTCAGCTCCTCAGTAAGTGAGGCTAATGAGGTGTTCATTCTGGAGTCACTCTCTCTGGTGCATCTAAAACTTTCCAGTACTTTCACTTTTGCATTTGCATTTTCAAGGGTGGAACGTAACCAATTACATTTGATAAAACTAATGTAATTAAGTAGTATTTTGGGGGGTACTGGTACTGTTTTGAAAATCTGAAATCATTACATTTACTTCTACTTAATGTTTAACTGGGGTATCTGTACTTTTACCTGAGAACAATACTCCACCTCTGTTGACTGTACAGTAGCACAGAGGGAGGATGGTTCCACATCACACCCCAACAGCTCTTGTCCACAGCATAAATCAGTTGATATCTCAGGGTTAAATATTTTCAAAATTAACTCCTATTAATTAACTCCATTGTTGTGAGACATTTGCCCCATGAGTGAACTTATCCACTGAGTTAGAGTTCCCACCTCTGACTTTAGGTGTTCCTTTAGGATGCTAAGTGCTTTTTTTTCCATCAGTACGTATTGCTTTGCTATGAGGTTGACTCTTTGCTTCGTTTCTTCCAGAGGAGACCCATCTTGCCACAGATTTTCTAGATTAACTGCTGCCTTGTCATAATACTTTCAATAGTGTAGTTTAACTAAACTTACCACGCAAAGTAAGGCAATTTGTGTTTGGTAGATTATTTCTCTGTTGTAACAATGCTGCTTGGTAATAAATCTTATACTGTGGGAATGCCTGTTCATTTCCCTTTTAAATGGTGCCACATCAGGAACATGCATTTGTGGGATGAGCAGCAGAGCTGAGTATGTGGGTTGTGCCTATGAAATTTTTCCTAAATCTTCTCTGCCAATGCCAAACAGCTTATTCTGCCATTGACATTGTTTGGTGTTGTTTGGTGGATTGGATGGGTGAAGTCTGAAGTATGGAAGAGGGTTACAGCCACTGAAAAAAACATTTGAGATGCAAATTTTTGTTTTGGATTGGATGGTTGAAGTCTGAAGTATAAGATTACAGCCACTGAAAAAAACATTTCTTTAATCTCAGAATTCTGACTTTATCTCAGAATTCTGACTTTATCTCAGAATTCTGACATTATTCCCCAGGATTCTGACTTTAATCTCAGAACTTCGTCTTTAATCTCAGAATTCTGACTTTATCTCAGGATTCTGACTTTAATCTCAGAACTCTGACTTTATTTTAAGAATACCATGTTTAACCCCAGAATTCTGACTTTAAACTCAGAATTCTGACATTATTTCCCAGGATTCTGACTTTAATCTCAGAACTCTGACTTTATTTTAAGAATACCATGTTTAACCCCAGAATTCTGACTTTAAACTTAGAATTCTGACTTTAAACTCAGAATTCTGACTTTAATCTCAGAAGAATACCATGTTTAACCCCAGAATTCTGACTTTAAACTCAGAATTCTGACATTATTTCCCAGGATTCTGACTTTAATCTCAGAACTCTGACTTTATTTTAAGAATACCATGTTTAACCCCAGAATTCTGACTTTAAACTCAGAATTCTGACTTGTTTCTCAGAATTTTGACATTATTCCCCAGGATTCTGACTTTAATCTCAGAACTCTGACTTTATTTTAAGAATACCATGTTTAACCCCAGAATTCTGACTTTAAACTTAGAATTCTGACATTATTCCCCAGGGTTCTGACTTTAAACTCAGAATTCTGACATTATTTCCCAGGATTCTGACTTTAAACTCAGAATTCTGACTTTATTTTAAGAATACCATGTTTAACCCCAGAATTCTGACTTTAAACTCAGAATTCTGACATTATTTCCCAGGATTCTGACTTTAATCTCAGAACTCTGACTTTATTTTAAGAATACCATGTTTAACCCCAGAATTCTGACTTTAAACTTAGAATTCTGACATTATTCCCCAGGGTTCTGACTTTAAACTCAGAATTCTGACTTTATTTTAAGAATACCATGTTTAACCCTAGAATTCTGACTTTAAACTCAGAATTCTGACATTATTTCCCAGGGTTCTGACTTTAATCTCAGAACTTCGTCTTTAATCTCAGAATTCTGACTTTATCTCAGGATTCTGACTTTAATCTCAGAACTCTGACTTTATTTTAAGAATACCATGTTTAACCCCAGAATTCTGACTTTAAACTCAGAATTCTGACTTTTTTCTCAGAATTTTGACATTATTCCCCAGGATTCTGACTTTAATATCAGAATTCTGACTTTTTTCTCACAAGTTAATAAAAGAATTTCGTTTCTTTTTTTTGTTCAGTGGCCCTTATCCTCTTCTGTACTGAAGAAACAAAACATATTGGCAATTTAACATTTTATTCATTTAACCATACACAGCCATAACAACCTCGCACCTCCTCCTCATGCTGGTCACCAGCCTGGTCACACACTGCTGTAGGATGGCATCCCATGCTTCAACCAGCATTTGTCACAAGTCAGCCAACATGGTTGTGTTGGTCACTCTGGCACGAATAGCATGCCCAAGCTGATCCCACAAGTGTTCAATATGGCTGAGGTCAGGAATGCTGGCAGGCCATTCCATCCACTCCACTCCCAAATTCTGGAGGTAGTCTCTGATAAACCTGCTTTGTGGGGATGAGAGTTGATATCTTAGAGGATAGAGTTCAGTCCCAGACCGTGGAGATGTGGGATTGCAGCTGGTTGCAGAATCTCATCTCGATATCTCTTTGTATTGAGATTGCTTCCAATGATGACGAGCCTCTGGACTCATCCCTGAACATAACAGGTACCAATCAGGCAGAATAATGGCTCAGGACCCTTTGCAAATTGGATGTCTGATTACTTTTAGATAGTGGATTTTAGATTTTCATTAGCTTTAAGCCATAATCATTAAGATTAAAACAAAAAATATCTTGAAATATTACCGGTATATCAGTACTGATGAGTTTGGAAATATCGTTGTGATGGACAGAAACCCATTAGTTCTGACTGTGGTTCAGACATTGAAGGTGTTTCTAGTAGGCAAAATATTTCAAACCAGTCTCACAGAACTTTAGCACATCATCACTTATGATATCAAGCAATTCATGAAAAAATGCTGTTATGAGCAAGTCAGCACATCAGCATGATCCTGTTATGTAGTTGTGACACAACTGTTGTGCCTCTGTAGCCTTCAGGGCTTTCTTTTGTAAAGCCGTCTCTCTTGTCCAGTGCTGCTATGAAGAACATTTAGTTTGTTATGTTCAGGGAACGTTATCAGTGGGTCCATGCATCAACTGGAACACAGGCATCAAACAGCTAAACATTCACAATAAGGTCATCTTATATGCAAGTCAGGCAGACACATGTTGCAAAACTAATAACCGACATGGAATTTCTCCCACATCTCTTTTGAAGCACTGGCAGCTCATTAATTCTGTTTACCAGCTACATTTGAAGAATGTACAGAGATACATGTGTTCAGGGATTGTAGTAATTATTGGATCAAATTTTTATCAGTTTCGACTTCTGGTATTTAAAAATGAAGCCAGTGCTTAAGAGCAAATCGCTGCAGATCCTTTCAGCTGGCAGCAAATACTACCAGATGCTTCGCTGTTAGGCTGAGCAGTTACATTTAGATTAAATCACAATGTCCTATAGGATATAGCAAACTGAAAACTGGAGTATACTCCAGTTTTCAGTTTGCATAATTTGCTATATTCCTTTAACCTTAAATGTGTTTCACCAGTTGAATTCTTTTTTTGTTTGCAGCAGAGATGTTACTGGCTAAACATCATGCAAACATTTCAGTGTCCATTTTTTGCTATAATAATAATGATAATGATAATAATAATAATAATAGTAATAACTTTATTTGTATAGAACTTTTGTAAACATGGGTTTACAAAGTGCTTTAACATGTGCAGAAGCAAACAGAAGAACAAAGCAACAAACCCAAATAAAGGAAAAAAGAAGACAGAACAAATGAAACCCGACAACATCAGCAGAATCCAAAACACACAGAGAAACTAACCAAAGATATGATTGAGATAATAATTCAACAACATCAAATTACATCAAAACCCAGACATCATGTGACTAAGACATCACAGGACATCAGTCAGGGTGCAGACATCAAACCATACTACACAACTAAGACATCATGGACCTCATCAGGATGCAGGCAAGACACTGACATCAAGTACTATAAAAACAATGGGAACCCAAGAGGATGCCAGGCAATGCAGGAACCAAGCTACACAGGCTGAGAACGAGGACTTAAATTTAAGACGTGAGAAATTAAAAAACATAGAGCAGTCAGTCTCGTTCTGTCTCTGAACTGAATGGTGGATAAGAGCGGCTGTGCTTCTCTGCTGCATTCCTGTGAATCCAAGCGCTCATTGGGGATTGTGTATTCAGTTTTCCTGTTTGGTTTTTAAGATGAGACATTCTCTTCAGCATCTGTTTTTGTATGATAGTGCCTATAAGCTGTAGGGAGATGTGGGAGAGGGAAAAAAAGCTTTCAGTAGCTTTTATACTAGGTTAAAAAAATGTTTGTCTACAGAGCAGATTTAAGGGTCCCTCATGCATGTTCGTACTGATTCATTTAACAAATGTGATGTCTGGGTGTCAAAGATGTAAATCGTTAGTTTTTAGTGACTTTAAACCTATGCTGCTGACTGGAGCTGAACAAACACAAGAGAAATTGAAAATGAAAATGGACTCAGCGTGTGCAGAATTCAGTGACGCTGACAGGTTTTCAATGTACTGATTCTCTGAGACCACATCTTAGTGGGTCAACTGAACAATGAATGTGTACCCAATAAAGTGTTTGTTCATTAGTGATGGTTTGTTGGTTTAAAGAAACTTTCGTAAAAACATAAAAGCTTATGTGTATATTTACACAGTTAGAACAATTTTTGAATAAGAATTCTGCCCCAGGATATTTTGAGTGTCGAATGCTTTATTTCTTTTATTTTATTTTTACACTCCAGGGCTTCATTAAATTGCCTTTTTGTTTGTAAAAGTGAGCTTATTTGATTTATATAACTAGAGCCCTGTATGGGACTCTTTTCTTAATCCCGCTCCCACCCACTCCTGCTGGACTTCTGACCATCACGGTGTTTATTTAACTTGTCATTACGTATTTTCATTGCTTTAATTGTTTAATTAAGCACCACCTTGACAAAGTTTCCTCTCTGAAGGAAGGAAACCCCAAGAAAACACTCAAACATCATCATCATCCGTAATGGAGCCACACATGGATAATAAAAACAGCTGGGAGCTTCAGACTGCTCTAACTCCTGGTTATGGCTCAGTAATAGCAGTGTCAAAATAATATTTACTGGTCTCATTTACACATCATTTATGTTTAAGTTTGTACATCATAAAACTGCAGTGAAGTTCCATCAGCTGTAACAGACAGTAGACTAATCTTTACTCTATTAATGCCCCGCTGTTAGCACTCTCGTCATTCCCTGCAGGAAAACAGAAAGGGAGGGGGAGAGAGTAACCTTGCAAAGCAGATGGATTCGCCCTTTTCCGTGTTTCTCACTGGCGAATCCATCTTGCAAAGCTCCCATCTGAACCGTTTGGGCCCGGTTAGAAAGTGACAGGACCAATCAGCGTCGAGGGGCTGTACTCTTGGGGGCAGCAGAGTTGTGAGATAGGCAAGCAGCGACAAGAGGCTGGTGCAATTATGGCGTGGGGATTAACGTGGGTGCTGCTATAGCATGGGCTTGCCTCACAGCAAGAAGGTCCCTGGTTCACTTACGGGTCAGGGCCTTTCTGTGCAGAGTTTGCATGTTCTCCCCGTGCATGCGTGGGTTCTCTTCTTGTACTCCAGCTTCCTCCTACCACCAAAGACATGCTCATTAACAACCTGTTAAGACCAAGCCTCTTTTATTGTGGTACTGCTCGAAATTTCCAGCCCATCTTTAAATAAGTATAACTCTGTAACTACAAGGTCTATTTGAATGATCAAGGTACCATTATGAAGAGGGCACTTGTGACATTTATTCAGAAGGGTAAATATGTGTATATATGTTACAGGGTCACAGAGAATTAAGTTGGCAAATGAAAAATTTAATCATTGCCTTTTTTTTTTTTTTTTTTTTGCAATTTTAGCATATATATCACTTAGAAATAATGCAGTTGAAGTCCAAAAATCTCCAGTAGGCCAAAGCACCACACTTTGACATTACCTCTTTCAAATTTCATGCCACTAGAGGGTTTTCAGGACAAAATAAGAGGTTTTAATTAAAAATATCCAGGCGAAATCCCCTCTTGTGCCATTTGGGCACAATTTGGCACAATCTCCGCAATATGAAAAATTACAGGTATCAAACTTTATTTTACCCATATGCCATTATAGGTGGTCACTCATGGAAGACTCTGCCCTTGTTTTCCAGATGGGTGTGTGAAACAAATCCATCTGGCATGTCAGGCTAGGAGAGAGAGCCCCAACAAATAAAACTACAGAGAAAAATCACGAGGATGTGCTTTAAAGAGTATAGAAGCCCATTTCTACCACTAAAAAAAGAAAAATGTGAAAGTTAGGCAACTACAAAACAGAATCCTAAGTCATAAGTATGAGATACAAGCGAGGAGGGGGGCAAACTAAGCTGCCAGGCTAGAGCTACTCTCAGCAGAGACTGTTTTACTTTGGACTACTTTGAACAGTCCACAATCTCTACATCAGTGTAATGCTTTAATTACAGTAAAGAAAGCAAATTCACTGAGTGCCATTTTTGGAAAACGTGCTCTGCATGAAAAAATCTGTTAGATTTGGACAAGAGCTGAGGACGGTATGGAATCTAACAGGCAAAAAGCTGTCGTAACATGATTTTGTCATTCACAAGGGATTTTTAAGGAGAAGTCGCAACGTGTACCTGGAATGCTCAGACAGTGGATTTAGTGCATTTTTAAAGATATTAATGTGTGGAGGGATATGTACGATATGTACCTTTAAACATTACTGAGTATGTCTGTACACAAGGGCTGCAAGAGGAGAAGTAGTTTGCTCTGTTTCCTCACAGAGGCCTTCTGTGTGGAGTTTGCAGTCTCCCCATAAGGCTCCGTTTGTATAGGCTCCTCAGGCTGTCTTCCACAGACCAAAATGTGTTAGGTTTATTGTAGTCTCTAATGACAGCTGGGATTGGCTCCCCTTGACCTCTAATGGAAGAAGCAGAGTAGGTAATCCAAGCATGTGTATTGTACTGTATGTATGCAAATAAATGCTGACAGTCTAATGCAATAGATCACCTTACATGAAAAGTGTGGCTCTCATATCCACTGAGCTGCTCAGATATGAACAAAGGACTGATTTTAAATGTCTGCATCCTGTCTTTGATGTTGAGCATTGCTGCAGTGACAGGCGCTTCATCCCATTTGAATAATCCAGCATATTTGAAACAAGAAGAGTTCAAAGAGTTGCTGATGAAAAAATGCATACTTGATGCATTTTTTTCCGACAGCTGTCGATAAACTGCTTCTTCGAATATACAGACAAACCTTTGAAGTAATAAAAAGGAAAGTTTAATTGCACAGGCATCTCTATTTGTTTTGTCTAAAAAGATCTGTTCTGATGGCAGTGTGGGCATGAACGGACTGTTTTTGAATGATTGAGCTTTCACTCTGAAATCTATCTATGGTTTGTTGTGTTTGATGACTAGTTTAAAGGTACAATTAGACTGCCATCTCTTCCTCATTCATGCCACAGAGAGTCAGGACCAGATTAAAATTATCCTCATGCAAACTGACCTAAAATGTTTTTCTTTCAAATTCTGTTGGACTTGTAGAATTAAGAGGTCATGGCTGGAAAAGCAAAAGTGACATTCAAGAAAGACATGATGACAAAATGCTTTTTGGCAATAAATCTTACGTTAGAAAGCATGTTTATTTCCCTTTCAAATGGTGCCACTTTAATGAACATGCATTTATGGGATGAGCAGCAGAGCTGAGTATGTGGGTTGAGCCCATGAAAATGTACCAGATCTTCTCTGCCAGTGCCAAACTTGTGTGCAACAGTGCATGTTCCCTACAAATGTGGCACCAAAAAATTTAAAACGGAGGTTTTATTACAAAGAAGCATTGTTAGAACAAAAACTAATCTACCAAACACACATTTCCTGACTTTTGTGATAAGTTGGCATGCATTGTTTTATTCAGTCTTGCTGAGCCCCTCGTCATAGCTTCAAGTCCCCCCTTGGGGCCATGCACCCCACTTTGGAATCTCTAGTCCAGTGCTTCCGAAACTAATCCACTAGTGGGCCCTGAGGGTACTGCAGGTGAGCCACGAGAGGCCAGTATACCTCATATAAAAGCCAGAAACATAATTCTGAAAATTTAAATGTAGCTTTAAATGATCATGAATACTTCATAACATGATACATTTCCTTTTAAACGTCCAAGAACTACCAAAACACAACCGCAACACACATTTGAAGATATTAATATTTGAAAAGAAATTACGAGTGACTTTGTTAGATGCCTGTTTAAACAAAATAAATGCTGGTGGATCGTTAATTAGACTCAATGGCTATGCAAACAGTTTCTTGTTAAAACCAGGTGTTTGCACTGAAATCCTCTGTTTAAGACTTTTTTTTTTTTTTAAAAAGGAGATTAATACTTTAAGTCTCATGTAATATTTGAATGAAGGTTTTGGTTGGACCCTGGAAGATTTTCAAGTCTCTAACTGGGTCACAATGCAGTGAAGTCTGGGAATGGCTGCTCTAGTCTATGAGGTGTTGCCCAGTATGAAATACATGTGATGGATATGTGAAATAGTCAATCTGGTGTGTCTGGCTGCTTCATCTACACGTCTTTTGATGTTTCTTGGTTGATCTAATATGGCGACTTTCATCACTGGGCTGTGTAACATCTCTGTAACTAAAGGATGACGTCACTGAGACTTCATCCATGTTTTACACGGTCTATGAGTCAATTTTTCTCTCCAGTGGAAGCACATATTTTGACCTCATCCACAAAGTAGTTTTGACTTAAAAGATGCAATTGGGATGACATCTAACATCTAAAATATCAGCAAATGTTTGATCATCAGCTACTAGAGATTTCACTTCAAAGCCCCTCCATCATGTTTCGTTTTCACTTTACTGTTGTTGTTATTAAGTGTACAGAACAGGGATAGAAGAGGCAGACAGAAACCAAAGTATATAGAATAGATTTTCCCCATCTCTTTGTTTCTTGGATCCCCTGGAAAGCCCACTGCTCTCTGTTCGCTGACGTTTTTCCACCCTCAGGCACAGAGGAAATAATTCAGTGTGACTGCCTGTGCTGCTGAGTTCTGCTGCAGTGATGCTCTAACTTCAACTTGTAATATTGACTTAAGTGAGGTACTGAACATTGAAAAGATGCTGCTAAAGAAAACTAAAGACAATGTGAGTGTAGCACAACCCTATTAGAAACACTAACTCTCCACATGCTGAAGAGCACATAAACAGTCTCTATTGAATAATGCAAAACAAAGTGTCTCCACCTGCCCTCTTTGCAAAGTGTCACGAGATAAATTTGTTACGAATTGGTTCTTTGCAAATAACGACTGATGAAAAAGTGTCCTGCAGACATTTCTCTCTAGGCAGAAAGACATTTTTCTGCTGCTTTCAGACTTGAGCATACTTTTCAGCTAACACTGAGTCTTCAGAAACTTTGCTCTCTTTGTATACGACATGCACAACAAAGAAGTAGCACTTAATCACACTGAGAAAAACACCGCTATTTTCAGCCTTTAATTGGACAAAGAGAAGGAAGAAAGTAGTTCAACCTTTCATTCCCTTAAGCAGTGGACAAAGTTCAAGGGTTTGTAGCTTATGTCAATATATTTATAGATGCTCCTTGTCAAGTTTTACTGCAGTACAAATGAACATTGCAGTAGAGGCATGTGTTCATGACAACTTGGTTCCTAATACGTACAAAGTTTGTTGAACTATTGATGCCCTTTTGGGCAAACAGACATACATGTTTAACTTAGACACAGATACTTCTCGCTGGCATAAAAGGTTGACACTAATATTATTTTTTTTTAATAAAGCAAATTAATTAAGCATCAATCAGTGCATCAGTGCATTTTTTTTCCCATAGAAAATGGAAAAAAATATTTTACAGTGTTGTTACAGTCAATCATGGTCGATATCATTAGGCTTTTTTGACCAAAATAATTAAAACAATCTTTGACCGACCAAATTCAACAAAAGTCCTTCCAAAATGTGCGAGTAGTCTCACAGTGCAAAGACACCTGTGTCTGATAGGTCCATTCACTTGTTTATCAGTATTCCTGGCTACCATTACACTGTGGAAACAAAAGCACACCCCAAGCAGCCCAGAGAAAAGGTTATTAAAAAATAAAGTCAGGGGAGGCAGTGGACGGCCCTGGCTACCACTGGCTCTGACCCTTGAGTGCTGTCGGTACTGCTATATGCTGCTGTAATATTTTTATATTATATTTAGTGCTGTTACTCGATTAAAAAAAAAATCAAATTAATCACATACTACTCTGTGATTAATCATGATTAATCAAAGCATTTTTAAAAATAGTTTAAGTATATTTTGATGATGTCTCGAATAGGTATAGGTATGGGGATCAATAATTTTTATTGATATTGATACCCTTATCAATACTCCTTATTGTTACTAGTCCTTATCAATACCACTATCGACACGCTACAGTTTGGTGGAAAGACAAAATGAGGGCAAATATTTAACTACAGTTGGTCTTAGCTGAGTAGTGCCAAGTTAAAAAGCTATGATTCAGTCTGTCAAATCTATTGTATATACCTCAAATATAAACATATTCACACTGTATTTATAGAGGTTTCTCATGAAAAACTAATTTTTCCCATTTTTATGTGACATTTGAACACATCATAACATATAGAATACAGTCATCTAATTTACTGAGGTTACCTGAACGGATCATATTTTCCATCTTCAGCTCATTTGCCAATTCCACTGCAGATTTCTACTCTGGATTAACTGGACTAACATTAGCAAAGATGTGCTTTGCCTGAAGGTGGAACTTAAGACTCGTTGTGCTTTGATGTAAAGATCATTCATCACTGCTGCATGTACCAACAGTTTTTGGACGTAAACATCCACGCTGGAAGACTACGGAAGCAAGTTGTGGTCAAACTTAGTCATATGATTAAATTGCGTTCTTACGCGTTAAGGTTTCAAGATCCATCATAAGCGTTAATGCATTAATGTTAACAGCCCTAAGTGTATTATAGAAATATGTAATACTTTTACCATTTGTAGTCACTTTACAAAAACACACATTAAAAAAAATCTACTCATCAAAATGTTGGTTTACAGAATTAGCATGGTAGCACTGCCTGGTACTGTAATTAAAAAGTATAATACAGTTAAGCAAAAGTGGGCCATGCTCATTTAATTTATGTATTTTCTGTATTTGGCCTTGGGGCCACAGTTTGGGCATCCCTGGTATATGCAGTTAAATGCAAAATAATTTCATTCTGAAGATATATTAAAAGAATGATTAATCATAATTAACCACTGAAATTTTCAGATAAAATGTAATGTTTTTATCAAATTGTTTAACAGCTCTATTTATTTGATTAAATATTTTAGTTGGATACTTTGATTATAAAGAAATATTTTTTGTCAAAATAGATGAAAAGAAATATGAAAATTCCAGACTTGTCCAGTGGCTTTTAAACTACGCTGTTTATCCACCAGTGCGTAAACCTGATCAGAAGTATGGCTCTATAGGACCTTTGATGCAACTTTATTTTACACAGCTGAAACAAACACAGACACACCAGAGATTCTCTTTTAACTTGTTTTGTCAGCAGATTTGCTTTTTCCCAGCCTTTTCACCTCAGCACTTCTCTTTGTGTTTACTTTTACTGAATCTTATTCAATCACTGAGAAAGTGTGAAGGTCGGTGTTATTTACTCTGCTGTCTTCGCCTTTAAGCGGTCTGTAGCTCAAGAAGACCTGTGACCTTTTGATTTGAAATGACTGTCAAGGCTGCTGTGGATTGGATATTACAAAACAAAAAACAGCTATTGATTTAACCATGAATCACCTAAATAAAACACAACTATCCAAATCACTTCAGATTTTCTAAATACTCATTGTGACAGTCTGTATGTGATGCCACACTCATTCTGAGGAAACTGTTATTGGCTATTTTGCCTTCAGCAACAAAAGACAATAACATAATGACTGATTGTAGTGAAACGTTTTGATCAACTGCTACCCTCAGAGGTGTTGGAATGAACATAGTACACCTTACACTAATGTGAGGATGAATTTCCATTACGAAGTCTTAGGGCTCTCATTGATTGTTTTTCTCTTTCAGTTTGTTTTTCAGTGTGGAAAAACCGCCACATGCGTACTGTTATCAACTACTTCATAGTGAATCTCTCCTTGGCTGATGTGTTGGTCACCATCATCTGCCTGCCTGCCAGCCTTGTGGTGGACATCACAGAGACGTGGTTCTTTGGAAACACGCTTTGCAAAATTGTGCCTTATCTTCAGGTAAGAGATCGGCTTTTGATCTTTGCTTTACAAACAGGATGTTAGAAGTTGCCAATCACGATGAGAAGATTTTCAAAAGAACTAAGCACATTAGCGTTGTGAATCAAATTGATACAGCATGCAGTACCTTAGACCAGTGGTTCTCAGCCTTTTTAGCCTGCGACCCCCAAAATAAAGGTGCCAGAGACCGGGGACCCTGCTGCACCTGAAGGTGGTTGAACACAGCCATGCAAAATCAAGAACAGTCATGTGCAGACAAGGCTGCCCACAAGGAGGAATAAAGGGGGAGGTTTCTGGGACCCAGCCAAACTGGGGGCCCATGGAGGTCTGCAAAATCATGGTCTATTATGAAGTTAAGCTGTGAAAACCATACTTTATATCTGGACACTCTAATCAAAGAAACAATATCTGTATTTATTCATTTGTGTACTAAATAGCCTTCTTAAAAAATAAAAAAAGAAAACTTTTGTTCAAAAACATATTTCAGATGGGTTAAAAACTGCTAAAATTGGTTAATAATGGCAAAAAATGATGGAAAAGGAGGTGAAATTGGATTTTTAACAAACATAAATGGGTTAAAGTGTGCAAAATGGGCACAAAAAGTGGTCAAATGGGATTAAAAAGAGGCTGAAATAGCTTTAAGGAGCAAAAACTTGGTAGAAATTGGGTGGAATGGGATGACAAATTGATATAAACTGACAAAAATGGGTTAATTGTGGTTAAAATTGGCAAAAAGGGTTGTAAAAAATGGTTAATAGTGGCAATAATGGGTCAACAGAGGCACAAATGTGAGAAAGCAGCAAGAATTGGTTTAGAAGTGGCAAAAACAGGCAGAAAAAGTGGTGGAAAGGGTTTAAATTGACAAAAATGGGTTTTCAGTGGCAAAAATATGCTAAAATTGGCAAAATTGGTGTTTAAAAGTGATGATCCAAACTTTGTAATAAGTCCCTTTATTTTAAATCTGTGTTGAAACCAGCAGGATTAAAGATAATTGGTGATGTGTTTAGGGTTCAATCAGCAAAAAAACTATTAGTCAAGGATGAATAAAATATCAAGACTTGTTCAAAAGTATATATATTCAATTGTTTTCTTGTGTAGGCTGGTAACCTGATTTATATGTCCATATACAATACACAAGGTTACTTAAATGTTTAACACTGATTTGCTCCACTGTTAACTGTGAGAGTAGAAGAAGAAAAGAGATGAAAAGTTGAGCATATAGCTAAAAAGGATTCACCTCCTTGGATATTTTACCCTTTTATTGATTTGATAGATCAATCATGATGAGTATAATTTGGATATTTTGACCAAAAAAAAAAGCCAAAAACAACATTTTTAATGTCAAAGTCAAAAACAAATTTCTTCAAAGTAATATCAATGATTATATTCACCCCCTTTAAAGTGACTGACCTTATTCAATAGAGGTCCAGCTGACTGATGCTAGTAGTCTCAAAATGAGTGAACTGGGGATCACCTGAGTGCAGTGAATGTCTCAGTGATTGTAGTTTAAAGACACCTGTGTCTCAAAAGTCCAGTCACTGGTTAATCAGTACTCCTGGCTACATTACACCATGAAAACAAAAGAACACTCCAAGCAGCCCAGAGAAAAGGTTATTAAAAAGTAAAGTCAGGGGATGGATACCCCCCCAAAAACAAACAAACTGAACTTCCCTCAGAGTTCAGTTAAATCCATCATCAAGAAATGGCAAGTGTCACGAAATGCCTTTTAATTAGCTCAAACAGACATCTGCCTTGAAAAATCTTTTCTGAAAAGGCGGGGCTTATGTGACGTCCCCCTACGTCACAAACTCTATATAAACAGTATAGCATTACCATTTCTGACTGACTTTCCCATTCAGAAATCACTCCAATCCTTTCCTGCACTGCTTCGGCTCTGAGAGCTCCGGCTTTAGTAACGCCGGTGCTGGAGCAAACGGTGCAAACAGGTAGTGCTCAGGACAACCACGGTCTACCACCAGTCCACAGCCTGCTTCAGGGGAAAAATCCTCCACCTCTAAAGATTGCTCTGAGGCAGCAGTGCTGCAGGACTCTGTGTCAGTTTCTGGCAAGGGGAAGTCACTGTCACTCCTAACCTGGCATGCCAAATGGACTTGTTGCCCAGTAAGACACATGGAAATGGGCTCATCCATCTGCTTTGCAATGTTATGTCACTCCCGCTTCATCTGGGAAACCCTGTCCTTTAATAAACAAACAAACAAAAAAAAAAACATCCGTGTCCCCTCCCTCCTCTTAGTACCAAACTGCCCACTTTCTGTGCATTTTTTGAATTCCTGAAGTGAGCGGAATTAGCTTTGAGCTGGGGGTTCACTTACACTTTAATTCAAAGCTAGATGTTTACTTTAGTTTACTTTACGCTCCCACCTCCTCAGGACTCATGCCAGGCTCCTGTTTACACTCATTGCTCACTGCTGATTGGTTAAAATAAAGATGTTAGCCCTGAATGAGTGATGCTGGGTCAGACAAATGAGTGCTTTCCCAGCATAGTCAGGAAGTTGAACTCCTGTTTGCAACATTGAGGGCTGCAAACAGGAGTTCAAACTCCTGACTCCTCCTTGACCCAGAGTTTAAAGGCTTTAAGACACGTATTGGCTGTCGCTGTTATTCTCTGTTTTGTTTCCCTGCCATGTCACAGTTGCTGATTTGCATGTGCAACTCTCAACAAGGATAGTAAGTGTGTGAGATGGCTCATTAATCTCTGCTCTAGAAAACTGCCATGTGAGTGCACAGCATGAATAATATGCACAATGACATAACCAATAAATCATTAACAATCAAATCTGTTGGTGGCTGCTCTTTTCATCCTCTCTTGGCAACAATATTTCTACCACTATCTGTAATGCGAATCATTTTGCTCTTATAAATGTATGAATGTGAACCAAAGCCTGATCTGTTTCTCTATTTGCACATTTTTCTGACTCTGTATTGATGGGGATGATCAAATACTTTGTATGTCATGAGATTTGCGCTGTGGGAGACCTTTGATGCCACCCCTTGAGCACATGTTTTGCTATTGCAGTTTTATAAAAATTCAGTCTAACGTCGTCCCTATTATGCCAACACATCAGCCAAAGAACGTCATACATATTCATCAGGCTGTAGGCCACCTTGATGTTGTCAACCTGTCTCCTACATGCTTCTGCACAATCTTGTGATAGTTGTGTAAAAATCTATATGAAAGTGAATTTAGGTGTAACTTTATGGAAAATGCACATTTTGTATTATGGGATGCCTGCAGCCTCAAACTTAAAGGTAACATTGGTTTTCCCAACACTGGTGAAACATCGTGGGGGGTCTTCTGCTGGTCTGCCCACTAGCTTAGAACACGCATTAAACCTTGTGGCTTTGCATTAAACATGTGTTTGAAGTCTTTCATGGTTACAGTCACCCTGCTTCTTGCTGTGCACTTCAGTGTAACTCTGACTGTTACTGCATGTGCAATGACAACCCCCCGCTGCTTTTACAAACCCTCCAGTATGGTTTTTCTTCCAAACCAATTCCCAGTTGGGAATTACCTTATCCCCTCCTGCATGTTATGTCACATACTGCTTGGTTTTACAAGCTCCACTTTCCTAGGACGGCTCATTCCCAAGAGTAGAGGTAAAACAAGAGCTATGACTGTCTTCGTATTTCTCTGGAATGACAGAATTTACATGATTTATTCCTGAAAGACATCTTGAAACAGCAGAGAAAAACTGGCAGAATGAATGTGGAGTCATTAGCAGCACATATTTAGTAGTCACTTTGAAGGAGCAGTTTATTAATTGTTGAAGTAAACAAGGAGAAATCACAGACAGCCCTGAATCAAATCTCTCTGCTTGTTCAACATGTATTTAAGTGACTTAATTCACTGCAGTGTGCAGTATAAGCCAGATTCAGCGAATTATATTATCTCTCAAAGAGAGCAGATATTCAAAAATCATAAGTCACAGTATTAAAGACCCTGTTAAGTGAAAATAGATCTGTATTTAGGTTTGTTTTGTGAACCACCAGGTCAACCTTCAGTCAAATAAAGCATCTGTAAGTTTATAAAATTAAGCTTCAAAATCATAAAAATTGAGGCAGTAAAATCTGCTCCAGGATGGCGTGGGTGTTTCTGTTGAATGAGCTGAAGCCACACCCACTCAGAAGAAATATGGTCCTCTCAAATTAAAAAAAAAAATTCAATCTGAATGGAGGAAAGCACTTTAGACTGCCTCTTGAAGTTTTGTTGACCTTAGAAGAAGATATGAAGTTCTCAAATCTCTGTCATGAGGCTTTAAATGATCCATAGACCACCGTGGCTGATAGATTGGGCAAATTTACCTCACAATAAACAAAAAAACCCCCCCAGCATTTAACTGACTGTTAACTTTCAATAAAGGCAGTGACATCAGCTAACAACAGACTGTACTGAGATGAACTGCTCTGTGATTTTATATTGTAGTGTTAGAGGGGCGGGATCATTCCCACTGAGGGCTTGTGACATCATGAGCCCACATATTGGCTCTGTCCAAATTAAAACCAGCAAGGAAAGAGGTGAAAAACTCTCCAACAGTCTAAATCCAGAATTCAGTCACATGTAGATCTCAGAGTTTTCACATTTACATAAACCATATTCCAAAATATCTAGAGTGTTAAGATAAAAACTTTGGATTTCACTTTACAGGGTCTTTAAATACATCTTCTTATCTTGTCTTTGAATCCAAATATTTCACATGATAAGGAAATATTCATAGTATTCCCACTATATCTCACCATGTCTTGGAAACGGTTGGTCCTAACGTTCAGTTGATTGTAAATGGCAGTCTGACCTCAGGCACTGTCTCACGTGGTGGATGTGGTGAGTTGAACCCAGAATACAGACCAGAAAAGCGAAGTTAAACAGATTTATCAGTTATGACAAGTTCAGTGAAGAAGAGGGAATCCACAGGTCCGAGGTAGTGAAGGGCTCCAGGGAGAGAGTGTGCTGGGTTTGGGCTGTAGTCAGATGAGGAGTAAGGCACTGGAAGAGAAGGAGGACAAGCTGGGCTAGATTCGAGCATATACAACAATCACTAGAATTCTTCAATAAATGCACATGAAAAGAAGAAAACCAGAGAAGGAGCCAAGGTACCACTAGTGAGAAGTTGGCAATACTCTGGCGCTGAGGCGAGTCAGTGCAGCCTTCTTAAGGGGAGCTTGATTGCAGAGTGGACTCAGGTGTGATCAATCAGCCTCAGCGCCAAGGGGGGAAAGGAGCCGCCTCAGAGGAAGCAGAGTGAAGTTAGCCACAAACACCAAAACACCGGAACCAGAACCCACCAAAATAAGATCAGTTCAACAAAATCACCACACTCAGCTTGTTTTAAGAAAGCTGTTGTCGAACCGCTGATCAAAAAACACAAACTTGGATTCCTCTGTTGTGTCTTTTTTTCTTGTAGCTTCCTTTAATTTCTGAAATCTTAAGGTGACCTCACACTACAGGAAAAGCCAGGTTTGAGGCAAGATTTGCGCCCCCCGCCCCCCCAGTCCTGGGGGAGTATCCCGAGTGTAGCCTTTTCGCAAGCGATTATTTGTCTAAATAATCTTCATGTATGTGGAGTCAACACGATTGTTTTACTGCTCTATATTGCGTCTTAGCCTCCCAGACCCCCAATCATAAAATAAAATTGTGCCTCTGCCAGAGTACCCACACCAATTGATGAGAGACCAGGAAGCAGACCAGGTACCATCACTAGCACTTATTGTGCCTATATACAATAGACAGGTGTCAAGTCATTTGCAAGATATCAATTATCGCAGTATTGCTGTATCGTGATGATATCGGTATTGTGGCGATACATATCGTATCGTATCGTATTGTATAGTGAGGTACCCTGTGATTCCCACCCCTAGAAGACATACAATGTAAAGGAATCCAGTCCTGACACAGGCAGCAGCTGCTGACCTGAAAATTACCCTCGAAAGAAAGATGAAGAAAGACGGGTCAGATCAGTTTCTCTTTCACTGTGTTGTCGTTTGCCTCTTGTGGAATCACTGAGGCACCTTTTGTTGACCCTCTATGAAGCCCAGTGTCTAATCTTGGTATAAAAATCAATGGTGATTTTAAATTGGCTCAACAGATTAATCCGGTTAGATCAAGTTTTTATCATCTGAGGCTTTTAACTGAAATTAAATTGGTTTCATCTTACAACCCCTTTGAGCGAGTAATTCATGCTTTCATTTCTACATGTTTGGACTACTGCGGTGCACTTTATATTGCATTAATCCAGGCTTCCCTTGCAAGTGTGTAGTTAGTCCATAACGCCACTGCTCCTCATTTTACAGTTACTTGAAAACATGAACACATCACCCCTATTCTTGCTACCCTTCTCTGGCTGCCCATTCATTTCAGAATTCATTCATAATTGTATTGTTTAAAGATCTGTGTGCAGAACGTAATATTTTTTAAATGTGATATATAAATAAAGTGGATTGGATATTCAGTGAGTATATTCTAGATGATGTGTTCTGTGGCGTACTGTGACTTGACATTTAAATGCCATTAAATGATAATAATATAGCACATCCCTGATCGTATGCTCAAAGAAAGGTGCATGTGCTGGTTGAAAAAGATACATTTACCGTCCTTTTCCAGGGAAATGTCTTGCCACAATCTTTAAAGAGCATACATAGATACAGAAGTGGCATATACTGACAGCGTAAGGTAAAAGGAACAAAAATGCATGACTCTAGAGGCAGAAAGGACAGTAAAAACCCTTTACTAAGGAAAAAACGAATACAGAAGTGACGTGAAGTCAAAACATGACAGGTTAAGTTGAAACCAGGGGAAGACAATAGTAAACTGTTGGTTAAGATGAGACAAAAGCACAAAAAAATTGTGAGAAGAGTGGCTTGAAATTGCAAATGTGAGAGGGTGCTAGGTAACCTTACAAAGCAGATGGATACCCCCTTTCCTTGTTGCTCACTGGCAAATCCATCTTGCAAAACTCCCCTCAAAACGGTTTTGGCCCGGTTAGAAAGTGACATGACCAATCAGCGTTTAGGGGCAGTACTTTCAGGCACGCCATGAATCGTGAGCAAGCAGCAACAAGAGGCCAATGCAATCATGGCAGAAGAGATTAGCATGGACGCTGCTACAGTGCCAGTTTTATCAGAACTTGACATTTCTTTGTTAAAAGAAGAACAAAGAACAGCAGTGAGTTGTTTTCTTTTCAAAAACGACAAGTCGTGCACTTACATGTCTGTAGTTGCCATAGTTCGCATTATTCCTTGGTAGCTGCGCACGCGCACCTCAGTAGCAGTGCAGTGTTTTGCATGTGTTTTGTTTCTCTGATTGGCCCTGATTGGATTGGTGTGAATCATCCAATCACACTCAGAGTTTTTTTCAAAGCCTCTGCCCTTTCCCAAACACTTAGTATTTAAGGTTTCCCAGATGGATGTGTGAAACACATTCATCTGGTGTGTCAGGTTAGGTGATAGGGTGATTGGGGTAGATAAGCAGATGAGGGAATGACTGCATCTGAAATGACATAAGGCACACAACCAAACTGAATAAAGGAATAATACAACAAAATATTGAAATCCTGACTCAGAACATCAAATGTTATTTCACTAACAAAACCCACAAAATTTATCAATAATGATACACACATACCAGATTTACCTGGAGTTTAATCTTGTGTCTGTGTATGCATCTGGCTGTGTTGTTAGCAGTGTTGGGCAAGCTACTGAAAAATAGTTACAAGTTAGAGTTACTAGTTACTGCTAGCAAAAAGTAACTGAGTTAGTAACTGCGTTACTGCATTGTAAAAGTTACTAGTTACTTTGAAAAGTAACTCAAACGTTACTTTTTTTGCTTCAACCCTCATTACTGTACACATCACATTAATTTGTGTTGTGGCAGTGTGAGAGGAAATACATCAAATTTTCATATAACATTGTAGCCATTATCATTTTGTTGGAAAGTGGTGAAACAATAGAACACAGTAGAAATGTTTCTCAACTTCTGACACTGTTGCAGCATTTTTACACTGCTGAAGAAGTCTAAAACAGCTGTACTCTATTGACAGAGTACAGAGCAAATCCCAGCTGCTCTCTAGATGTCTTTCTGACGGTCCTCTCTCATCTTATCTGATTGTTCTCATTATTTCTCTGGAGGCAGCGACTCTACAGCTTATATCAGAAATACAGTCATGGACAAAAGTATTGGCACCCCTGGAAGTTTTCCAGAAAATACATCATGTCTCCCAGAAATTGTTGCAATTACAGATGTTTTGGTATACACATTTATTTCCTTTATGTGCATTGGAACAACACAAAAAAACAAAAACATAAAAGCCAAAATTGACGTAATTTTACACAAAACTAAAAAAATTGGCCAAAATTGTTGGCCCCTGGGAAAAAATAACTGAAACCAATCACTTCCTATAACCATTAACAAGCTTCTTCTTATGGCTTTCAACTGGAATTTTGGACCACTTTCTTTTGTTAACTGCTCCAAGGGTGCCTTCTTGCACCAGCAATTTTAAGTTCTCTCCATAGGTGTTCAATGGGATTCAGATCCGGGCTCATTGCTGGCCACTTCAGAACTCTCCAGTACTTTGTCTCCAACCATTTCTTGCTTCTTTTTGCTTATTTGATACTTGATAGTGTTTTGATATTGAAAATTCATAAGTTTTGAGGTTATATAACATTTAATATTGAATATTATTCACACTCAAAAGTACCGAAAATGGGCACCATTGTGTACCGGGACCGCTACCATACCGGTTCAAATGTGAAAGGTACCCATCCCTAGTACAGAATACTTTATTCTGAAATTTCCTGGCTTAGTCATACAGTGAGTTTTTTGTTTTTAGGGAATTTATTGAGATAAAACTTATGAAGGAAGACAAGGCTGTGACAGCAGGAAGACAGCAGGCCAACACCGAGCACACAAGTGCCTGATATGAAAAACAGAAGATGTCTGCATCTCTGTTTAATCTTTCATTACTTTGTCAAAATGTTTATTCACCAGTTAAGTATTTGTTAAAACATGTTTCTACATTGACTTCCAATGCAGATCATGCCTGTCCCAGCTGGTTTGACAGACATGTTTGTGGCTTTACAGCAACACATCACACAGAAGTGCACATTACATCTTGTGTACACATCCCATTGATTTTTAAAAGGAGAGGTCAAACCAACAGGTTTGGTAGCCATCATGCTGCGTGCACTAAATTAACTACAAGTACCTCCAGCCTTACAACTCTTTCCTCTCTTCAACCAGTTATTTCCTCAAAAAGCTTGGCACTTTTTAACAAACATTGCTCATATGAAAGAAAACTATACACTTGTCCTTTTTGTGGCATTAGTTCTCAGGATGGGATGAACTCCCCATTTTCACATGGCAGTCAATTTCCCCTTGATGTCAGAGTGGTTGCTATGACATCTGCTGTGTTCCAGTTATGGCTGTGATTTATTGGATTCGTGGACTCATGTAACATATAGTCATTGCAGGCTTAAGCCTTTAATTCCTCTGCAAAGAAGACAAGATGATACTACAGATGGAAGCTACACGTGTTTTGACTGTAATTGTGAAATTACAACCAGTGGCCACCAGTTTGCACACTCGCCTCTGCATTCAAGCTTTCTGTGTTTCTTTGTTTGAAAAGCATACTCAGTCTTTAATGTCACCATGCAGGGTCTGTGTATAGAATATTATTCAAAGCTCAATATACCTGCTTTATAAATGTACTTCCAGTCTCAGGCTGAATATGTCAACGTGATTGAACCCAGTGTGTGTGTTTAACCTCACAAAGCGGGTGGATTGGCCAGATTCTGTGTGTGTCATCTGGCAAATCCATCTTGCAAAACTTCAATATATGTTTTTGCCAGGTTTGAAAACGGGCTTGAATAATCAGTGTTTTTTCGTAGCAACAGATGGGGTTTAGTTTTACTGGAAACTGATAGTAATGGCTGTCACTGGTGTAGTATTTAGCTAAGATGTACCTATACTTTATTAATGCAAGAGCGAAGAACAGCACTGAAAGCTTTTCATGATATAAAACATGCTTTCACTCTTCTGCCGACCTGCTTCACCACAAGTTTGCAGTAGTTAGTAGTAGTGTGAGCTGCTGGTGGAGCGATTAGCTTGGATGTAGCCACAGCAGCAGTTTTATAGGAAATGGACAAAAGCAAAGAGCCACACTGAAAGCTTTTCATGACAGAAAGGATGTTTCGCTATTCCCCTGATCTGCTTCAGCATGAGTTTGCTATGATCTGGTGTACTCAATGGCTGCTACTGTTGTAGCAATCAGCTCAGATGTAACTGTAGAAAAGCTGCAGTTTAATCAGACCTTTGCCACATATCTCTATTAGAACAAGAGCAGAAAGCCACACTGAAAGCTTCTCTTGGCAGAGAAGATGTTTTTAAAGCCTCCCGTTAGGTTTTGGCCACGGACGAGGCAGCACTAGCCTGCACAGCTCAGCTCAGTATTGGAGCTGCACATGTCTACTACCTCTTTGTTTTTCTCCAAGATTTATTATAGGTCTTTTTGCCTTTAGTAGAGAGGACAGTGGACAGAAACAGGGAGTGGAGGATGGGGAATGATGTGGTGAAAGAGCCACGGGCTGGTCTCTGTACACTTGGGGCGCTACCTAACCTCTAGGCCAGGGATGGACAACTCTGGTTACCAAGAGGCCTGCATTAATTTAATTGCTAATGCCAAACAGCCAAATTGTAAAAGAGTGTTGGTTATTCTCAATTTAATCCCTGCGATTACTAATAATTCAGTGAAAGGAAGAATATGTTTTATTCATGATCATTGATTATACCAAAATTTGTGATTTTGAACTCAAGTGGAAATAGAAGTAGTTGATTTAATGAGAAACACAAAATTAAAAAGATTTAAAGCTGTTTTTGGAATGCAGTGAACATGACAGTTGCTTATTTTACCTGCATATTTATTTTCTTACAAGTGTAATAAGTGATGAAAATAAAAAAGGTTTACATGAATAACTCACAGCCAATAAAATCTAAAAAAGTAAAGTGATAACTAAAGTTATATTAAAAATTTAAGTCAAAGAAATAGAAAAAAATGAATTAAAAATAAATAAATAAAATCTAAATAGAATGAAATAAATAAAAGTAAAAATTAAATTAAAATAAAAGGTTAAAAAGTAAATAAATTAATTCCTATTTCTTTTAAAGAATTTAGAAATAAAAAATACATTTGAAATAAATACTTATAAAATATTTTAAAAAAAATTAAATGAAATAAAATTTTATCATTGGAGCAAAAAAATAAAAAATAAAAAAGGAAATCTTTTTTATTTATTTATTTTCTAATCAATTAGAAAAACTAAATAAAAGTACTGACCATATACCAGTAGTGAAAAACTGTAGGAGAATTGATTTTCATGTATTCATGGTAGACTTTGTCGATCTTTTTTTAAAGTTTTGTATTTAATGGTATTTGAAACTGACATGGGGGGCCGGATTAAGCAAGGTGGCCGCCAGTTGCCCAATCCTGCACTTTGCCATCAGTGCCCCATCTACTCCCTAATTCTGCCTTGTCAGTCTGATTGCTCCATAATAGGGGTGGGAATCATAGGGTACCTCATGATACGATACGCGATACATGGTCCACGATGCTGATATTGTTGTGATACTGCGGTAATTGATATTTTGCCAGAAGATTGTACAACGATACATCACAAAATATGTCTACTATAAGATACAAAATATTTGTAAAATGGCCAAGTGCAGGATTTCTCAGTTTATTCATTGCAATTTAGTGTCATTTGCACTTTATTTGACACAGACTGAGCTGAAGATAACATAAAGTGCATAAAGTCTATACAGAGTATATAAATATATATAATTATGTGTATGTGTGTATATATATATATATACAGTGCTTAACAAATTTATTAGACCACCCTGTCATATTTGTCTCAAAGACCATCTAGCATCATGAAGTGCTGTAATGCGGACTCTATCATTTTCAGTGGGCATTCAACGTTTAACCATTTTGAACAGGAATGAGGAATTTCAAACTGAATTCACCCAAATTTGAGCCGGCTCACTGGGCTTCTCTGAGAAGTCGGAAAGTAATCAAGCATAACATTCAACAACTAAAACTAATTTTTCTGTTCAGGAATGCAAGTAAATAACTATAATCTGACATATTAATCAAGAAATAATAATGTGCTTTACTATTTTTTAATTTTTTTTTGTAAATCAGTGAATTTGAAAACTCATGGATAACAATAATAATTAATTTTAGTATTAAAAATATCATTTTGGTTAAAGAGCTTCTACATATTGGTGTATTAACCATTGTAGAAATATAAAAAATGATTTTGGTAATTACCAATGCTGTTAATTTAGGGCAGCTGTGGCATAAACCTTACTTTGGTTAGGGTTAGGGTGGTCTAATAAATTTGCTGAGCACCGTATATATATATATATATATATATATATATATAAAGAGAGAGAGAGAGAGAGAGAGAGAGAGGGATACTAAATATATATAAAACTTACTATGTAATTTTAAGTTAATATGGACTATAACAAAACAGAATTAAGCTATTTAAAAATATGTAGTCCTGCATCATCTCGAGTTTTAACTATCTTTGTGCAATCTGAAGATGAGGATATTCCCCATTTGCTGCACAGAATTAAAATGCTGTGGGGATTTTTTTTTAAGAAAAGGGGAATAAATCAATATGGAGTAAATGTACTAAAATCTTCTATATTTCGTGTTACATCAGTTTTTTATGTCATCATGTAACGACCAGGTGTTTGTGGAAGGAGAATATGGGAGACAAGATGATCGTCACGTCCAGCTTTAAGGACTGATGGACTGTGTTTTATGGAGGTCCTTACAAATAAAGCGAAGTATTGACTGTGAATATGGTTGCACGGGTAGAGACCAGCGGTAGCTTCAACAGGCTTGTTTGTTGATGTTAACCGTTGGCTGAATTGCTGTGATGCCACTCACAGGTTCGTCGTGTTGTCCGAGTATTTCACTCTGGCATATCTTGCAAACGACTTGACTCCTAAGTTTGTACTGTCTTTAATGTTTTGGAAGCCAAAATTAGTCCACATATCCACTATGAATGTAGCAGAAGTCGCTCTGCCGGGTAGGCACAAGCAACCAGCTCGCTCAGACAGGAAGTCTAGCGTGATCTTGTTGTCTAAAGAGAGGAGAAGAGGGAGGAGTCAACTGCATGCTGCTGCCAGCCGGTGAAGCCTGCCGCCAACTAGTGGTCAGAGGGTGAAATTACACCACAAACTACCGTACCATGAACGTAAATTATTAATTAATAAAATATCAATACTACATTTTGAAATAAAGATACAGTCTGGTGCCGGGAAATATCGCAACATTTCATTGCATCGATATTTTGTCCCACCCCTAACAGGCCTCACCTGCTTTGTCTTTTCTCTGAGTTTGTGGTTGCCTCTAATTGGTCATCACCTGTATTGGGAGAGGCCAATACCTGATTAGTGAGCCTTGTGTGAAGACTCTCTCCTGGCTTCTCTTCTTTCTGATCCATGTGACTGCCTTCATTGGCTGTAGTCTACATAGAGTAGTGACCACACCACAAATGTTTGTTAGCCCTGAAGAGGACCAGTTTGGTAGAAACATGTTGGCTTTTTAATGATTTGGCCATTACAAAAAAAGGCTTTTTAGTATTTCCTTCCTCATTTGCACTGTTTTGTGTTTGGAGTGCCTGGTTTTCTCCCCTTCTTTTGGACAGTTTTTCCCCCTGTTTTCCAAGAGCACCCAATTTTGCTTTACTGTTGAAGCACCTTAGTCATACTGAGCAGCCAGTCAACCCCCCTCTTTGCTGTTTCCACAGGAAATGAAACTCTCAGATCAAATAACATTTATCTCCCACATGATATCAGTGTACCCATTTGAACCAAAAGGACTCGTAAATATTCCGGACAAACACCAACAGCCCTCCAACAGAAAGCCACTCGTGCATCAACATTCCACATCTGACCTTGTTGAATTTCACAGAAGAATCATTGAAAAGTTCCCTCGTTTAGTTGAGCTCAGTCATCAGCAATGTGTGTAAATCAGACAGCGAGAGGAGTCGGTGCTATCAGAGGAGACAAGGAAATGTCTTTGACCCTCTGCTCCTTCAGAATAACATGACTGTGCTACTCAAAAACTCCTCTTTGGTGAATGAATTTGAATACCATTATTCACTGCTTTATCGTAATAACAACTGGGCTACTTCTGCATGCTCCTGACCTTAACAGAGGGTCAGCCCTGAGTAATGGAAGCAGCTATAGTTCTGCTTTGAGTAGATTCACTTTTCAAATAATGAAATCAGCAGAGAAAAACTGCTGGTGCAACATTCATCATAACAAAGTATATTCTTGATGCTGTAAAATGAAGGCTAAGTTCTTCTATTTTTTTCAGATGATGGATGTTTGGCCGCAGATTCTTTGGGTCCTGAAGAGCTTTTATCTGTGCTTTCCTTGTGCAATTTTTGCAAAAGCTAAATTATTGATTCGGCTTTGAAAGGCAAATGAATTTTACCTTCAAATGCATATTCATCAATACGTTGTATGTCAGAAAAAAGAGCTGATAACTGGATTGGCAGTTAGATGAACTTTTAGTTATAGCTGTGTAATATTCTAAAGATTTAAGGCATTGTTATACACCTGGGAGCAATTTGGAGTTCAGTGTTCTGCCCACTTCGACACATGGCTGCAGGAGCTGGGGATCAAATCTCTGACCTGTAAGTGTGGCGAGAGGTGACCAACTCTACCACTGATCCCACCCTCTGATGGAGCAGTGTTAAAAATACTACCATATTTTCAAATTTTTGTCTTCTTCTTTCAACAGACAATTTCAGTTTCTGTGTCAGTCCTGACACTGAGCTGCATCGCCCAGGACCGCTGGTATGCCATCTGCCACCCGCTGATGTTCAAGAGCACTGCCAAGAGGGCTCGTAAGAGCATTGTTATCATTTGGGTGGTGTCATGCATCATCATGATCCCTCAGGCTGTTGTGATGGAGAGCAGCAGCCTTCTGCCTGAACTAACAAACAAGACCAGCCTGTTCACAGTGTGTGATGAGCACTGGGGAGGTTAGTTTACCACAAAGTTTTCCTTATTTAATATGGTGCAAGTCTCTCAATTTCTGCAAGCTGCATGAATTTCAGTGGCATATACTATGTGATAAAAATAAAAGCAACTTTGCTGTCATTAAAATCAAATTCCATGAATACAGTGCAGGGGAAAAGAATTCACCACCTTGGATGTTTTACCCTTTAATTGATTTTATAAATCAATCGTAGTCAATTTAATTTGTCTTTTTTTTCACAAAAATTAAAAACGAATCATCTTCAATGTCAAAGTGAAAACAAATTTCTGCAAAGTAATGCCAACTGAACAAAAATATGTCATATAAAATAAGTGATTACATAAATATTGTCTGACCTAATTTAACAGCAGTCCAGACAGCTGGTGCTAGTAGTCTTCCAGTTAGTGTGATCAGGATCACCTGAGTGCAGTGAATGTGTCTCAAGTGATGGTAGTGTAAAGACCCCTGTGTCTGGAAGGTCCTGCCACTGGTTATCAGTATGCCTACCAATGCTACCATTACACCATGAAGACAAAAGAACACTCCAAGCAACCAACAAAAATATTGTTATGAAAAGTCAAAGTCAGGGGATGGATACAAAAAGAATCTAAGGCACTGAACATCCCCCAGAGGTCAGTTAAATCCACCATCAAGAAATGGATGAAATATAGTGCATGTGTAAATCTGCCTAGATCAGGACGTCCTCACTAACTGAGTGACTGTGCAAGAAGTAGACCGGTGAGAGAGACCACCAAGACACCTATGACTACTCTGATGGAGTTACAAGCTTCAGCAGCTGAGATGGGAGACTCTGCAGACAACAACTGTTGCCCGGGTTCTTCACCTGTCAAAGTTTATGGGAGAGTGGCAAAGAGAAAGCCACTGATGATGAAGACGCATTAAATCTTGACTAGAGTTCACCATGAGGCATGTGGGAGACTCCATGGTCAAGTGGAAGAAAGTTCTTTGGTCTGATGAGACCAAAAGGGTGCTTTTTCGCCATCAGAGAAGATGCAATGTTTTGCAGACACCAAACGCTGCACATCCCTACAAACACACCATGCCCACTGTGAAGCACAGTGGTGGCAGCATTATGTAGAGGGGGCTCTTCAGCAGCCAGCCCTGGAAGGCTTGTAAAGGCAGAGGGTAAAATGAATGAGGCAAAATATATGAAAATCCTGGAGAACAATCTTATTCAGTCTGCAAGAGAACTAAAGCTTAGGAGAAGATTTATTTTCCAGCAAGACAATGACCCTAATGATACACTGAAAGCTACACAGAAATGGTTTAAAGACAACAAAATGAATGTTCTGGAGTGGTTGAGTCAAAGCCCAGACCTCAATCCAATAGAGAATTTGTGGCTGGACTTGTAAGGGGCTGTTCATCCACAGTCTTCCTGCAACCTGACAGAGTATGATCAGTTTTGGAAAATTGAGTAAAATTGCAGTTTCCAGATGTTCAAGCCTGATACAGACCTATCCACACAGATTCAGTGCTGTGAGTGTCCTGCTCCTAGTCCTACTACTCCTTTGTACTATTGTTGAGTTAAGTACTTGCATTATCTACAATATTTCCAACAGTTTTTAAAGGCACTGAATTTCTCATTTCAATTGAAAATGAAATAAGAGGGACATGCCTTGTTATGGTGGCTCTGCTGTTACTGAATCTTCTTCATGTTTTCTGCACCTTACTTGTGTTGAAACACAGTTAATCTCTAGTCCAGTTGTGAGTTTTATCACCCAAGCTAATTCCTGTCTGTTCCGGTCTTTCCTGGTCAAACAGAGACCAGATGCACTGCTCAGCTCGCCCACCTCTACAGGAAACTTCTTGTTTTGGGTTGAGGACTCTGTTCATCAGTGAAACCGAAACCCCAGATGGTGTTTTTACTCAGCAGTAAAGTAATGTTTCTGTTTCATTGATGAATTTCAAATAACAACGGAGAAAAGCTGTTCAAAAAGTGCCCTTCCTTGTTCACGCTGTAATATATATAATATTTGGAAATAATGACACATACTGAAATGAAGAAAAACTCTGCAAATGAAAATTCATTGTCTTTTATTTGACATAATATTATCGATGCTATGTGCATAATATAGTCCAGTATTTACAAGGAACATTGTAAATGCAAATCAAATAATATTGTCCAATATTTATGAGAATGTTTAACATACCAATGAACATAATCTGAGCAATATATTGAAATTACTTTGCAAGTTAATATTTAAAGAAATATTTCCCATGCTAATGTTAAGTACAATATTTGAGACTTACAGTTGAAACCAGAAGTTTACATACACTATATAAAAAGGCATATAAACTTTTTTTTTCTCAACCTCTAACATTAAATCAGATTCAACTTTTCCTGTTTTTGGTCAATTAGGATTACCAAAATTATTCCTATTTGCTAAATGCCAGAATAATGAGAAAATGATTTTTTTCAGACAATTTTTATTACTTTCCTCAAAGTCAGAAGTTTACATACACTAAGATTACTATGTCTTTAAACAATTTGGGAAAGCCCAGATGATGATGTCATGTCTTTGGAAGCCTCTGATAGGTTTATTGACAACATTTGAGTTAATCAGAGGCATACCTGTGGATGTATTTTAAAGCACACCTGAAACACACTGCTTCTTTGTGTAACATCATGGGAAAATCAAAAGAAATCAGCCAAGATATCAGGAAGAGAATTGTGGACTTGCACAAGTCTGGTTCATCCTTGGGTGCAATTTCCAGATGCCTGAAGGTGCCACGTTCATCTGTTCAAACAATTATACACAAGTAAAAACACCATGGGAATGTCCAGCCATCATACCACTCAGGAAGGAGACGGGTTCTGTGTCCCAGAGATGAACGTGCTTTGGTCCGAAAAGTGCATCTCAACCCAAGAACAAAAGCAAAAGACCTTGTGAAGATGCTGGCTGAAGCTGGTAAGAGTGTGTCATTATCAACAGTCAAACGAGTCCTGTACCGACATGGGCTGAAAGGCCACTCTCCCAGGAAGAAGCCATTACTCCAAAAGAAACGTAAAAAAGATGGATTACAGTTTGCAAATGCACACAGGGACAAAGACCTTAATTTTTGGAGACATGTTCTGTGGTCTGACGAAACTAAAATTGAACTTTTTGGCCATAATGATCATTGTTACATTTGGAGAAAAAAGGGGGAAGCTTGCAAGCCCGAGAAAACCATCCCAACTGTGAAACATGGGGGTGGCAGCATCATGTTGTGGGGTTGTTTTGCTGCAGGAGGGACTGGTGCACTTCACAAAATAGATGGCATCATGAGGAAAGAACATTATATGAAAATACTGAAGCAACATCTCAAGACATCAGCCAGGAAGTTAAAGCTTGGGCGCAAATGGGTTTTCCAAATGGACAATGACCCTAAGCATACTGCCAAACTGGTTCCAAAGTGGCTTAAAGATAACAAAGTCAATGTTTTGGAGAGGCCATCACAAAGCCCTGATCTCAATCCCATTGAAAATTTATGGGCAGAGCTGAAAAGGCATGTGCGAGCAAGGCGGCCTACAAACTTGGCTCAGTTACACCAGTTCTGCCAGGAGGAATGGGCCAAAATTCCTGTAAACTATTGTGAGAAGCTTGTGGAAGCATATCCAAAACATTTGACCCAAGTCATACAGTTTAAAGGCAATGCTACCAAATAGTAATGAAATGTATGTAAACTTCTGACTCTCAAGAAAATAATAAAAAATTGTCTAAAAAATGATCTCTCTCATTACTCTGGCATTTAGCAAATAGAAATAATTTTGGTAATCCTAATTGACCAAAAACAGGAAAAGTTTAATCTGATTTAATGTTAGACGGTGAGAAAAAAAAGTTTATGTGCCTTTTTATTTAGTGTATGTAAACTTCTGGTTTCAACTGTATATTCCTCATTCAGTTTACTAGACAGTTAAACTGAACCCTCATTCTTCAAACACCAGGGTTTAAACAAATTTATTCGTTGCCAATCAAACCAAGCATGTGTTGATAAGATTTGTTTCCTGTTTGATTTGAATTTTCCTGACTGAGCCTGTTGTCTGATTGCAGTTCCTGAAAATTGCTTCCTCTCTTTCCTCTGACAGTGATGAAACTCACAAAGTCACACCAAAAATACAAAAAGGGAAAAAACATTGAAATGTGAAGGTGTATGGGTTATATATTTCATTTTGGAGTGTCTGAAGAGAACCTCTGAAGAGAGTTGGACCAGTTTCTTTGCAAAATTGTTTTCAGACCATCAGAGACTTCCTCCAGGAGGATCTCCACAAAGGAATTTCACATTTTAAAGCTCAAAGACACCAAACTTCCTGCTGTCAATTTTGCCTACAGGAGTGTTTTTGAGCCTTGTGGTGCCTCCTGAACCCTGGTCCTCTCTCTTTTAGTCCCTCACTCATCCACAAGTTGCCTGAAAAAGCTGACAGCTGGTCTAAGTTACCTTTGTGCTTCAAAGGTCTAGCCATACTTGTTTGTTTGCTGATCAAAATCGGTTTACTAATTAAATATGCAGTTCCTGTTTGCCTGCATCCTGGTGATCCTGCCCTGTCGTATCTTTGCTTTGCTAATTCAACAAACACTTTTTTGACTGTGCTTCAGATCCTAATTAAACCAGAAATAATAGAACAACCCAGCCTTTATTTGTGATGGTCTACAATGCCAGACCAGCAAATTTACACCAAAAAGAAACCTTAACTGTTAACAAAATTAGGTAAAATAAGTGCTGCACTGGCCTATTGATTTTTGTTAACATATCAAAATATTTTTAGCTGTTTAAAGTAGATTTTAAAGTATAAAGATTTTGCATAAAAGATGTAAGTTTTTACATTTTTTCCATACACAGTCAGGTGCATATGTTTTAAGCATGCAGGGAGCTAAGTATTCATCTAAGGCTTAATGTACGACCATCCAGGGCTAGAGAAGGGCAAGCCAAGGTCAGGCTCGACAGCATCTCTTTTGTCCGGGCCTTTTCACTCCTGATAATAAGCCTGGAGACCACCAGAAGTTTTGGGACATCAACAGATCTACCAAGGGCTCGTGGTAACCCTACTACCCACTCAGACAGTACTCTATGCCATGCTTACCCACCACATCAACCCCTTAAGCCTGATTTATGCTTCTGCGTCACGTCGACGGCGTAGCTACGCATAGCCCTCTGCGTCGACGCGGACCCCTATGCCGTAGCCTGATGCGCACCTCCAAAAAATCCTAACTACGCGTTGCGGCGACACGGATCGCAAGGGCTGTCATTGGTCTGCTCAAGACGTCATCCAGGTCCCTCAGTGTGGTAAATTCACCCATTCTCAGCCTCAACTCATTTAATGGTCCTACAGACCACCTCCACAAATGTCTTCCCTGTCGCCTGTGCTTCAACATTTGCAACAAAATAATTTGTTCATTGATATCGATGAGCTCCAACTCTAAACACACCTGCTCCACCTAGTCCCATTGGTCACCATTGTTTACTGTGACCGGAAGATAAACAAGGATTCGCATTCCCTCGATGCAGAGCTTCCAATGGTCAACGACAGCATCGCGTGGACGGCGTAAGTCAGGCTTTACTCCACCCTAAAAGCGTGGACATTGTTTTTTTTTTTCAACAGATTATTTTCCTACGCCCCTAGTAATATGCAAGGACATCCAGAGCATGAGCGGGGTTGTGTCATCCCTCCTCCTGCCCCTCCTTTTTATTCACATCCATCTGGGAAAATTCCCACACAAAGCGTTTGAGAGGAGCAGGGCCTTTCCAAAAATTCTCAGAAGGTGATTGGATGAATGCCCTGCCCACCGAATTCATGACGGGCCAATCCAAGCAACAAGACAAAATGAGGTAGTAGACATATGCTCCTTCAGAGCTAACCTGAGCTGTACAAGCTAGCGCTGCCATAGTGTATGAACGAGCTTGTCACTTGCTAAAATTCGTGCTAAAGCATATCTGGAGACGTGCAACATCTTCACTGCCAAGAAAAGCTTCCAGTGTGGCTTATTGCTCTTGCTTTGATAAAGGACTGCAGCCGAGGTCTGATTAAACTGCCACTGTGGCTACATCTGAGCTAATAGCTACAGCTGTTGCAGCTGACTTACAGTACAACTTAACCATCCTGTCTGTAAAGTTCGCAAACTCATGGCAAAGTTGAAAAGCAATAACATCTTCAGCCATGAAAAGCCTTTGACCAAGCGGCAACCACCGGTCCTGAAATATGAAGCCAGTGCGGAAGTGCAAAAAATTGCAATTCAGCGAGTGTCCACTTGAGGCTGGCTGCAGGAACACTGGAAGTCACATACACAACACATGTTTTTACACTAGGAATAAACTGGTTTACAGTCTGGTTCAAAGTGAAACCTGTCTCACTAGCTAATGCCTGCAAGAGCACACACTGGAAGGGGCGGGGGGTTTGTACCACAATCCTTTCGATTATATTTAGGAAAAACCTCACTGTGCACTGATTGGTGCGTCTCATTTGACTGACAGATAGCTTGACAGGCAGACGCTACCTATCTGTCAGCCAGAAGGCTAGCTTTTGTGATAGCTTAGCTGACAGGAAGTCAAACTCAGTGGGCGGGCTCATCTCTGCCGTTAGGTTGATCTAAAGTGATTTCAATATGGAGCCCACCACGGATTGCTTCAAAAGCTGTTTGAGCGTGCTGATTGTAGTCAAATGGCTGACGTCACACAAGCTTTATCCAATTCTTTTTACAGTCTGTGCTTTTAATGCCTTTCTTTGCTCTTTTCATAAAGTAATTTGGTCCATACTGTCGTCACTTCTCAGAACAGCTTATGTTGTGTGCACATTCAGACACAGAATCATTGCCATATATAACACAAGAACATAAAGGGAAATATTACAGACAGTTTCAAAGTCTATAAATGTTAAATTGATTACCAAAAGAGCGCTTTTAAACTCACTTCATTAATGCATCCACTTCAGGTACTTCAATTTCTCAATAAACAAGGTCAGTTCAAAAGTAATCTAGCAAGAGAAACAGTAGGAATACACCATATGTCAAATGATGCAACAATATTATCAAAATGTGAACGAACTGTTGCCCAGTCTACCTTGGTAGCTAGAAGGGCAACTGGATTTTTCCTGATCTCTCAACGTGTCTAAACTGAACATTTTTGTTGTTGTGAAGGTTCAACAAATTAGCAGGTAGACAGTGTGGGGATAGTTACCTCACACTGTGACAAAATGTAGCTACACTGTGCTGTAGTGTCTGACAATATAGAGAATGTTGAACATGACAAAGAAGCTCTCTATAATATCCAACAGAGAGCCAGGAATTAATTTTCTTCCGCTGTTAAGATCATGACATTTACCTCTCAAATTTCATCTCTTTTGAGTGGCACTAGACTGACAGATACAGATTTTTTTTTCTTGCATTGCATTCAGTCTGTTTGAGTCCACAGATAGCACAGAAACCCTTTAGAACATGAACTATAGGTGAAAGAGCCCGGTTAAGCCAAAGAAAAAGCCTGACATTAATCTGTCAGAGGAAGAAGAGAAGGGGAAGAAAGCCAGGAGTAGAGGAGGATGGTGAAAGCTCAGATGACATTTCAGATGAGGAGTTGAAATTGTCGACACCTAGTTACCATCTAGGAAAGAAACATAAGCAAAAGACTGACTCAAAATCAAAGAAAGGTCATCTGACACACAGGTGGAGACAGAGTCAGGCACCCAATTCAAAGCATGCACAATACTGCTCTTATTTCATTTCCTGATATTAATTTAAGGTAAGCATTTTCTGTCTTTTCCATTTATGTTTTACCTATTTTCATAACAATCTTGAGGTAGCTACATTGTCCTCTATAAAGTCCAAAAAATCCATACATGCAACCCTCATGTGGTCTGAGAAAGAGAGAGGGTGTAATTCTTGATGGATTATAAAAACGAACTAACCTGACAGTCAGATACTGTTTCACACATCCACTGCATGAGATGTATTTCACATCCATCTGGGCAACAGCCCATTGGTGGTGTGTTTGGGAAGGGAAAAAATTAGAAAAGAAATCTTTGAGGATGATTGGATGACCCTTAGGTCCGTCACATTTATAACAGGCCAAACAACAGCAAAAGACGGGGTACAGTAGGCTGGCACTGCTGTCTTTTTTTTTTTTGATCTTCTTTTAGTAAAAAAGTAGCTGCATCCACACTAATCTCTTCTCTGGCTGCAATTGGCTACAGGCTGCTTGTAGCTGATTGGTCCATTCAGTCTTTGACTGGGAACAAATATATCTGCATGAGGCCCTGAAAGACGGATCCACCTGATGACAGCCTGGGTTTTGACTCGGCCACCCCAGAACATTCACTTTGTTGTCTTTGAACCATTTTTGTGCAGCTTTCATTGTATGCTTAGGGCTGTTGTCTGGCTAGAAAATAAATGCTGCTGCATTACTTTTGCCCTCTGCCTTTAAGAGCTTTCCAGGGCTGGCTGCCGAGAAGCATCCCCACAGCATGATGCTGCCACCAGCATATGTCACAGTGGGGATGGTGTGGTTGCGGTGATGCACAGTTTTTGGTGTTGTTTGACCAGATCAAAGAACTTTCTCCCACTTGACCATAGAGTCTCCCACACTGGTGAATGTCCAGTTTTCTTCAACAGTGTCTTTCTCTTTGCCACTCTCCCATAAAGCTTTGACTGGTGCAGAACCTGACCAACCGTTGTTTTATGCAGAGTCTCTCCCATCTCAGCTGCTGAAGCTTGGAACTCCTCCAGAGTAGTCATAGGTGTCTTGGTGGCCTCTCTCACTTGTCTCCTTGCATACTCACTCAGTTTGTGAGGACGGTCTGACCTAGGCAGATTCCATCATCTGCAATATTCCCTCCATTTCTTGATGAATGGATTTAACTGAACTCCAGAGGATGTTCTGGGCCTGGAAAATGTTTTTGCATCCATCCCATGACTTATGTTTTCCTTCACTTACTTTGTCTCTGAGTTTCTTGGAGTGTTCTTTTGTCTTCATAGTGAAATGGTAGCCAGGAATACTGATTCATCAGTGAATGGACCTTCCAGACACAGACGTCTACACTACATCACTTGAGACACATTCACTGCACTCAGGTGATCCTCATTTCACTAATTATACAAAGCCAAATGATACTGATTATGATTGATTTATAAACACAATAAAAGGGTAAAACATCCAATGACTCATTGAGCCTTAAAAAAATTTTGGAATACCTGAATTGCATAAGAGAAAAACCTGTCAATATCAGGAGTCTTCTCTAATTGTAGTTGGTCTTTTCTGCATTTTGGTTTTACTGTTTGACAACTGTTGCCAAACTTGGACTAGTATTACATCTTTAAAACTTCTCTACCTACCTATTCTTTAAAAAGATTAACATGAAGTTTGAATCTACATCTCAGCTTGAGTCAGTGTCAGTCTATGATGTCAACTCCTTTTGCAGGCAGGATTATTTTTAATCATATTAGCATAAAATTCTGTCTTCAAAAACATTCAAAACCCCAGCTATGGTTGATAAGATTCTTAAGCGACAGTTGTTTCTTCTGATGAAATCTGCTTGCAATAAAAAGTCTGCTTATTTCAGTGCCAACCAAATGGATATCAATAAAGAGACTTTGTGTCATAAAGGTCAACATGTTGTTATACAAGGACTGAGAGTTGAGCCAGCATAATGTCAGTAATGAGGTCATGTGTTTTAGCAAACTGTCTCAATCCATAAAGTTTGACTATTTTTTCTCTTTCAACAGCTGAAATCTACCCGAAGGTGTATCACACATGCTTTTTCATCGTCACATACTTTGCACCACTCTGTCTCATGATCCTAGCATACATCCAGATCTGTCACAAGCTGTGGTGTCAGCAGGTGTGTATTCCAGCACTTACTTTTATTTATTAAAGTGATATCGAGTTTAAACAAAGTGTAAAGCCTCTGGAATCATGCTCAGAAAAGTAAAAACTAGTCATTAACATCACAGTTTAGAGTCTTGTTAGGCATTAAAGAGCCAAGGCTACTGGACAGCAGGTATAAACGCTAACAGAGGCACAAATGTGGAATGTTGATTAAAGACTTATTTAGATATGCAGCTCAAACACAACTATAAAAGTATTTTCTTTGGATGGGAAATTCTGTTCTCCTTGCAATGACCTTACAGGTGCATCTAAATAAATTAGAATATCTGTCAAAGTTTTTTTCCCCCTATGATTTACTTCAGAAAGTTAAACTTCATTATACAAAGTACAAGGTAAATATTTCAAGACTTTTTTGTTATAAATCTTGCTAATTATGGCTCACAGCTCATAAAAAACAAAAATCCACTATCTCAAAATATTAGAATATTGTGGAAATCAGATTTCCAAAGGTTTCCTGAGCCTTCATTCTCTCACTCTGGTTCAGTACACACAACCACAATCATGGGGAAGACTGCTGACTTGACAAATGTCCAGAGGACAATCATTGACACAGTTATAAAGGAGGGTAAGCCACAGAAGGTCCCTGCTGAAAGGGCAGGCTGTTCTCAAAGGCTGTATCAAAGCTTAGTCATGAAAAGTTGACTGGAAGGGTAAAGTGTTTTAAGAAAAGGTGCACAAGCAACAGGGATGAGCTCAGCCTTCAGAGGATTGTCGAAGCAGATTTAAGAATTTAGGGGAGCTTCACAAGGAGAAAACTGAGGCTGGAGTCAGGGGATCAGCAGTCAACACACACAGACGGGTCCAGGAAATGGACTACAGGTGACGTTTTCTTAGTGTCGAGCCACTCCTGAACCAGAGACGACGGCGTATTATGCTGGCTGCACACCTAACGACTTTTCCTCCAATTTCAAAATCGCAGTCAAAATTCAAAGTCGGACAGAAATCATGAGGGTGCTTCTGGTGTCTCACTCATTAGGTGTAAGGTGGTCATAAAACTTGATTTGGGCAGTTAAAACTTTTCTGCCCTGAGCTGCAGTCAGACCTTGCTGCACCTGTTTCTGTGTCATGTTACAATGTTACAATGTCATTTAGCAGACGCTTTTCTCCAAAGCGACGTACATTTGAGAGCAAGAACAACACAAGCAATGATCTAGACAGGAAGAAACAACATCAGTAAGTGCCATCAAGTGCTTCAGGTCCAATTGGACGCAAGTGCTGCCGTGTAGAGTTTAAGGCAGAGTACCTAAAATATACGTTATTAGACAGCAACAATGAATCAAGGAAAATGTGGGATCACTAATCGCCATTCATTAGACTTCACAACAACTATTTACCAAGTACCAAGTGCTGGATCATTCCCAAAGAGCTGGGCAAAGAAATCCCAGAAGTAGAGCAGGACAGTGCGAGCTAACTATAGTTGGGAAACTCATTCAACCACTGGGGGCAGCAGTGGAGAATAGTCTGGCTGAGACTCAATCTACTACTGGGGACAACAGTAGAGAATTGCCTAGCTAAGTGCAAAGTGTTCTCTGAAGAGCTGGGTCTTTAGCCTTCTCTTGAAGGTAGACAGGGAGTCTGTAGATCAAATGGAGTTGGGTAATTCATTCCACCATTTAGGGACAACAGAGGAGAAGAGTCGAGCTAGTGACTTAGGAGCATGATGTGCTGGAAGTACCAGGCGCCTTTCGCTGGCTGAGCGTAGTGGGCGAGAAGGGGTGTAGACCTGGATGAGGGACTCCAGGTAAACAGGAGCAGTTTTAGTTACTGCTTTGTAAGCAATGATTAGAGTTTTGAATTTAATGCGAGCTGCAACTGGAAGCCAGTGTAGAGAGATTAAAAGAGGCGTGACATGAGCTCTCTTGGGTTGGTTGAAGACCAGACGTGCTGCTGCGTTCTGGATCAACTGCAGAGGTATAACTGTGCATGCAGGTAGGCCTGCCAGTAATGAGTTACAGTAGTCAATAGTGATATTATAAGAGCCTGTACCAGGAGTTGTGTAGCATGCTCTGTCAAGTAGGGTCTGATCCTCTTGATGTTGTAGAGGGCGAAACGGCAGGACCGAGCAATCGAGGCCACATGGAGCTTGAAGGTTAGCTGGTCATCAATCATGACACCCAGATTCCGGGCTGACTTAGTGGGCAAGAGATTATTTGATCCAAGCTGGATACTGATCTGCGGTTCCATAGTGGGACTGGCTGGGATGATAATGAGCTCCGTTTTGGGCAGGTTGAGCTGAAGGTGACGTTCCCTCATCCATTTAGAAATATCAGCAAGGCAGGATGAGATCCGAGCTGAGACAGTTGTGTCATCTGGTGGAAAGGACAGGAATAGCTGTGTGTCGTCTGCATAGCAGTGATAAGAAAAGCCATGGGAGCGGATGATTGCACCAAGTGAGGTGGTGTATATTGAGAAAAGTAGGGGACCAAGCACAGACCCTTGAGGCACCCCTGTTGATAAGCCATGCAGTTTAGACACTCCTCCCTTCCATGATACTCTAAAGATCTCCCTGTGAGGTAGGACTTAAACCACTGTAGGGCAGATCCTGAGATACCAAGTGAAGAGAGTGTGGAGAGGAGGATTTGGTGGTTTACTGTGTCAAAGGCAGCAGACAGATCCAGCAGTAAGAGAACTGAGGACTGACCAGCTGCTCTGGCCAAGCAGTGATTCCGTTACCGACAAAAGTGCAGTTTCGGTAGAGTGGCCCGCCTAAAGCCAGACTGATTCTGATCAAGTAGATCATTGTTCTGCAAGTGTTCTGAGAGCTGGTTGAAGACTGTGCGCTCCAGTATTTTTGATAGGAATGAGAAGTGAGACCGGCCTGTAATTTTCCAACCAGGGCTGGGTTGAGAGTGGGTTTTTTGAGCAGTGGTGTAACCCGCGCTTGCTTGAAAGCAGCTGGGAAAACACCTGTGGACAGAGAGGAGTTAATGATACAACTCACAGCAGGGCTGATTGTGGGCTCAATCGCCTGCAAGAGATGTGATGGTATCGGATCGAGGGGACAGGTTGTGGGCTTAGAGTCAAGCAGAAGCCTGGTGACCTCGCTCTCACTTAGTGGAGAGAATGAGCTAAGTGATGCATCACTAGCTGGTGGCAGAAAACTGAGTTGGACAGGCTCAGAGAATTGGTTGCTGATGGTAGAAACCTTGTCAGTGAAGTAGGAGGCGAACATGTCTGGAGTCAACATACTGGAGGGTTGTGGGTTTGAAGGAGAGAGGAGCTAGTTAAAAGCAGAGAAGAGTTTGCGTGCATCAGTGGCAGCACAGATCTTTGATTGATAGAACGCCTTCTTAGCAGATTTTAGAGCAGAGGTAAAACAGGACAGTTTTTGCTGATAGGCACTCAAGTCAGTGGTTTGTTTGGATTTACGCCATTTTCTCTCTGCCGCTCTGAGCCCTGCCCTTTGGGTTCTGATGACCTCAGTGAGCCAGGGACAAGGTGGAGTATTTCGAATAGGCTTAGACACCAGAGGGCAGAGTTTGTCCAGAGAGGAGGTCAGTGAGGAGCAGAATGTGTCTGTGGCCTCGTTAACAGTGAATGTGAAGGACTCGTTACATGAGGCTAGTGCAGCTGAGACCTCATCAGACAGCTGTGTTGGGTCAAGTGACTGAAGGTTTCTGCGGTATGATCTTAATTGAGTAGTAGATTGTTGAAGTTCAGGTAAGCCAAGTGAGAACTGAATGAAGTAGTGGTCAGAGAGGTGAAGTGGTGTTACACTCAAATTAGCCGTGGAGCAATTGCGAGTTAGAATCAAATCCAGTGTATTACCAGCCTTGTGTGTAGGAGGCGTTTGAATCAGTTTCAAGTCAAAGGAGGACAGTAGTGAAATAAAATCAGTAGCCTGGGCTCTATCCAAGTGGATGTTCATGTCACCCATGACAACCAATGGTGTGCCATCATCAGGGATGTCTGAGAGTAACATGTCCAGTTCCACAATAAAGTTGTCCAGGTGACCCCAGGTGGGGTATACCACAACCATGTAAGCCTTTATTGGGGCAGTGACCTGTACTGCATGATATTCAAATGAGGTGTTATTGTCCAAGGGTTTGAACTGGCTGAAGTTCCAGCTATGAGAAAGAATAATGCCTGTGCCACCTCCTCGGCCAGAAGAGCGAGGTGTATGAGAGAACACTGCATCAACTGATAGAGCAGTTGGTGTTACAGTGTTCTCAGGAGGGACCCAAGTTTCTGTCAGGGCTAGGACCTGAATGTTAGACAGTTTAGTGAGGGAATTGATGAATTCTGCTTTGTTAACTGCAGACTGGCAGTTCCAGAGGCCAACTGTGATAAAAGGTTGTGGAAAAGAGGCATTCTGCAAAGTGGATAGATTATGCAGGTTTCGTTTTCTGTAACTATTGTGCTTCTTTCTGTTCCCATATATGACTTGTATTTTTTGGTTGCACATGTTGCGTTAGACTGCTGGGGTGCGTTAGACTGTTATGAGGCAGTGCTGCCTGTCGGTGGCCTTGTTTGGTGGACTCACACAGGTAGGCTCGCTGGTCTTTACCCAATGTGGTCTTCACACAATTGGGCTTCCACAAGGGCTGACGCTTACGCTGACGCTTCAGCGCAGTCTGTGTACTTATATAGAGAGAAATGCCACAGATGTGCACAATTGAGTTGATTGTGCACAGCCGCTAACCGCCCCAGCTGGCAAATTTAGATTCAAACTCTCTTAAAGCTTGGACTACAGTGAAACTCCGCCCCGGCAGTTTACACTTTAGCAATCAATAGAGGGAGCCACACGCATCAACTGCCTCACCTATTGTTGCAGAGAGAGTGAAACTAACACGTTCAGCCTAAGCAAAACTGCCAACAACCTACTTCCAACTGAAACAACCAAAAGCAGATTCCTCTTACCAAGTAGCTTCTCCCTTCCTATCTCAAAGATCAGAGCTTGTTCTGCTGGCAAATTTAGATTCATGTCTGTCTTCAAATTTCTTCAAATGTCTTCAAATTTAGATTCATGTCTGCCAATTCATTCCAGTTTGACATGACAGGTACGGTAAACCTCTATTGAGTTTTTGAAAGTAAAAGCCTGTGGCTTTCTGTTCTGAGACAACCAGCATTTTCATACAGTTCCCTTTAATTCTGTGTGTCTGGGATAGTTCTTCTATTGTAGCAGTAACTTGCAAAGTTGCAAGGAATTTTATTTCCAGTCTTTGCACAATCTTAGTTTGTGAATAAAAATTCAGCAACTTGCCGACAAATTGTCTTCAGATGTGAGACAGTCTCAGATGTCAGTCTTTGAAAAGTCATTTAAAAGTTTTATTAAAGTCCTCTGGTGTAAAGCCAGCATTAGTGCCACATTTACCCAGTATTGTCAAATGGAAAAGACTTTCATCAACATAAAGCCTAATTTGTCAGCAAACTCAGATGTAAAGTGCAGTCAGTCTGCAAATTGTCCTTGAACAGTTCCAAGTGATTGCTGCAAAACAGTTTTCTTTGAAATGCATATAAGTTCATGCAAAGAAAACAAAAACAAAAAAAAACAAAAAAGAAACTTGTTTGGAAGTGCTGTCTCATCAATGTGAACACAAAGCTGAGAACAACAAACCCAGAGGGATTTTGACTCCACTCTCTTTCAGAAAGTCATTACTCAACAGCATTCATTAGTAAGGATATATTAGATATCCACCTTATATATGTTACAAATTTTACATAGTATACCTTTAAAGGTGAAGTGTGTAATATTTAGCCTATTAGCATTTAGCAAAACAAGCTTGGTTAAAATGAAACATAACATTTATAAGTAGATTGATCTAAATTAGTGTTGACATCTGATAACACATTTTTTAAATTTATGTTTTAAATTAACTCAGAATAAGCCTTGTATTCATACATAGGGAGGGTCCCCTCCAAGGAAGCTGCCATCTTGGATTTTTGCATTTTGCCTGTTTCTATGGCACCATAGAAGGAACCAAATAACAGTTAAGCATGTATTGATTTTTAAACTTCACTGGTTCCCACAGTTATCACCAGAGAAATGAGCATCACACTCCAGAATTGACTGTTAGATGTTGATAGTCCCATTTTTACACACTGTACCTTTAATGTGGTGCAGGGATTAGGGCTGTTGCCCCATAACAAGAAGGTTCCTGGTTCACTTCCTGATCAGGGCCTTTCTGTGTGGAGTTTGCGTGTTCTCCACGTGCATGCATGGGTTCTCTGGCTTCCTCCCACCGCTAAAGACAGGCTTGTTAGGTTAGATGGTGACTCTAAATTGGCCGTACATGTCAGCCATGTGATTGACTGGTGACCAGTCCAGGATGTACTCTGCCTCTCGCCCTATAACAGCTAGGATAGGCTCCAACCCCGAACAGGATAAGCAAGTGAGGAAAAAAAAAAACCTTTAACATACATTGGACCTTTTCAAATAAAATGAAATGAATGTACATAAAACTTGGAGAAAATAAAACCTTGGAAGGTGTAGCATATCAAGTTTAGATCGACATCATCCTGGCTCTAGTGGCTCTATGTTTCAGTTTTCTGAGCCAGAATCAGAGCAGGAAGCAGAAGCCCATCCATCCTTTATTTTCTATACTGCTTATCCCATTTGGGGTCACGGAAGTGCTGGAGCCTATCCCAGCTGTCATTGGGCGAGAGGTGGGGTACACCCTGGACTGGTCACCAGAGACAGACAACCAGGCACGCTCACACCTACGGCCAATTTAGAGTCAACAATTAACCTAACAAGCATGTCTTTGGTGGTGGGAGGGAGCCGGAGAACCTGGAGAGAGCCCACACCTTCTTGCTGTGAGGCAACAGCGCTAACCCCTGTGCCACCGTGCAGCCTGGAAGCAGAAATCATTGGAACATTTTCATTCCACTCAATCACTGTATTTAAAATGATAATAGGCTGTGACGGAGCTAACAGTTGGCATACAAATGAAAGATTTGCTGCTTCTTTTGTTGCCAAAGCAATCAATACAATGCTTGCTGATGACTCTGTAGTATTGCCTTGAGCAGTCCTGTGACTCTTAATTATTTGTGATGGTTCTCAGCACCCAAGATTAAAACAGATCATCAGCAATCTTCACTTGACTCCTCCTCCTTTTTCCTGTTGTCTTTAAACTGATCCTCTTTAAGCAAGTCTTCCCTGCTGATGCATGCACATATATTTAACCAACAGATTCCTGGGAGCACATCAGTGCAGCAGAGGAAGTGGAGGTCGATGCAGTGCTCGACCTCCGCTCCAGCAGTGGGAGAACAGGCGAGAGTCCGGACCAGCACGGTCTGCGCTGAGATCAAACAGGTCCGAGCTCGCCGCAAGACAGCCAGCATGCTTATGGCGGTGCTCTTTGTGTTCGCTGTGTGCTACCTGCCAATCAGCGTGCTGAATGTCATGAAAAGGTAATAATCTGAGGAGCTCTGCTGCTTCCAGGATCAAAAGCCATTTGAACACAGAGAGCCATGATGTGATAAAGCAGTACAATTTGCATTTTCAATTTGCAATTTTCATTATGACTATCTTACCTCTGTATCTCCTTTCTTCACTTTTTATGACTGAATTCATTGATGGCACTAAGATCTTTCTGCTTTTCTGCTACAGTCTGATTTGAAGTGCATTAATAAAGCTCTGAGAAATTTGTGTCATTTTTTTGCCAACAGAGTCTTTGGAACATTCAAGAAAACCAACGACAGAGAGAAAGTTTACGCATGGTTCACGTTCTCACACTGGCTCATATATGCCAACAGTGCGGCTAATCCCATCATCTACAACTTCCTCAGTGGTAAGTTTGATACCTGCCTCCCCACCTGAAGCAGCTGTTTTGGTTTATGACTGACCTCTAGCACATGATGTGGAGACAACAATACAGTTACTTGCTTCTAAGTTCCTTATCTGATCATAAAGGTTAACTCAAAAGTACACATTCTCTTTATACGCAGAAATAGAAGTACTAAATAAAAGTCGACAATGGTTGAAGCTCAAGCACTGAATCAGCTGTGCTCATAGGGCCAAATCCACAAAGAATAAACTACATCTGCTTTGTCCACTGTGTGCCCCGTTTTAGCATCATATCAACAAGAGCATTTGCACCAATCATGATCCATTATCCACAAAGTTTGGCAGCTGAGCGCACTCACAAGACAAGTGACACATCAGTGGCTTTGCACTGAGATCACAGACACAATGACAGGGTGAGATAGAACAAAGAAAACAAGTATTGACAGACTGTTCACTTGGACTTTATGCAGAAACATGCAGCCAAACGCACCCGTCAGCACAGTTTCAGCTGAGGTGCATCTATCATGAGATATAGAAAAATGCTTTGAGAACATCGTGGACAGGGCTGAGAGGGAGGTGGGATAAGACATGTCCACTCCCTCATTCCTGTTGTCCCTTATCAAACATTCAGTCCATGCTGCTTTTTCAGATTCGATCATTAACCATAATGTCACAACCATTTAAGGTAGACTTACAATAAGCCACTTGAATGTGAACAGATGATATATATGGTCATGTAGAAGACATACGTTTGTATAGTCATGGCAGGCCTCCTGGCAGCCCTGTGAGATCAGGGACTGGCTGAGTGCAGTCTGTTCCGGGCAGAGAGGCTGTCCTGCAAACCTTGACTGCAAATCTGTAGAAGACCGCCAACGGTACTTGTGCTGACAGGGTGAGGAAGAGGTCTTCTTGGGGTGTCACCTTCTTGGGACTGTGTTTGACATCCCCCGTTTTATGGAACTCAGCCTTTAGTTTGGAGATGGCACTAGGGCTCACTCCTAACAATTCTGCAACTTGGTTTTGCAGAACTGCAGCTTGAAGATGCTGCTCATCCCACTAATGAATGTTCCTTACAAATGTGGCACCATTTTAAAGTGAAATAAACAGGCTTTCCAGTGGTATAAGATTTATTGCCACAAAGAATTGTTTCAACAAAGAAATAATCTACCAAACACACATTTCCTTTCTTTTATACTATCCTACAAAATACCTAACTCTGTATTTTTATTTCATAAAGAGAGAACTTCAATGTGAATGTGTAGTTTTCAGAGACTTTAATGTTAATAGGAGAGTTTTTGAGAGGTCACAAATTGTACTAAAAGAGCAAATAAGGTGTTTTTCATACCCCATCCTGTTTCTAGGAAACTGTAATGCCGTTAAAGTGAGTCTAATTACCAGGATCTCAAGCCCCTTTGGACACACTGCACACATGACGCAGTTAAAATCAGAGGGGGCTCAGTGCTCCAGCTTTGGGGATTGGGCAAACCTCTTATCTTTCACAGCAGTATTAGGTTTTCAATCATATTTCTTTCTTTGTTTGTCCTCAGGTAAGTTCCGGAAGGAGTTTAAAGCAGCTTTTTCCTGCCAATGTTACAGAAAAAGCCCAAATCAATCAAAGAGCAGAAGGACCAGAACGAGCACAGAGAGCCGGAAATCCCTGTCGACTCAAGTGAACCACATGGACAACGTGTCCCGCATATCTGATCAGATAGTGTAGTTCTAGAATCTGGATGCACAAATCAAGGACTCATTGTTAAATGAACCAGGAAAATCTCTAAAAACTGACCTCTGAATGAAATGAATTTATGTTTAGTTTTGTAGGGACGCTTTATGGAGTTGAAGTGCTGTAAAAATGGACTTGTATATCCCAGAGAATTTATATTTAATATGAAAAACTGCCATTCAAATGTTCTGTATTTCTTTATATGTATTTTGTCAGGATTAACATGTAATTCATGCTAAGATTAAAGACCCTGTAAAGTGAAAATGAATTTGTATTTAGGTTTGTTTTAAGACAGGTCCCTGTGTTATGAACTCCTAAATCAAATTTCAGTCAACTAAAAAAGTTAACAAAATTAAGCTTCAAAATCATGAAAAATGAAGCAGAAGACTCTCAAATTAAAAAAAATCCTATAATCTGAATCGAGGAAATCACTCACACCATCAGCCTGCTTCTTAACCTTTTGTTGACCTTAAAAGAAGAGAAAAAGTCTTTTTTCTGGCTGAAATATCTGTTGTGATTCTTTAAATGATCCATGGACCACTACACATGATAGATTTGGCAAATTTACCTCGCAATGAACAAAAAAACAGCATTTGACTGACTGTTAACTTTCAATAAAGGCGTTGACATCAGCTAACAACAGACTGTACTGAGATGAACTGCTCTGTGATTTTATATTGTAGTGTTAGAGGGGCGGGACCAATATGTGGGCTAACGAGCCCACATATTGGCCAACATGAAACCAAGCCAGGAAAGAGGTGCAAAACTTTCTCCTGGTCTAAATCCAGAATACAGTCACATGTAGATCTCAGTATTTTCATGTTTACAGCAACCATATTCCAACATATCTAGAGTGTTAAGACAAAAACTTTGGATTTCACTTTACAGGGTCTTTATGGTCCAACTTACTACATTGTTTTAAATTCTTGAATTATAGTTTGAGTCTTATTTGTCCTAAGGTAGGCAAAAGCTGGATACTACTCACTGTGGCATCTTTCTGCGCTCACAGTGATGAAAAATAAGGACACTGCTGCATCTGTGAATGTTTCATGTCACTTTAAAACTCTGACAACTCACTGGACAAGTCAGAAGTAATCTGCTGCTCATCGTCTTCTTTTTTCCATTCCTTTTAGCTATTTTTACTTTACTTTCAATCTTTTCCAAGTTCTTTTTGTCCTTGGTTAAAGCTAATGTTACTTTGATGAACCCCAAGTCCCTTGATTTATTTATTTACCTATTTATTTTCTAAGCATGTTTCTATCTCAACAGGAAGTGAAACACCATTGGCTTAAGACAATACAAATTTTGAAGTATAAGCATAACAAAGAACAGTTTCTTGAGATTATTTTAGTGTTGTTTATTTGCACATTATATATATATATATATATAAAAAACAATACAAGGTAATAAGAGAAAAACTCTTAGCTTAATTGCTAATCTGCTCTGGGTTACTTACAAAAGGAAAGTGACTAAATTAGAACTCCTGAAATGTACATACTGTCATTTTATCCAGGGATAATATGGCATCATTGAGTCATTTTGTACATGCACTTCTGCATGATTTGAAATAAATGGCAGTAATTTCAGACCACACTGGTGAAGCAGAGCACCAACTCATTTAAATGTAAATTCTAAAAGTCAGCATCATAAAATAATTTCATTACCAAATCAAGACACAGGTAAGAACTGCTCCAAGTTGTCGATATGGACTTTATATCTTAAATTTACATGCAAACTGAATACAAGCATTTAATGGAAAAAGTGCAATCAAATGTGATTGACTTGCAAAATTCTGCGATTAACTGCAGTTGAATAAATGAATTGTTTGGCAGCCCTTGTATTTTATTATGTACAGTTTAGTGGCATGGTTTGCACATACAATGCCTATAAATAGTGTTGACCCACTTGGATGTTCTGTCCTTTAATTGATTTTGTGAATTAATCATAGTCAATATAATTTGGCTTTTTTTGACAAAAATTGCATAAAAACTCTTTAATGTAAAAGTGGAAACAGATTTCTGCAAAGCAATGTCAATCATTCAAAAATGTGTGATGTAAAAAAAAAAAGCATAAATATTCACCCCCTTTAAAGTGACTGGCCTAATTCAACAGAGGTCCAGCCATTTGGTGCTAGTAGTCTCTCAATTATTGAAATGGGGATTACCTGAGTTGAGTCAATGTGTCTCAAGTGATTGAAGTATAAGACACCTGTGTCTGGAAGGGCTAGTCTCTGGTTAATCAGTATTCCTGGCTACCATTACACCATGAAAACAAATGAACAGTCCAAGCAATTTAGAGACAATTTTATTGAAAAGTACAAGTCAGGGGATGGATACATAAAGAATCCAAGGCACTGAACATCCCCTAGAGTTTATTTAAATCCATCATCAAGAAATGGGGGGGAATATGGCACATGTGTAAGTCTGCCTGGATCAGGCCATCCTCACAAACTGAGTGACCATATAAAAAGCAGACTAGAGAGAGAGGCCACCAAGACACTTATGACTACTCTGGAAGAGTTCCAAGCTTCAGCAGCTAAATGGGAGAGAATCTGCAGACAACTTTTGCCAGGGTTCTTCACCAGTCAGAGCTTTATGGGAGAGTGGCAAAGAGAAAGCCACTGTTGAAGAAAACTCATAAAATCTTGAGTAGAATTCAGCAAAAGGCATGTGGAAGAAAGTTCCTGGGCTGATGAAACCAAAATTGAGTGTTTTGGCCATCAGACAAGATGCAGTTTTTCTGCAGGCACCAAACACCGCACATCCCCACAAACACACCATCCCTACTTGAAACATGATGCTGGCAGCATCATGCAGTGGGGATGCTTCTTGGCTGCTGGTCCTGGAAGGCTTGTGAATATAGATGGTAAAATGAATGCAGCGAAATACAGGAAAATCCCAGAGGATGATCTTATTCAGTCTCAAGAGAACTACAGCTTAGGAGAAGTCTTATCTTCCAGGAAGACAATGGCCCGAAGCAAACGGCACAGAAATTGTTCAGACAACAAGGTGAATGGTCTGGAGTGGCCGAGTCAAAGTCCAGAACATTATCCAACAGAGAACTTGTGGCTGGACTTGAAAAGGGCTGTTCACGCCTGATCCCTGTGCAACCTGACAGAGCTTGAGCAGTTTATGCAAAGAAGAATGGAGTAATATTTCAGTGTCCAGATGTTCAATCCTGACTGAGACCTATCCACACAGACTCAGTGCTGTGATCACAGCAAAAGGTGCATCTACTAAATACTGACTTGACGAGGGCGAATATTTATGCAGTTACTTATTTTACATTACATATTTTTATTTTAAATAACATTACTTTGTAGAAATGTGTTTTTTAACTTAACAATAAGGTATTATTTGTATAATTTTTGTTAGAAAAGCCAGATTTTTTTTGGCCATGATTGATATATAAAATCAATAAAGGGTAAAACCTCATAGGTCTGAGTACTTTTATAGGCGCTGTATGAAATGTATAAATGTACAATTTTGCATGTATAACTTTGTTTTGTTGAATGGCCTGAATGAGTATTGTAATGTGATTTCTTATCATCAGCACTGTTGGTAGTATAATGATTGATATTTATTATTGTAATAATTATTTTTGTATTTTTTGTTTTAATTGAGGAGCAGGTGCTGTAAAGAAAAAGTGTCATGATGCCCAGAATTGTTATTACTTTTTTTTTCTTGATAAGCAGATCAAGTCAGTCTTGGGCCTCTAGTGTAGATGGCCTCAGATGTTTAATTACCTCCATTACCAATGTGTAATGAGGCAAGGGTTTTAAATCAATATTGTGCATATTGGTGAATTTCAACAGGTTTTATGTTAAACCTCACCAGTCAATGCATTCTGTCTTTTTATTCAACCACATCTGCATGGTGGACTTGTGAACTGCAAGCAGCAAGGAGATCAATGTTTGGTCAACCATGTGTCTCTGTCCATCTACAGCTGATTTTACAAAGAACTCGATCCCATCAACTCAGTTTGTGTGCAACATTTATGGCTGTATTTTCTAACTCTGTGTTTGTATGGTATTTATTATTTTTGTAATGCCTCTTTTATCGTGTGCTGATTTGTGTTTGTATTGACCTGTGGCCAGGAGCCACACATGATTAAAATGAACTGATATTGTGTTTCTGTTATGGAGATTTGTCTTAACAGTTTTTCTATTCCATGGAACAATCCTGCTCATGACTGCTCAGGTTACCTTCATTTCCACTATGCCATAGGATGTAGGGTCATATGTATATGACCTTTAATATTTGTTTTCAAGTTGGAGCGGCACTGACTATCTCCCCAGCAGATCAGAGAGTGAAGAATCACTGTCAGCAAACCACAGGAAATATTCCGGATAATCTTTAGAACCATATGATAACTGGGCTTTTACTGACTTTGGTTGGAAGGAAAAAATCTGATCCAAAATCTGCAAAACAGTGTTAATTTTGTCGACTAAAACTATTAGTCAATGGCCTTTTTTTTTCATGACAAAAACTAGACTAAAACTAACAAAAATAGATCTGTGATGACTGAAATGGACAAAAACTAAGTTTAGTTTTCATCAAAAACTAGACTAAAATGTGATGTAGTTTTCGTCGTACAATCTAAATCCATTATATTTCTCCACTGTGGGTAAATCTGTCAAAAAAAAAAAAAAAAAATGCATCTGTAGCTATTCTGCCTCTCAGCTGTAGAAAGCAGGAACCCCAGGTTTAGCAGAGTGCACAGAACACACTACCATGTTTTAGTACCAGATTTAGGCAAGAAAATAAATGCTTGGACCAAAAGTAAGACTAAAATGTGAGGAGTTTTTATGGACTAAATCTAGACTAAAATGATTTAAGTTTTCGTTGACTAAAACTAGAAAGGCTAGAAATGACTAAACTGTGACTAAAACTAAAATGCATTTCATTTAAAGACTAAAACTAAAACTAAAATTAAAACAAGCTACCAAAATTAACACTGCTGCACAATTTTCTTGCAGTTTGTTCCAGGCTATACATACACTATATGGACAGAAGTATTCGGGCACCTGACCATTACACCAGCAGGGAGTGTAATGGCATTCAAATACGGTATTTATAAAGTCAGGTGAAGAAAACTCAATTAAGGTCTCAACTAGAGTTCACCAAAAGGCATGTGGGGGAAATAGAAGAAAGTTCTCTGGTCTGATGTGACCTAAATGGGGATTTTTGGCAGACAAGAGGCTATGTTTGGATAACCTTGCAAAGCATATGGATTTGCCCATTTCCATGTTTCTCACTGGCAAATCCATCTTGCAAAGCACCCATCTGAACCGTTTGGGCCCGGTTAGAAAGTGACAGGACCAATCACCAAGGTAAAGTACTTTCGGGCGTGGAGGAGTCGTGACGTATGCAAGCAGTGAGAAGAGGCGAGTGCAGTTATGGCAGAAGAGATTAGTGTGGATGCTGCTACAGTGCCAGTTTTATCAGAACTTGACCTTTCCATCTGGCGTGTCAGGTTGTAGTTTGGAAGACACCAACACAAACACACCATCCCGACTGTGAAGCACAGTGGTGGCATGGTGGCAGCGTCATGCTGTGGAGATGCTTCACAGCAGCTGGCCCTAGAAGGCTTGAAAAGGTAGAGGGGAAAATGACCCAATGCATACAGAAAAAGCTACACAGAGGTGGTATAAGACATCAAGATGAATGTTCTGGAGTGGCCGAGCCAAAGTCCAGACCTCAATCCAATAAAGAATTTGTGGATGGAATTGAAAAGGGCTGACACACCTGATCCCTGTGCAACCTGACAGAGCTTGAGCAGTTTTGCAATGAAGAATGGAGTAAAATGTTAGTGTCCAGATGTGCAAGCCTGATTAAGACCTGTCTACACAGACTCAGTGCTGTGATTGCAGCCAAAGCTGACTACTAAATACTGACTTGAAGGGAGTGAGTAATTATGCAGTCACTTATTTTAAATAATGTATTTTTTCAATTGACATTACTTTGTAGAAACCTGTTTTCAATTTCAAATAATAAATAAATAAATACATAAAATACAAGAGACTGATAAGTACTAACTGCTGTCACACAGAGTACAACTGGAACTTTGTTTCAAGTTTACTTTGAAAAGTCTCACAGATGGAGGTTAAAGTCAAATCTATGATCTAATTTTCATTCTTCAAACAGCTACAAAACTGTTCTCAAACACACATAAACAAACAGCATCGCCATCAATAAACTATCAGTGAAATAATAAACATTCCCCAGTTGGGGGTCAGCAGGTAAGCCTTTCTCCTGCTTGTTTATTTTCTTTATTATAGTCAGAGAAGACACAACAAAACAGCCTTCCTGCTGTTTTCATGGTGATTTAAGATGCTATTAGACAGTTTACAAAGGAAAAATGCACCCAAGTGTGAGACTCTGCTCATGCTTCTGCTCTCGCTGTGATAGTTTGTGCAGTTGTACATTAACAATACCAACCATTTTAACAAGTCAGATATCCATCCGACCAATCAGGAGCAGCCTGCTGGCTTGTGGATAGCCGTGCCCCCCTGTATACTGCACAACAAACTGCATGATCAGTCTGAGAGTTTGTCAGACTTCAAAGTAAGCCCTACAGATAGTCCTTTTTTTTTTGTTAGGAGGGTTCGAGGCTGAGTAGAACGGCCCAAAGGTGTTTGAGTGTCATTGATGATACGAGCTGTTCAAATCGTCCAAAAGATAAGGAAGGAACTTCCTTTGTTTTCTACTTTAGTAAAGGATACACTCAACACGTCCTTTGGGAGAGAAGAAAAGATAACCCACAATTCTTTGTGTCAGCTTCATTTAAAGCAACATGTTTTTTCACGCAACCGCACTTACGATTCATGTGGGAGGAAAGGAAGGAAGCAGAGGAATATTCTAGATGTTAAAACTACAATATATGGACTAAAATCTTTGGCTACACCTGTTAATTACTGAATTCATGTGTTTCATTCAGACTCATGTCCACAGGTGTATAAATTGAAGCACTTAGCCATGCAGTCCCCAAGCATTTGTGATACTAAATGGGTCGTTCTGAAGACGGTCGCTGTCATCATAAGACAGTTTTTGAAATTTCATCCCTGCTGGATATTCCTCAGTCAACTGTAAGTAATATTATCAGAAAGTGGAAGTGTTTAGGAACAACCGCAACTCAGCCATGAGGTGGAAGATAAAATTAAAAAAAAAAAAAAATCACAGACTGCTAAGGCGCATGGTGCTTTAAAGTTGCTGGTGCTCTGCTGATTCCATAGTCGAAGAGTTCTTTCAATTGCCAAGCAGCTGCATGTGAGCCTCATTACCAAGTGGAGTCCCAAGCATCAGATGGAGTAGTGTAAAGCACACTGACACTGGACCATGGAGCAGTGGAAATGTGTTCTGTGGAGTGAAGAATCAGCTTCTCTGTTTGGCAGTCAGATGGGGTAGTCTGGGTTTGGTGAATGACAGGGAAGCATTACCTGCCTGGAGGGATCATGGTATGGGGCTGTTTATCAGGGTTTGGACTAGGCTCCTTATCTCAAGTGAAGGCCAGTCTTATTGCAGACATTTTGAACAATGCTATGCTTCCAAATTTGTGGCAACAGTTTGGAGAAGTCCCTTTTGTATTCCAACATGACGCTGCCCCATGGCACAAAGCAAAGTCTATAAAGACATGGCTGGATGAGTTCAGTGTGGAACAACTTCACTGATTTGGACAGAGCCCTGACCTCAACCTCATCATGCACCTTTGGGATGAACTGAGATGGAGAGTGTGAACCAGGCCTTCTCGTCCAATATCAGCACCTGACCTTATGAATGCTCTAAAGCACGTGTCAAACTCAAGGCCCGGGGGCCAAATCCGGCCCGTGGAACGGTTAAATCCGGCCTGCAAGATGATCTCATATTTCTGTTATGACTGTCCCATCAGTCTGAGGTCTGCAGATTTCCTCAAGTATAAAAATGTGAACTTACTTACTCAACTCAACTTACTCCCTGATGATTTAAGATATCCTTGTTAAATCATAAATGTTCAAATTTTGTTGAAAGCCTTCCAAGAAGAGTGGAGCCTTTTAAAACTGCAGTGTGGGGGGACTCCATGTTAAGCTACGTGTTTGAATACAATAATGTCATTACAGTCCCTGTAGGTGTAAAGGTCAGGTGTTTGACTACTTTTGTCCACATAGTATAAGACATCTCACATATAACTCATATTTGCTTTTTATATTTTATCCAAACAGCCCATTAATGACTTAGTCAATAATTCAAACTGTAATTATGTGGTTATTTGGAGATATTAAAGGTTAGTGTGGTGAAAGTTTAATCACTGCCATTTAAAAGCAGGATTTCTGATGTTTGCATGACATTTAAGACAGCTAATTGCCATGATGTGATCATTCTGTTTCCCAGCATAATAATAAAGGTTAGAGTGTCCATCTTAAATAAAAGAGGTTTATTTGCAGTTTATAGTGTTTCTCAAATTAATGAGTTGAAAGTCAAACAGAACCAGATCAGACTTCAATTACTAACAGCTTAGAAACAGGTGAAAACTAAAGAGAGAATACAGAGATATATCATGGCAATTTACCAACACAAATACTGCAGCAAAAGGACTTTAACATAATTCATCTATTCATACTGACTATGAACTCAAGGTTCAGGCTGCAGGTTTAAAGGTCTTGCTTACTTGCCGTCCTTGGTGGTAATGAGTCAGGAAGATCCCGTTCTCTACTTTACCGTAAAATATTCAGCATGCTGTTCCACAGACTGTTTCTCTTTTTAATCTTTAATATCTGGAGGACATAGCTCACCACAGACTGCCCTATGTGCTACTGATTCAAACAGAATGTATTCAGAAGACAGGACCACTGTGTTTTATGGAAGTACAGCATTCCTGTGAAGAAATAGATTTTTGCTGGGAAATAAGCGGGTTGTAAATAATTGCAGCTGATTGCCTTTGATTGCTGTACTTTTTAGGAGAGTGGACACAAACATTGGCAGAAAATTTAAAACAAGAACCTCAAAGACTCATGTATGATTTATTTTGTTTGTAACCACAGCCTGTGGTTTATAGATTTGATTTCCGGCCGCATGTCGTGCAGAGTGTTTTCACTGGCAGTAATTGGAGCCCAAATCAATGACAGGAGGCATTTTAAAGCAGCTGCTGCACACAGTGCCCTCGATTAATATAAAAAGAAACAGGACTTCTGTCCAGAGACCTTTTTTGGAATAAGGGAAAAATCACTTCAGATGAAAAAGATGAATGTAATTAGCCAATCAGAAGCAACCATCTCTTAAAGCAGTAGTTCCCAACCTGGGGTGTGCCAAAGATTTCAGAGGGGGGTGCAGAACCCTGTGTAAAGACAGATATTGACAAGAAAAGAAACTCAGGGTTTCAGAGTTTAAAAAGTTGTAAATTAGCAAGAATATTCCCAAGTTTATAATGCCCTAAATTTTGACATTACCTAAACTTTCAACATTGCAATGGCAAAAATGCACAGGAAACCAACTTAAAAAACAATGGTTGTGTTTTTGACTTTTTGGTGTTACAACCTAAAAAAATTAAACATTTTTCTTCATGTACATTTAAGACTGTTAAAGTTTTTAAAAAATCATTTTTTTCTCCTAAATGAACAACTTTTCAAAGTTTAACTTTCTCTTGAAAATAAACAGATCCTCTTTATTACTATTATTTTTCTAGAGTGGTTCTAATATGCTGTTGTGAAAATGGATAATTTATATAGACCTTTTTTCAAGAACAAGTATCTGTAGGCCAAATTATGTTGGGATTTTGTCAATGAAAACAATTCAGATTGAGTAGGGGGGCCCTAAGGGAAAAGGTCTTGAAGTATGGTGTTCAACATGACTTAAACTCTTAAAGACTCAACTTATAAATAAAAATGAAGATTTCAGAACAGGTCTGGTGAAGGTCCAGTATATTATATCATCTAACTGGTAATATAATCCAGTGCAGTTTGTAGCGTAAACTAAAGGCCAGAAATATGTATAATATTTCAAGTTAACTGGGCGCCAGACAGACAATTAGGTCTACCATTTAAAATCTCAGGGTGGAGAAAATACTGTATATTTAAGGCCTAAAGAAAATAACAATTCTGCTACAAAAGGGATGAAGGCCAAGAATCAGTTATGTTTCTTTTGTCTGTCCTTTAACTAAAATTCAGGGTAACACATTAATCCTTTTAAGACATGAATAACAGTACCATCACCAAACTCTTTTCAATTAAGGCAAATTTCTCCATGCATTTAATCAATTTACAACATAAATCAGTTCACTCAGGTAATGGTCCAAAATGTCCCAACAGTTCAATATAATTGAAATGCCCCACAGCCCAAACAAAACTATTTCAGTGTTCCCCAAAGTTCACCAGTCCATAAATCAAACTTCCTCAAGCACAAACAGTCCATAATTCAAATGTTCCCCCTCCCCCCAAGGTTCAAGCAAAATCAAATCAAATATTCCCAAAGTTCAAACAAAATCAAAACCCTAAGACAAGGTCAAGGCCTCTTCAGCCAAAACCAGAATGGTGTTTGTCAGAGAATGCTGGGAAATAAAAGGTTAAAGATAGGTGTGGGACAGAAGGTAATGGGGTAAACTTGCGGTTAGAAGGGTCTGAGTCAGGATCAGGAGGTTAACAATCCAAGACTGGAGGGTAGTCCGGCCACCAGAAGACTTCAGAGCCACCACAGACAGAGGATGTCACACTGCACCAGGATTTCAGGGTTCAAATATTTAGAAGGCTCCAAAGTAAAAAGGCTAATTGTTCACCCACTCTGGACTTTCTATGTGCTCTCTTTTCCAGTTTTTGGCAGATACATCACTTCTTTGTACTATGATTTTGATATTTGCACTCCTGCTGTTCTCTCTCACAGTCCCTCCTGAAATCCATTGTCTCCCTTCTACTCCTCACTCAGCTCACATGTGTCTACAATTAACACACTCTCCTCTGCTGCACCACACCCCCTCCCTCTCACTACTCTGCTGTGCAGCAGGAATCACCTGTCTGCTACAAGTTCATAAAACAAACATTGAAGACCACATTTTTTATGAACTGGAGGTAATAATGAAATTATAATTAAAGAAACTAATAAAATATCCATATATATACCATATATATATATATATACATATATATATATATTTCCTACAGACAGCTCTTAAAAAGGGCAAAATTCAAATAAAAAGGTTTAGTTACTGAAAAAAAGAAAGAAGAAATAAAATGTGAAGTGTTGATTTCCCCATCTTTTTTAAGTATTAATTTTCAATGAACTTTTTTATTAAAACATCTCAACATATTAAAAATTGATGCTTTTCCCTCTTCCCACTTTTGTGAGAGCAATGATCATCCTGCTGTATTAATTTTGAGCTGAATCAGGCAAATATGAGACTAAGGGTCCGACTTAAAGCCTAAAAAGATTAAAGAGAACGTTGTTTGTCTGGGAATGACTGTGTCTTGAATCAAATCAGGCTTTAAAGTGCCTGTAAAGTAATTTTAAAAATCTGTATTTTAGATTTATTGTATGACAGGCCACTGTGGTATGGACCAAGATATCAGTCCACTCTAAAAAATTAGATGGTAAGGCATTAAGGAACTGTAGAAGGGCACAAACTTCCATTCATGACTTTGATATCTATTTATGTTTGCCATGGACAACATGGCCGGTATCACTGTAAAACATGCTGCAAAGTTCATCAGGCAAGGCTTTGTGCCACCGCCTATATGAAAGCCATGTCTGTCTTTTCTTTTCCTCACACCCTTTTCATCTATACATCACACACTTACTCTGCTATAGGCACCTTAATGTATCAACACCTAAGAACACAGTGCTTCCACTCTGTTGTGCATTTTCAGGTCAGGTCTGACGCATGAGGGCTTTCTCCTGTGGGGTATCGCATGTCTGTTATCCAACAATATGCTTCTCAAAGTGGAGGATGCATTTTCACAAATTATAGTGGAGGCTCCAGATGTCAGGGCTTGTTTGAAAGCAGTCAGCATACTGGACAATGTGGTCGGATGTATGGCACTTTGATGTGATGTGCTGTATTGTCCTGTCTTCCTCACTTTGTGGTGATGGTTTCTGTGCACTAAAAAACGTTGTGAGCTGTGCTAGTTTATTCTGAAATCCATCTCTCTCACCACATCAATACTGCTGCAATACAGCCTTAGAGGTTCTGCAGAGTGGGATAGGAAGGCACACTGGCTCACAAGGGGGGCATGGCCCACAAATGCTCCCCCATGATGCCAACACTGCAAGGTATGTTGGTTTTAATTCGGAAAGAATAAACATAGATATCAGTTTGTGTCTTTTCTAATTAAGCACAGCATTTCTACTCTTCCTCAGCTCACCTCCTAGGCAGTGTTTCTGAGACTTGCCAAATTTTTCTGTGTGTCTCTGCAGCTGCAGACTGCCACTCATCCAGCGTCTTCACTCGCTTTTCCGCTTCTGAGTGAAGAATACAATTGTCTGGGTAGGGTAACATGTTGCTGCCATCAGGGGGAGAAAGGCTGCACAGGTTGAACGGGAATGCACGGGTTGAGATAGGATGGCATCTGGGTCTGGAACTGGACTGCGGTCCACAAGTTAGTGACCTAAGCCCAAATAAAGGTCTGAATTTTGATTAGAAAGATAAAAATCAACTCAAAGAAATTTTAAAAACCGAATAATTCCAGCCTGATTCTTGGTTTGAACTCAAGCAGGTCCTCTAGACCAGTGGTTACTAAAATGAGGGTCGTGAGACAGTGAAGGGGGGTCGCAGGATGCTTTCCATAAAACAAAGAGACATTTTATGTGATTTAAATCATAAATTATATCTATTTTTCTAAAAAACATTGTTAAATGAGTCAAATCAAAATCAAAACATAGTTATTAAGTGATATTTGTGCTTAAATGCAAGTTAAAGATACAAAAACTCCCTAAAATTTAAGTTTTGTACATGGCGCCTTGTGCAATATCGTGCCTTTTATCCCCCTCAAGGGAAGATGGGGGTCCCTGATCTGTGACACAGTTTTTTGGGGGGTCAAGGGCTGAAAAGTTTGGGAACCCTTGCTCTAAACCATGTCTACATGCATAAATGCACTGGTTGCTGCCATATGATTGGCTGATTAGATATTTGTGTAAACAGGCAGTTGAACAAGTGTACCTAATAAAGTGGCCAATGGGTGAATGTATCAAATAACAACATAAGAAGCAGAAGAACTAGGCACAAAAATGCTGAAACATGCAAAGAAATACTTCAGCTAAACCCTGCAGCATACTAAAATCTTAAAGACCCTCTAAAGTGAAATTCAAAGTTTTTGTCTTTTGTCTGAGATCCACATGTGACTGAATTCTGGATTTAGACCAGGAGAAAGTTTTTCACCTCTTTTCTGCCTGGGTTTAATTTGGGCAGGGCCAATATGTGGACTCATGATCCTCGCCCCCCAACACTACATTATAAAATCACAGAGCAGTTCATCTCAGTACAGTCTGTTGTTAGCTGATGTCACTGCCTTTATTGAAAGTGAACAGTCAGTTAAATGCTGTTTTTTTGTTCATTGTGAGGTACATTTACTAAATCTATCAGCCACAGTGGTCTGTGGATCATTTAAAGCATCATAACAGAAATTTGAGACAGAAAACAGACTTTGTCTCTTCTTCTAAAGTCAACAAGAGGCAGGCTAATGGCGCGAGTGCTTTCCTCAGATTGTAGCATTTTTTAATGCAATCGTATTTCTCCTGAGTGGTCGTGGCTTCAGCTCATTCAACAGGCGCGCCCACACCCTGGAGCGGATTTTACTGCCTCATTTTTTATGATTTTGAAGCTTAATTTGATAAACCCGGAGATGTTCTATTTGACTGAAATTCGACCTGGTTGTTCATAACACAGTGACCTGTCATATAACAAGCCTAAATACTGATTTATTTTCACTTTAACAGATTTTGAAAATGTGAGAGTCCATCTAACTTTATGCTTCATGTTTGCTATCGTTGCCATGGCTATGTTTGTTTTGCTTCCTCCTTCAGTCAGCTTACTTCTTGATGTTTTCTCCTTACTGTTAAAAAACAATGTTTAGGTAAACTCTCTTTAAAAGGTCACACATGCTCTGTAAGACCATGCTATCTGATGTTTTTTTTGTTCTCTTGTGTTGTTTTTGAATCCTGTTATTTCATTACATGGTACTGGGAGCAGCCCAGTAAACAGAGTAGTAAACGTGTTTCCTCCTGTTGTCCCTGGTTGGTGCATCCCACCTTCATCTGTGGCATCAGATGAGACACGGGCCAGCTGAGGGAGAGCATCAGTCGTCCCCTGGGAGCTTTACTACAGACAACATGAACCTGGAAGCTGCGGTCATACTTGGTGAGTGTCACGACTGAATCATTCTTTTATTTCTGACACTTCTGATTTTATCTTTACTTTGCTGCATGTTGACTTTAAACTAGAGAAATGTTAAACTTTCAGTTGTATTTTCTGTGTCAACCTCTATTTCTGCAAAGTCATAAAGTATGTAGAGCATGTTAGGAAATATTCAAGATAAATAAGGCTGATTTTAAGATGCATTTGTGTTCCAGGGATTGTTTTCCCTCATATATTCAGCCTCAGAGTGTCACCTCCTCCTTCTGACTGTTCAGCTGTTTTTACCTGCATGTCAGATGTATGCAAGAAGGAAGAAGCTTTCAACAGCGGCATCTGTGATGGTAAAACTAAAAAAAAAAAAAAAACCTTTTCTGCTGCTGTTACTACTGAAACGTGATGTAACCCTCATTTTTTCTCTTGCCATTATAAAAGTAGTGGTTACATGTGCTCAGGAGGATCAGGACATGAAGCTTTTTTCAATTGAATTGCACCTCCACAAGAAAAGCTTAAATGCAATAACTGGGGCAATAGCCTGGAGCAAAGTTTATATAACTGCATCAACAGAACATAATAAATAGGCCTTCAACTTCCTATAAAATATATCCATCTTCTTCTTACAGTTCTGGATGTCATGTTTTTTGCAGCTGTTAATCAGAGCAGGTGGACATAGAAAACACCTGCTGCACACTCCTCGCTCACATAATGAAAACCCTGTTTTTCTGCTTCCCTCCTTGTGTTATTTAAGATGGAGCGTGCCAACTGAAAGGCTCACAGCTCTGTAACATGACCATCCAGGCCGTACTGGAGTTTCTGTGTTTGTGCGTCTGGGAGCAGGAGCTGTGTGAGTCCGTACGAGCGCTGAGCACACAATGCCGTCCAAACACAGGTGCACTTTCTCTCCTTGTTCTGTTGATTTAAGGTGAGCTGATGTTCAGTTTAAATACATTCTTTGTGCTTCTGATTGCACATCATTAGCAGGCTAGTTTTAATGGGCGTTTGGTATGGTGGCCCTGATGGTAAAAACGCTTCACAAAACAATGAAATTTCACAGCCATGGTACTTCCAAAAATGCAATACAAATGAAAAACTAGGGTTGGCAATTTTAAGGTCAGCAGTTAATGCTCTCAGTGTTTTAAATCAGATGACTTGGGCGCTACTTTGTCTTTTTTTTAGTTGTGCTTAAGCAACCATAGCTGGGCAGCAACTACACTATATGGACAAAAGTGTGTGGACGCTTGGCTATTACACCAAACAGGGACTGTAATGACATAATATTCAAATACATTAATATGGAGTTAGTCCCTCTTTTGCAGCTATAACAGGAAGGCTTTCCACAACATTTAGGACTGTTTTTGTTGGAATTTGCGCCCATTCATTCTGTAGAGCATTTCAGACACTGATGGTAAGCCCTTCTCAGATTTGCCCCTCCTGACCTCATGTGGGGAGTTAGCCCCGCCCCCAGGTTTGGTTGGCCCTCCCCGCTTGGAAGAAAGTTCCACGCTCATCTCCTGACCTTCCTCTCAGCTGCCAGCTGAGATGCTGGATAGCTCAGTGGGTTACCCTGCTGACTTAGATCTGGGAGATTGATGGTTCAAATCCCAATCATGTCCTTAACTTTGGATAAATGTGTCTGTAGAGCCACATCTATTTCCTGTCAGAGGCGGAGTCAGACAGCTAATAACGATTTAAAGCCACAGACACAGAAACAGCTCATTCTGAGAAGGGCTGAAACAGAGGGCTTTTCAAACATGCAAAAATCCAATACTGGAGTGTTTTTTCTGCAACAAACTTCACAGGCATGTTTTGGGGACCTCTGAGACCAATAAAAACTTGTCTTAAAAGGTAAAATATGTGTCCTTAACTACTGAATCATGCTGTTTATTTTTCAGCAGCTCAGGAGAAGAGGAGCACAGACATGAACTGGCAATCAAGCACTTTAATACACTCTGGTGATTACTTAAATTGACCTGAATTATAAAAGTGCAAAATATTTCATTGAATTCAATCAGTATAAATGGGATGTTTCTGCATTTCCCTCCAGAGTATGATGGAGCTGGATCCTGCCTGGACAGAATGAAAACATGTGTGAGTGATGCGGTGTGTAACAGGTACCTGGCGCCCGTTCTTCAGGTGTGTACAGCAGAGCAGTGTGATCACGACGCCTGTCAAAGAGTCACCCAGCAGTTCCACAGCAGCATGCCGATCAGTGTGGCAGAGATGTTGGCCCTGTGTGAGTGTGAAGACTCGGATCTGAGCTGTCTGCGCATGAAAACCACTCTGCATAGTGGCACCTGCGGAGACTCCACCTGGGTCTGTCAGGAGACGGTGAATCAGTGTGCCAAGGACCAAACATGCAGGTATGAAACCAGGCTGTATCAACCTACAATACAGGATAATTTGATTAATCTACTAACAGTCTTTAAAGTTAATCCATTAAAGCAGGGGTGTCAAACGGGGGCAAAATCTGGCCCGTGGTACAGTTACACCCGGCCCACAAGATCATATCATACTTTAATTATAACTGGCCCACTAATATGACATCCGCAGATTTCCTCCAGTCTAAAAATGTAAACTTAACCCCGATTATTTAAAATATCCTGATTAAGTCATAAAAATGAGAATATGTACAAAGTTAAAACAATTAGATAAAAAGTCAGAATTATGGGAAAATGAATTTCTGTTTTCATTTCATATTCTTAATATTGCATCTCACAAAGTTAAGGTTTTTGACTTTTTATTTCATATTTTGACCTTTTCATTTAACAGTTTTGACTTTTTATCTCATTTTTTGACCTTTCAGATCTTTAATTTTACATTTTTAAGTAATATTTTGACCTTTAAAACTCATGATTTTGAATTTTTTTCTCACGTTTCGACCTTTTTAGCTCCTTACTGTGACTTTTATCTCATAATTTGACCTTGCTGTCTCTCAGTTTTAAATTTCAAGTATTATTTTGGCCTTTAAAACTCAAAGTTAAATTTTTTTTCTCAAGGTTTGACGTTTTAAACCGATGATTTTGAAATGCATCTCATATTTTGACCTTTAAAAGTCATAATTTGACATTTTTTCATGTTTTGACCGTTAAAAAACTTTTTATGTCTTATATTTTTTAAAAACATTGTTTTTACATTGAATGCCATGTTTTGACCTTTTGAGCTATTAAGTTAGAATTTAATCTCAGATTTTGGGCCTTTAAACTTATCATTTTGACTTTTTTTCAATCTCAAAATCATTTCTCATCAGTGCTATGGTTTTCTCCCCCATAATTAATTGCTCTTGTAAATGAGGTTGACAGTTTATGGTTAAATGTTGACCCTGTTCGGCCCTCAGGTTAGACCCAAATTCAGAATTTGGCCCCTGCTGTGATTAAGTTTGACATACCTGCATATGCAACCCTAATACCAAAACAGGTTCTCTCTCTGGACTTCATTAAGAGTTAGTGTTTTATTACCTCCGCCAAGGAGGTTATGTGATCGGCAGGGTCTGTTAGTTAGTTAGTTAGTTAGTTTGTTAGCAACATAACTCAAAAAGTTATGGACAGATTTTGATTAAATTTTCAGGAAATGTCAGAAATGGCATAAGGAAGAACTGATTAGATTTTGGGAGTGATCTGGATCACCATCTGGAATTTTTAAAAGGATTCTTTACTATTGGGAGATAGGGCTAATGGCGGAGGTCTGCGCTCTCTGAGTGCTTTTCTAGTTGTTAGTTTAAACTTACTGCCATTAAAGACTTTCATCTGCCAAAAAATATTTAATCTCCAGTGACACTGTCTCTATCAGTGAAGTCTGATTCATGTCTCTGTAGTGTTTCATATGTACACAGAGAAGAGCTTTATTAAGAGAAAGAGAGGACAGCATGCAGCTTTACATTTAAGTTGCCACAAAAAATTTGGCTCACAAAAAATTATAATAATGACCAAATCAATCTGCCAGTCAGGCATTTCAACAGGCATCCCAGATAGCTGCGGTCAGCCATGTACTAGGTTTTTACCTAGGCTTGTTTATCACATTTTAGTAAAAAAAAAAAAAAAAAAAAAAAAAATTAAAATTGAAACACACTGAATGCAGTGAACAAACTACTAAGGTGCTAGCCTCACCATCTGAGGCAGTCTGTGCTTTACATGAATTGTTGTCTTGTTGCACATTAGCATGTACTTCACTCCTGGCCTGTCACAGTGAACACGGTTTTAGGGCACATTTTCAATTTGCATCTAATGAGGCAGAAATGTCCAGCGGCAATTAATGAGGAAAAATGTCATGTTGTAACTCTGGTGCAGCTGGAGAGGCTGGAGAGTTGTCCAATTATTGAAATTCAGGGACTAAATGTCAAACTAGTGGAACTCTTTAACCCTTTAAAGCATGCTGGTCACAGCAGACAACTACCTGAACACTGTTTTCTGCAGGTTGAATATCTTTCAGGCAAGTTAAGTGTATCAAAAATTACATCAAAATCAAGATGGCTGATAGGAGGTTAGAAACGCAATGCAGCTCTCACCCAGTGACAGCTGGGATTGGCCGCAGCCCCTGGATGGAGTCCTCAAAAATAACGTGGCAGCATCAACAACAATGTAATAATCTATTTAGGGGTATGAAAAAGGATTAATGTCATTTGTTTATTTCTGTAAAAGTACCCAAGGACTGAATATCACTTGTTCTGTGATTTGCCAGGCAACTTCTAAAGACTTTCCAGGAGAAATGCTGGAGCTCTGAAGAAGCACAGTGCAGCAACACTGACCTTGAAAATGATGAATGCTTCACCCGCATGGACCCAGCTCTCATCCTCGGTGCAGACCCTGAATGTAAAAAAGCCTTTCTGGCCACTCTGGGGACCAGACTTCACTATCCTTGCACCTGCAGAGGAATGTACGGGGAAGATCTGCAGACGTGCATCAGGATTCATGATGTTTTTCATGACAGATCCCACTTCAGTGAGTAGATTTGGATCATCAGCTGTTTGCTGGAACTATTAGAATTTTTTTTAATATTTTTTTGTGTTTCAGTGATGTCTTGGAGAAATAGCAGCAGCGGCAGTGATCCTTCAGTACCTTCAGAAATCAACAAGGAATATCATTTGTGGTCAAATGGTAAATTTATATTCATGTATTTGTTAACACAGTAAGTGGTAGATCCACTAAGAGTTTCTGTGCTAATGTGTTACTAAATGGCTAAAAGGCCTTGTGGGGGCGGTCTGTTCCACTTTGCCGGCAGCACGGACGAACCAGTCAGGAGATCTTATTGCGATGACCTCATCAGTTTGCTCCCTGTTCGCGCCATCAAAATCTCGTCTCGGGAAGATCTCGGAGAGATTCCCAACAAACTGTTTTCATCAGTTTACTGCTGCTTACTCTAATTCCAAGATTTCTGCCATATATGTTTATCTTGCGGTTTGAAAATTTGCATACGTGAAGTATGGACACACAACATTGCGACTTTATAATTATGTTTTAAAAATTTTTAAGTGTAATACCCCCTCTTTAATGTTTTGGAGGCCCAAATAAGTCCACATATCCGCTATGAATGCAGCAGAAGCTGCACTGCTGTGTAAGCACGAGCAACCGGCTCGCTCAGACTGGAAGTCTCAAGTGATCTCGTTGTCTAAGCAAAGGAGAACAGAGAAGAGTTAACTGCTTCCAGCTGGTGGTGCCTGCCGCCAACTAGCGGCCAGGGGTGAAATTACACCACAAACCACCACATCAACAAAGTAAATAATTAATTAAAAAAAATAACTATACTGCATTTTAAAATATCGATACAGTATTGTGCCATGAAATACTGCGATATATCAGTGTATCAGTATTTTCTAACACCCCAACTGGATGAGCCCCAAAGCGTTCACATGGTTGTGCATTATTGTTTTCCTCTGTGATTTCAATATAACCTAAGTAGATTTTAATCGACTAAATTTTATTTTTGTTGGATTTTCAGATTATCTACTGTACGCTTTTGCAACTTTCCTACTCGTTGGAGTTGTAATACTAATGCCCCTGGCTGTTATTATTAAGATACGGTGAGTACACGTCCATAAAGTCAATGCAAAATACATTAAATCTGTCTTTATGTAATGCTAACACTTTCATTTTTTATTTTGGTGTTTTAGGATGTTAAGAAGAAGAGACAAAACAAAATTCCACCATCCTCAGAAAAGCAACTGTGTCGTTATTCCCTGATATTTATGCACACCTGTAATGTATGTCCTTTAAATTACTTTCATTTTGCCTCACAAATATTTGAAATTGCTCCCTTTGAACATGTTTTTCCACAATGTTGATAAGAGCATGTGTAGTAAAACCTCAGTGCAAAGAGAGAACATCATGGCAGCTTTGTGAGATATAAAATGATAGGTGTAGTGCAACGTCTTTGACAGGTTATTTTGTAGAATAAAGAAGATAAATGTTTGCTCTGCAGCCTCCTCAGAGTTGATCAAAGGTCATCAGTTATTTCTCTTGTTGTGTGGTTCATGCTGACATAAGCCATTGATTATAATCAGCAAAAGAATGCCCACATATGAACCTTGTGTGTCTTGTTGTGATGATTTATACGTGCCATTTGCTTCCACTTTGTCAGATAATAAACTTCAACCTGAACCTTTAGAGACTGATCAATCTTTTGTTCCCCTTCACAAAAGAAATTCTTAAGGAGAAACCTGCAGTTTATCATTAAAAGGCTAATTTTGTAGAAATCTCTGTAAGATCAAAATGTTAGACATTTTTGCTTTAAAGAAGACAGAGCTGACATACTAGAATAAATAATCCCTCAGTAGGTTTTTTCTTCCTCACCAAACAAGCTACACACTCAGACTAAGACTGCACAATGCTGAGGAAGACTTCAGGTCTTTGCACACTGAGTCTGATATTTTCTGGGCATATCCTCCAAAGAGAGAGATATCAGAGAGATATGAGGAAATTCAATTTTGGCTTTCCCACAACATACCATAGTAATACTTTCGCTATTAAAAATTGAAGAAAATGGTCTTGACTGTCCATTGAAGTATTAGTAATTCACTTCACATCCTGGGAGAATTAGCAATGAAAATTTCAGGAATTTCCATGGATAATTTGGGGATTATTCTTGGAAATTTTCATGGAATTTTGTATAGATTCCGTATATTTTTGAGAGTTTGACAGTAAGTTTTATAGTGGTGAAATTTTTGAGTATTGGCATGACAATTTTTGATTTTTTTTAATGTTAAGGGGATGGGGTTGTGATTTTTGTGTTGATTTGGAAATTGTATTTTGGGGGATTTTTTTCTATTTTTTTGCTAACGATTTGCTTCAAAACTTTAAGGTATGCTCACAGAAACTCAGGAAATGTATTTTCTAATTTTGGAAAGTTGATTGGGAAACAGGAGGTGGGGTATCCTTTGATATTTCTATAATGTAATGGGATTTTCAGAAGAATATGTTGGCATGTTTGGAGGAATTTTCTGTCATTATTCATTGAATTTTGGGGATATACTCATTTTGGGGAATTTGCTTTTGGGGATTTTTTTTTATCATTTTCAGGAATTTAAATGGAATTAAAATTCTGGCTTTATAATAAAGTTTAGTTGAAACATTTAAGAGAATACTTGATTAAATTTTGGGTACTTTTTATGGGAAATTTGCAAAATATGTTTAAAAAATTTTCACAAAAGTTTTGATGGTAATTCTAGGAAATTTGTGTTGATATTGGACATCAATTTGTGTTAAAATTAATTCCTCTTAAAAGACAAGACTGAGCTTTTCTAACTTACTGGGTCCTAATTATGGTAAGTGGGTGTAACAAAAAATGCATTAAAGACAAAAGCTCAGGTCTTAGGAGGTTAAATGATTCACAGAGCCAAAGAAAATGATTCACCCTCTTGGATGCTTTACTCTTTTCTTGATTTTATAAATCAATTATGGTCAATATAATTTGGCTTTTGTTGACCTAAGAAAATACACAAAAAGAATTTACTGTCAAAGTGAAAACAGATTTCTACAAAGTAATGTCAATTGAATAAAAAAAAAATATGTGATATGTTGTTGTCTGCCACACGTCGTGTCTTGTCTGGCTAAAAAGCACCATTTTCTTCTCATCAGACCAAAGAACTTCCTTCCTCCCACATGCCTTTTGGTGAACTCTAATCCAGATTTGAAAAATGGTTTCCATCAACTGTGGCTTTCTCTTTGCCACTCTACCATAAGCTTTGACTGGTGAGGAACCCAGCCAACACTTATTGTATGCAGCGTCTCTCCCATCTCAGCTGCTGAGGCTTGGAACTCCCTCAGAGTCATTACAGGTGTCTTGGTTGTGAGGATGGCCTGATCTAGGCAGATGTACACATGCCATATTCCATCCATTTCTTAATGATGGATTCAACAGCCTTGGAAATGTTTTTTGTATCCATCCCCTAAATTAAACATTTCAATAACTTTTTCTGAGTTGCTTGTAGTGTTCTTTTGTTTTCATGGTGTAATGGTAGCCAAGAATACTGACTGTTTGTACTGACAGACACAGGTGTCTTTACACTAAGACCACTTGAGACATAATAATTGTACTCAGGTGATCCCCATTTCACTGATTGTGAGACTACTAGCACTAGATGGCTGGACCTGTGTTGAATTTGGTCAGTCCATTTAAATGGTGTATATATTTAAGCAATCTTTTATTTTACATTCCATATTCTTGATTCAGCATTGCTTTGTAGAGATCTGTTTTCACTTTGACATTGAAGAGTTATTTTCTCTAAGGGCTCCAAATCACTCTCTTGCCAAGGGCTAGAGCCAGCCCTGCCTGGTATGTGGGGTAAAAATCTGGCACTGTCTCTATCTTCACCCTTTAGGGTCAAGTAAGTACACTTGGTACCCCAACAGAAGGGTGCCAAAAAAGTTGGATGGGAGGTATTAGTCACTTTGAAACCTTTCTCAACTTTTTACAGAGGACACACAAATAAGAACACACAGCACTGAACTGGAGTTAACCAGACTGCTTGGAGGAAATGCACCCGTTTACTACTGCTGCTGATTATATGACTCTAAATCACTGATCATCAACTGGTGGCCCGGGGGCCATAACAGGCCCCTCCAAAGCTTCCTGTCCAGCCCCTGAAAAATCATTAAATTCAGAAAAGGAGGAAAAGAAAATGTTGTGGTTTTAAGAGTATCATTTGGCCTCAAATGTCTGCAGCTGTTAAATCCTTCCCACAAACAAACTGAAATAGTTTTAGAATGACTTAACATTTGTTCTGTTTTTACAGAAATTCACTGTCATAATCAGTAGATATATAAAAAGGGTCGAGGCTGGCAGAGGTGCTGCAAGAATGACCAGATAAAGTGGTGAAAAGGGGTTACAGAGTAGCAAAAATGGGTGATAAGTGGCGAAATGGGATGTGAAGTAGCACAAAGGGACAAAAATTGGCAGAAAGTGTTGTGAAAAGAGGTCAAAATGTGGCAAAAGTTGATAAAAGAGGATAAAAAGGGGCAAAAGTATAAAAAAATGGTAACAAATGACAAAAAATAGTACAAAAAAAGTGGTGAAAAGTGGTTAAAAAGTGGCAAAAATAGAGGAAAAGTGGTAAAAATGGATATAAGAGTGGCAAAAAAGGATTAAACATGCAGGAAAAGTGGTTTAAATGGGTTAAAGAATGGCAAAAATTGGGTAGCGGGACCAAATTTGGTCCTGCTCGCCTTGATCCAAACAAATTTGCTCATGTTACACATCAAATTAAACAGAAGAAGCTCAGCTACAAGCCCAAATAAACCATTTTTACCTACACCACATCCGACTCAAAAAGGACTCAATTCAATGACCACATATCAAAGTGGCTGCAGTACTGCGTATCCAGACACTTCCGCCCCCTACGGGAGGGTGTCTGGTACTACAGACACAAACCTGGTCTCATTTGAAAGCCCAGCCTCTGCTGAAAATCCTAGTCATGTTTGTGCAGTTTCCATGTGTTTCAACAGTTTCTTTTAGTTTTCTGCACTTTATTTTCTGTTGTTTTTTGTGCCATTGAAAATAAATCTGCTCCTCTTGGTGTCAAACTTTAGTTCCTTTGTAAGACTTCCTCTGAAAGGGAAATATATGGAGGTCTGGGTGATCTGAGAGGGGGAAAGAAAGAATTCCATGATGCAGTGACCACCTATAATGGCATATGGGTTAAAAAAAAAAAAAAAAAAAAGTTTGATAACTGAGATTTTTCAAATGGCAGAAATTGGGCCAAATTGGGCCCAAATGGCACAAGAGGAGATTTCGCCTGGATATTTTTTACTAAAATCTCACTAATTTTGTCCTGATAACCCTCTAGTGGCATGAAGGTTGAAAGAGGTAATGTCAAAATGTGGTGCTTTGGCCTACTGGAGATTTTTGGACTTCATCTGCATTATTTCTATGAGATATATATGCTGACATTGCAAAAAAAAAAAAAAAACAGGTGAAAATGAAATCTTTTATTTGCCAACTTGATTCTCTCTGATCCAGTAACATATATACACATATCTACACTTAACACAAATTTCACAAGTGCCCTCTTCATTATTGTACCTTGATCATTCAAATAGAACTTGAAGTTACAGTTATACTCATCTAAAGACAGGCTGTAAATTTTGAGCAGTAGCCTAGGGCTAGGGCTTAACAGGTTAAAGAGGCAAAAAGTATAAAAAATGGGTTGAAAGTGGTTTAAGTGGTTTTAAAATTGCAAAAACTGAAAAAAATGAGTTAATACTGGTTCAAAATCACACTTGGAGAGGACCCATTCTCTGGCATTTTCAGGGGCCAGGCCAGATCTGTTGTCAGGCCTGTCTTCTTGTGGCCTGCTGCATTATAGATAAAGGGATAGATTTCACCGGTAATGCCTAAAAAAGTCCTGTGTTTTGAAAGAAAATACAAATACAACTACAAATACAACTACAATAATATAATAAGCCCAAAATATTTATTGAATAATATTCAATTTAATATCTATTTAATATTTTACTTATGTCAGTCATCTATACATAAGAAGGGCAGAACAACAGACTTAAGAATAGTAACCCAAGACTGACCGGCCACTTCATTAGGTATACCTGTCCAGCAATGAATGCATTATGGTCTGCATGGTCAAGATAATCTGCTGGAGTTTAAACTGAACTGCAGAATGGGGAAGTAAGGCAATTTAAGTGGCTTTGAAGCTGTGTTGGAGACAGAAATTGAAAAGCCCCTCTATCAAATGTTTTATTTCTCACTGCTGGGACCAACAGGAGTCTTGTGTAAGAAGATCACAGATCTATGACATTGTGTCAAGGGGACATGAGTTCTGAAATGAAAAGGGGAAAGACAATTTAACGCTTTGCAGGCAAACAGTGGGACTTTAAATTCAACAAATGGGAAGCCAGAGCAGGTGGGCAAGGATGTGAGTAATATTTGTTCTTCTCTGCCAAGAAAAATCCTTCAGGAAGGTGAGTAATGTTGAAATGTTGAACTCCTGCTGGTGGATAGATGGATGTGTTGGCCATGGATGACTTTGAATGAAGGACACAAAGAATTCTGGACAGTTCTGCAGCAATAAAGAACCCAAACTGAACCAGATTTCTTTTTTCTAATCAAACACTGGTTACTGAACTTGTTTACAGCAGGCATAATCAACTTTGATATACAGTATTATATTATGAATTAATTTATTTAGGCCTTAAATGCATCTGAGTTTTCCAGTATGTGTGTCTAGAATGCAATATCTATACAAAAAGTGTATTTACGTTACTCTGCCAGAGAAGGAAAGCTATTTTTTAACAGAAGAAAACCAGGATTTGTTTTGGGCTTTTGCCTTTAGTTGACAGGAAAGCTGAAGAAAGATGGGAAATATAGGGGAGAGAGTGAAGGAAAACCTGTGTCAAACATGCACCAGGATCAGTTTATCATGCGACCAGTGGGTGCCAGCTCCACCAATTGACCCAAACAGATCCCCAGTTTACAGGTAGACTATGTGATTTTTTTTTCCACTAGGTGTCGTAGGAGAGCAAAGCCTTGAAAATGTAAACAAAGAGGAGTTTTTGACACACCTTCGCCACTTTGAAGCCTCCCCCTTTAGCCACTTTAGCTTCTGTTGATCCTAAACACCGATCATATACAAGTTTATATGTAACGTTCAAGGCAACCTTTACTGCTAATATCTTTGTTCAGCTGCAGTAAACCATTTCATGAGCTCTTCTTATCCTGGCCGGTTATATTATAGCATCAATTAAACATGAAAACATCAGCTTCAAACAAGACTTGGGTAATCTGAGATAAACAAAATTTGAGACACCACCTGATTTGAGTAGAGCTACCTGTGTCTGCAGCCTCCATTTATTAGCAGCAGGCTAACATTAGCACGCCTAACTTCCATTCATTTTTACCCCACATTTATTTCAGCCGCGCTATCACACTCAGCTTAAATGTCAAAGCATAAGAATAGTGCTGTGTCAATAAATCAACACTGGACAAATGTTGAGACAATGCGCACAATGAATGAAAAGATGTAGCCTAATAAGCATCCACGAGAAGCAAAGCCAGTTCTGAGTCATGCGAGAGCTTTTTTAGCGTCGCATAGGAACAGAGGAAAAGCAAGTCCGATATTAACTGTAGTTTTTTCTTTCGCTTTGTCAGAGGGTTTCCTAGACAAATGTCGAGGCTTTTTAGGTGGAGGGGAAGCCGGTGGCAGGCCTTCGGTCAGTCGCTTCGGACTGGAGTCTGCCATTTACACTCAGCTGTTTAGGTGAAACAGTTACCTGCAGCAGCACTGCTGCCCCTGGCGGCGCATCTAGGAGGAGAGGGGCGTGTGCCAGAGGAGAAGGTTACCGCCCCAATGCGGTCCGGACAGAGTTATAAACATCCCATATAAACAAAACTACAGGGTACCGAAGTTTTAATTCAGTGTGTTGATACTGTACTCAGAAAAACATTTACATAGCATATGTTTGATTTTTATTACATTTAAGTGTAAAATGTCGGATTCTCTACCTTTAAGCCTAATTTGACAAAATCCCTCTGCATTTTTGAAGCATTGTGCTCACAAGATTTGAGGTCCCAGTGACAAACAATCAAGATCTAAGAAGATCTTTAAATAGAGGAGGACATTTGTACAAAGCCTAAGACCAAAGCATTCTTAAAATATCCTGTTCATAAGTAAAGGATGAACAATAGGCCAAAACATGTTGACCGTTGACCTTGGGCCTTCAGAATCTCATAAAATCTTCCTTGAGTAGACATTATTGCAAGGTTTGAAGAAAATCCCTCAAAGCATTCCTGTGATATATGTTGTTCACAAGTAATGATTCTGAAGATGGAGTGGACATACACCATATGTACAAAAGTATTTGGCCACCAAACCATTACACCAACAGAGGAGCTGGACTTGGCCCCCATTTTGCACCTTCAGCAGCCTCCATGTTTCTTGGAAGACTTTCCACAACATGTTTGGGTGTTTCTGTAGGAATTTGTGCCCATTCATTTTGCAGAGCAGGTTCCCGATGAGGTTGAGGCCGGGGCTCAGTGCAGGCAAATCAAGTTCATCCGAACTCATGTCTTTACAGTCCTTGCTTTGTGCACTGGGGCACAGTTATGTTAGAATAGGGAAGGGCCTTTCCGCAACCTGTTGCCACAAAGTCAGAAGTGGAAGAACTTAAGGACCAAATACCGTGAAGGTTGACTTCCAAACTGTTAAGTTCATCCATGAGTGATAACTGACATTCGTGCAAAGTTTGAATTAAATCACAAAACCTAGGGCTGATTATAAGACCGCTTTGAAAATACATTTTCTAGAGGAAAAAAAAGCAAGGTGGGACGGTCTCTTTCAGAAACCTGACTTTCTGCTGAAGTTTGCTGGTGAGATTTTCAACATTGTACTTGAATGTTTATTATTTAAGCCAAATACAAAAATATTTATGAACTGTGACCCTTCATACTACCACTACTGAATGTGGGTGGCTACAGGTTGTTTAGATCAATATCTATCGTTTTGAGTAGGAAACTAAAGCATTTTTATTGCAGGTCCTTTCATACGTAGATAAATCTGTGTTTCATCGGTGTAAAATTCAACAATCAACATTCTTTTCTGAATCATTTTACATAACTTTAATAGATAATGCCATTTGACAATGTTGGATGGGATTTTAAACCCCTGAAGTGAAGTGATAATATTTTGTGCTCACATACTGCCTTGTATGTTTTAGATAAGCTGCTCTGAACATGTGATGAAAAATATATCTGTAGGGCGTTTCAGGGCCAACCAGAACAAAATTAAAGATAGAATCTCTGCAGACCATTATGTCTGGGCTGTGGGAGGCAGCTGCACCTACACACACATGACAGTGAGTAAACTCACAGCCACATGCAAACAGTTCCTATGTCCACACACACCAGCCCCCTGCTGGTTCAAAGCCAGAAGATTCCTGCTGTGCAAATGTAGGATGTAAATAAAGGAGAGGAAGAGGATGTTTGGGAAAAGTTTTGCTTTTCTCTGAATGATCTTTGTTCAGATTTAGAGTGTAGACTAACAGCTTTCTGATACCTGGTGAACAATGAACTGTTTTCTTTACAACCTCACATTTCTGTCAAATCTTCTGCTTCTCTCCCAGGATGTCTTGTCATCCTCAAAGTCACGCAGAGCTTAGTGCATCCTCTAAAGCTCGATACCCCCTCGACGGGTTCAAGATGTTGACATCTTTGCTGGCAATTTTCCTCCCACATGTTTTTAGAGGTTAGGTTACTGTTTGTAGCTTTCTCTTAAAAACACTGTTTGTACCAGTGCCTGCAGGAAAGAGAGATTACTGGCTGATGACAGCAGAACAAAAGCAGAATGTTCCCGTTAACACCATTTGGCCTGAGGACAGGAAATCATAGCAGCGCCAAAACTGAACATCTCCAAAGCTACTCAAAGGATGAAACGGGATACAAATATTAATTGTTCTAGAGAATAAATGCAGATGACATTTGAGGTCCTCTGACTCTTCAAGCAGCTCTAATGTTTATATAATTTCAAAATTCTGCAAGGATGCCAACCATTGACAGTATGAAGGACAATGTGTCTGACTTATTATAACCTACAAAGCAGACAGATTAGCCAGACTCCATGTCTGTCATCAGGCAAATCCATCTCGCAAAAATCTAATATGCAACTTTTGTGCCAGCCCCCAAAACAGTTTGGACCAATCAGCATCATCTGAGGAGAATGAGGCAGTAGCTACAGACAGGATTTAGTTGTACTGAAAGCTGACAGCAATGGCTGCCAACAGTGTAGCAATTAGCCCAGATGTAGCCGCAGCGGCAGTTTTACCAGGACTGGACCACATTTCTTTATCATAATAAGAGAAAAGAGCCACAGTGAAAGCTTTTCATGATGGCAAAGATGTTTTCACTCTTTGACCTGCTTCGGCATGAGTTTGCAATCATTACAAGTTGAATACCATAATATTGAAAATGATAATACTTGCAGCCGTGATATTTTAGGTCATGATTATCGTAATATGGAGTTTCAAAACCGTTGCATCTCTAATTTTTAAATCATTTGATAATACAAAAGTTCTAAATTCATGAAAATGCAGCAAAATGTCATTCAAAGTGACATTATTGTATCTTTCTTAATGTTGCATATCACTATGCAAGAGGGTGTTAAAAACAAATTTCCCCTTACGAATGGTTTATGAATGAGGCTCTCCTCTGTTATAAGATCATACATACTCTCACAGACCACTTTATTAGGTACACCTTGCTAGTACTGGGTTGAACCCTCTTTTGCCTTCAGAACTGACTTAATTCTTCATGGCACCGTTTCAACAAGGTGTCAGATTTTGGTCCATATTCACATGATAGCATCACGCAGTTGCTGCAGATTTGTCGGCTGAATCTCCCATTCCACCATGTCCCAAAAGAGCTCTGTTGTATTGAGATCTGGTAACTGTGGAGGCCATTAGAGTACAGTGAATCACTGTCATGTTCAAGAAACCAGTCTGAGCTTTGTGACATGGTGTATTATCTTGCTGGAGGCAGCCATCAGAGGATGGGCAAACTGTGGTCATAAAGGGATGGACATGGTCAAGAGCAATACTCAGGTAAGCTGTAGGGTTAAACTATGCTTAGAAGGGGGGTTGAAATACTAAAGGGGTCTTGAATTTTTAAAGGGTGGCAGGGGAGTTTATCTCCACACTGCCACCTACTAATTCTATCAAAAGGATAGACCGACTGAAATTTGACCCAAAACAAAAAAAAGGTGAAGGGCAGTTGCTTGAAGGGGACATATAATACAAAAATCCCTAAGGTTTTTCTAACAAAAATATGTGCCCCTGGCCTGTCCACGATTCCCTCAAGCACCAGAAAAATCAACCCCCCTCACCCCCCCACCCCCCGTCTTTCTCCACCTTTCAGAAAATGTATGCTGAAACAAGCCATTCTCAGATTTTCCCCTCATCATGTCATGTGGAGAGTTAGCCCCACCCCCACGTACGGTTGGCCTTCCCTGCTTGGAAGAAAGTTCCACCCTCCTCTCCTGATTGACCTCTCATCTACCAGCTGAGGGGCGGAGTCAAGGGCAGAGTCAGACTGCTCAGTAACATTTAATGCCACAGACACAGAAACAGCTTGTTCTGATCAAGGGTGAAACAGAGGGTTTCCTATATTGAAGTGATTTTTCAGCAACAAACTTTACAAGCATGTTTTGGGGACCTCTGAGACCAATATAAACTTGTCTTAAAAAAATCAAGACTCATCAGACCAGGCAACATTTCTCCAATCTTCTATTGTCCAATTTCAATGAGCCTGTGCAAATTGTAGTCTCAGTTTCCTGTTCTTGGCTGACAGCAGTGGTACCCAGTGTGCTCCTCTGCTGCTGTAGCCCATCTGCTTTAAGGTGCAATGTGCCTCTCCATCAGTGTTAATTTTGTCGACTAAAACTATGACTAAAAGTATTCGTCGAAAGCCTTTTTTTCCATGACAAAAACTAGACTAAAACTAACAAAAATAGATCTGTGATGACCAAAACTGCCAAAAACTGAGTTTGGTTTTTGTCAAAATGACTAAAACCAGAATAAAATGTAATGCAGTTTTTGTCAGACATTCAAATTCTGTGATATTTCTCCACTGTGGGTAAATCTGTAAAAATGCAATGCATCTGTATCTCTTCTGCCTCTCATCTGTAGAAAGCAGAAACCCGAGATTTGGCAGTGTTGAGAACACACTACCATGATTTGGTACCAGATTTAGGCAAGAAAATTAATGCTTGGACTAAAAGTAAAGACTAAAATGTGATGACTTTTTATGGACTATAACTAGACCAAAATGTTTTGAGTTTTCGTCGACTCTCTTTAAACCCTGAAGATGGTTGTGTGTGAAAATCCCAGTAGATCAGCAATTTGTGAAATACTCAGACCAGCCCGTCTGGCACCGACAATGCCTTGTTAAAAGTCACTTAAATCCTCTTTCTGTGATGTGTAGTGGAGGTGTGGAGCCCAGAGTGAGGAGACGGGTAAAGGTTTAAACAATAATCTTTAATAAACAAAGGTTAAGGTAAACTGGCAGTGAGAATCTTCATGGGAGAGAGTGCTAGTGCTGGGAGGCAGGTAGATCTTCAAGTGAGGCACTGGAAGGCAAAAAGAGAACACGTTAGAGAAAAGGTCTCACTGGAGGCACTGGAGCTAGACAAATTACACATGTGAGAAAGCTTAGCCGAGCGCAGGAGTTACCACTGGTGATTAGTCTGCTAGACTCTGGCACTGTGGAGAAAGAGACACCACTACTTCAATGCTCCTCTAATTAGAAACTCGCCTCAGGTGTGGCCACTCTCCACAGTGCCGTTGGGGGATGGTGAAACCTCGGGAGAAGACAAGGTAAGTTGCCAGCAAACACAAATGACCAGCGGAAGCTGGAAACCGGAAGTTCAACAAAATAAACTCAATTTTCAAAATAAACACCACACTTTCTTCTCCATTCTGATCCTCGGTTTGAACTTCAGCAGGTCGTCTTGACCACGTCTACATGCCTACAGTAAGTTGCTGCCATGTGATTGGCTGACTAGCTGTTTGTGTTAACAAGCAGTTGAACAGGCGTACCTAATAAAGTGGTAGTTGTGTGCGTATTGTGTTTTATCCCAGTTGAATTTGTCATCAACAGCAAAACTGGGAAACTTGTTCAAATGCATTTTTAGCTGTGACAACAGGCCAGATATGATCTTGTGGAGTTTGGTGTGAAATAATTGCAGACGTATGATAAATGTACCAGGCCAAAGATACTGCATTAGTTCATTCAAACTCCCCTTTTTTAATGAGCTTCAGCCTTTAAATCATCAGTTATTTGCTTTATGATCTTAAGATGAAAAGATTCTTGTCATCATCAAAGTCTGGAACAAAAACCCAGTCTGGAGTCTGGAAAATAAAGTGTCAAAGCTAATGCTCAACGGCAGATAAAAATGACTCCAACTTTCCTGCAGAATGAGAAGATATTTAATAAGAAACTCAATTACATTTCCTAATTCCAGAGTAATCAGCAGCTGAGATGACTCTTTAACATTTAAGTAATTGATGAAGAATTGTTTGCATAAATGATGAAGGTGTACCCATGAGAGTGTGAAATTATCATTTTTTATACATTTATGCATGATGCATTTGTAAATGTTCTCTACTCACTTCATTCTCATTATTTGGTTCTATTCCAGAGTCCAGCTGGCTTTAGCAGTCCTTCTTAAACAGATGTGTTACAGAGACGTGATGATTGTGATAGCAGTTAATTAACTGGAAGATAACCAGAGACATTTTCTTCCACCGGAATTTAACATCTGGTGTCTAATTTTTACTGCACTTCTACTCACAACTCTCATTCTCATCTCCGTTTTGCATAAATGTCAATAAAGTCCAGTTGAACAGAGAGTTTCTGCTTTATTATAGCCTTGTTTACAGACAGTACAGTACATGTTGTCAGACTTGAGAGAGGCGTAAAAATAAACATGACATCTAACACTCCCTAAGACAACTCAGCACTCCTGATTTGACATGGTGACTGTTTTTAAAAGCTGAAGTATGATAAATGGACGCTTCCTTTATTATCTTTGGCAAAACTGAGGTCAGGATGTGAGAATATTGTCTTTGCAAAAAGGTCTTCACACCTGATCAGAGCAGGTAGAAAGGCTTAGAGGTCTTTGGAGACTATGGTGCACATTGAGATTTGATTATTAAAAATGACTTTTAGCTCACCCTTTCATCTTTTATGCTCCATTTTTAGAGCTCAGAAAGTAGTCTAATCAGACCTCTGGAGCACAAGTTCTGTCTCTACAATTAACCCTCGAAGCGTATGAAGGAAGCTCATTCACACACTACAGTGAAAATAATATATGAGCAATTTAGGTTTGATCAAAATTTCATGCCTACTCCCAGATAGCCGTGCCAGGAAGACCTCGAAAGGAAGGCAACCTAATTAGATGCCTGAACCACCCCATTAGCTCCTTTGAGACTAAGGAGCAGCGGCTCTGCCTCGAGCTCCCTCCTGATGTCCGAGCCCTTCACCTGATTTCTACAGCCTCCTACAGACTGTGCGTTTTTAACAATCTTATAAGTTTCTGGCGTGCCACCTCGTGCAACATGAATTTTATTAGACATGAAGTTTGATGTGTGCAGACTGTAGGACGAGAACTCCCACTAAACGCCACTGAATCACACGCTATGACATACACTGATATGCAAGAAATAAACGTCACTAGTGTGACCCATATCAGTGCATCATCCATCTACACTGCCATTTAAAGTGACCATTTCCACAGCACCAAAAAGGAGGACACTTTGCAGCACTTAGTGAAGCAAGAATAATTGCAACAAATAGGACTCTATTATATTCCCCGCTACAATACAATTTTGTCCATGCTACTGATGGTATCAGGATACTGTGATTCTGAGATACTCTATTCATTGAAGGACAACTTGATCCAGGACCACCCCTGGCCAAGGTGAGGCCCTAAGCAGAGCCACATCATCAGCGAAAAGCAGAAATCCTTAGGTCACCAATTGGAAAACGCTCCTCCCACCGACTGTGCCTGAGATGCTTTCTATGAAAATCATAAACAGAATCAGAGATAAGGAGCAGCACTGGTGGAGTCAGACTGGAACACACTGGGAACTTTGTACCCAGGACACAGTTCTCACTTTGGTAAGAGATCCCATTGCTTAGTGGCCCCAAGACCCCAAATTCCAACAATACCCCCCACATGACCCCCCATGGGACATGGTCGTAAGCCTTCTCCAGGTCCACAAAACACATGTAGAGTGGATGAGCAAACTCCCATGATTCCTCAAGAAGCCCTGTGAGAGTGAAGAGCCGGTCCACTGTCCCACAGCCAGGACTGAATCTGCATTGACCCTCCTGTATCCAAGGTTTGACAATTAGCCAGAGTCTCCTTTCCAGCACCCTTAGGTAGACAGGTTGTGCCCAGGTTTTTCAGATGCTTTAACATATCAAGACATTTTGGACATTGCTATGCTCCCTACTTTGGGGCAACAGTTTGGGGAAGGCCCTTTTCTATTCCAACATGACTGTGCACAAAGCAAGGACTATAAATTGATGAGTTTGGTGGGGAAGAACTTTACTGGCCTGCACAGAGCCCTGACCTTAACCCCATCGAGCCCCTTTGGGATGAACTGGAACAGAGATTGTGAGCCAGGCTTTCTTGTTCAACATCAGGGCCTGACCTCATAAATGCTCTACAGAATGAATGGGCACAAATTCCCACAGAAAACCTCAAATGTTGTGGAAAGCCTTCCAAGAAGAGTGGAGGCTGTTATAGATGCAAAAAGGGACAACTCCATTTAAAGTGCATGTCAGACAGCCAATACCAAATACCAAATTCCATATAGGGTACATCTCTCTGACAATCTGCTACTGTTTGAACATGATTGTTTAAGAGAACATTTGTTTTGTACATCAGCTGGTGAAACAATCTGAATTTTAGATTAGGGGTGAAGCATACAGAGCACCTAGTGTGAGTGTGCCCTAAAACACCATAAAGCCTACAGCGTAGATACCAGGTACGGGGGGATTTTTCTCCAAGTGCTACCTCGTTGAACAGACTAATGGCTGAAAATGGCTTCCGATTTATCCAAAAATAGCAACGAGAATGTTTGTAAAATGTGAAAAGCATCACGATTAAGTGATAACCAAAGCCTACACCTGTAATCTACAGCTCCAGTGAAACAACACAGACAATGTGAGGGGAAATTACCAACTAAAACATGAGGTGCATTAACAGTTCTCCGTTATGTAGGGGAGCTGAAATTATCTCCGCTCATGGAAAATGAAAGCAGGGGAAAAAACAAAGACATTAGTAGTATAATCTATTACAGATAACACTCTATCGACAGCCACTTAAACCCTCTGCTCTTCCTCGTTCTCCATGTTACCCCACCTTTCAAAATGAAACAGGATGGCTGCATTTTATGGAGGATTTTTAGCCCACAAGGAACAATGTGTAAGACTTCAGTTGTAATTTCTGCCAGTGTTGGAACTATCTAAGCTGGTGCAACACCAAAATGTACAGCGCCTTTAAAAAGTATTCACCCCTTTTACCCCTTTAGTAAATGTAAAAATCAATCCTGGTCGGTTTAATTAAGCTTTTATGATAAAAATGACTTAAACACCCTCTTTAATGTCAAAGTGAAAACAGATTTATACAAAGTAATGCCAATTTGATTAAAAAACAAATATGTAAGGTAAATAAGTAATGGCATAGAAAATCTCCACCTTCCAGTCAGTATTTGGTAGAGTCACCAATCACAGCTCTGAGTCTGTGTAAATATGTCTCAGTCAGGGTTGCACATCTGGACTCCGCAATTTTACTCCATTCTTCTTTGCTAAACTGCTCAAACTCTTAAAAATTTCACAGGGATCAGGTGTGAACAGCCCTTTTCAAGTCCAGCCACAAATCCTCTATTGGATTGAGGTCTGGGCTTTGACTTGACCACTCCAGAACTTTCACCTTGTTGTCTTTAAACCATTGCTGTGTAGTTTTCTCTGTGTGCTTCAGGTGTCTTTCTGGAAAATAAATCTTCTCCCAATCCGTAGTTTCTCTTGCCGACTGAATATGATTGTCCTCCAGGATTCTCTTATATCTTACTGCATTCATTTCAGTCCTCTACCTTTACAAGCCTTCCAGGGCCAGCTGCTGAGAAGCATCCCCACATCATGATGCTGCCACCACTTGACTATGGAGTCCGCCTCCACGTAAAATCTAGTCGAGGTTTAATTTGAGTTTTCTTCAATGTGGCTTTCTCTTTGACAGTCTCCCATAAAAGCTTAGAGTGTTCTTTTGTCTTCATGGTGTAATCGTAGCCAGGAATATGGATTAACCAGTGACAAGACCTTCCAGCCACATGTGTCTTATTACTACAATCACTTGACACACATCCACTGCAGTAAAACATCAAAGATCCAAACATCCAAGAAGTTGAATGCTTTTTTAAGACACTGTATCTGTAGTGAGTGAATATCCGACTGCACCGTATTAAAATATTTAAATATTCATGTTTTATTTACTAATATTTTGTGTTGTATTCATTAATTTTCAAATTTTGACTATCACCACACATTCAGTGAGAAGAAATTAACACACCACAATTAAAAAGCATGAAGTCAGTAAAACAGGAAACTTGTTCATGCCATTATTTTAAGAGGGCTAGATTACTGTAACAGTGTTTTGACAGGCCTGACTAAAAAAATCCATCAGACATCAGCCAGACTTCTAACCAACACCATGAGAGTAGAGAACAGAGTCAGAAGATTCTGAAGTCATGCTTCTGGTTTATAAAGCACCAGATGAACTTGGGCCAGTTGTCCCTATTTACATAAAATGTTAGGAAACCCTTGCTGGAGTAATTGTCACTATTGATAGACAAAGCAGTGATGCTTTATTACACAGCTTTGTTCAGTTCTTGACTGTGCTTAGTTGATTATACTCAGAAACAAAGTGCTATTCTCCGTTATGTGTCAGGGTGTTTATCCTTTTCAGGTTAGCCTTTAAATGCCTCGTAGTAATTATGTTGGTATTGTTCAGATCATTGAGCAAAAAAAAAAAAAAAAAAAAAAAAAAAAACACAGACATGTCCTTTATTATCTCTTGTTTATCTGGAAAACTATCAAAGCAGACATGAGGTGGTACGTTAGTTTTCAAGACAACACTGCCACCTAGTGGAGCTTTCTTTTATCTGAACTTCCAAGGATAAAGGCAGGATTTATAACTTGACTTCTGAGGTTTTTAAGAAGTTTGTCTTGCCTGCAGACCACTCTAAGAAAAAGGGAACAACACAGTTTTAAAAACTGTGACTGTATTCCAAAGTTTTTTTTTTTTCAAATATTATTATTGATAAATTAAAGATTTATAGATGAATATACACAGGTGCATAATAGAATCATGAAAAAGAATTCAAGAAGTGAAACTGCTATATATTTTAGATCAATAAAAGTGAAATATTTCATGACTTTGTTTTAATCCTGATAATACAGCTGCAGCCCATGAAAATTAAAATAAACCATCTCAGGCTATAAGAATACCACAAAACACCTGTCCAAAAAGGGATTTAAAATGCAGCAATGTTGACCTGGGAAATCATGCTGCTTTAGTATTTTGTTGGAGCTTCTTTTGCAAAAATCACTGCATCAATGCAACGCAGCACAGAGGCAATCAGTCCGTGGCACTGCTGGGGTGTTATGAAGCCCAGGTTGCTCTGATAGCAGCCTTCAGCTCATCTGTACTGTTGAGTCTGGTGTCTCATCTTCCTCTTGACATTTCTCCAGAGATTCTCTATGGGGTTCAGGTCAGACCAATCAAACACAGTTACACCATGGTCAGGAAAACAAGTTTCTGGTAGTTTTGGCTTCAGGTGCCAAGTCCTGCTGGAAAAGGAAACACGAATCTCCTTAAATTTTTCAGCAGATAGAAGCATGAAGCTCTCTAAAATCTCCTGGTAGACGGCTGACAGCCTTGACTCTGGACTTGATAAAAGACCAGTGGACCAACAGCAGTCGATAACATGGCACCCCAAACCATCACTGACTGTGAAAACTGAAAACACTGGATTACAAGCAGCTTGGATTCTGTGCCTCTCAGATCTTACTCCAGACTCTGGGACCTTGATCTCTAAATGAAATGTAAAAATGTAGTTTTGTCTGAAAACAGGACTATATGGACCACTCAGAACAGTCCAGTCCTTCTTCTCCTTAGCCTGGGTTTCAGGATTGGCTCGACACTTGTAGTCCATTTCCTGGACTCGTCTGTGTGTGCTGGCTCTTGATCCACTGACTCCAGCCTTAGTCCACTCCTTGTAAATCTCTCTTTAGTACTTGAATCTTCTTTTACCTTCCATGAATATGCTTTGATACAGCCTCTTGGACATTTGTTAAGTCAGCAGTCTTTCCCATGATTGTGGTTGTGTGGACCAAACCAGAGTGGGAGAATGAAGGTTTAGGAAATCTTTGTAAATTGGACTTTTCCACAATATTCTAATATTTGCAGTCATGGTTTTTATGATTTTCACGTGCTGTAATTTGTAATCATTAAAACTAAAACTAAATGTCATAAAATGTTTAAATCTGCGATAAACCTAGAATATATGGATGTGTCACTTTCTAAAGTAAATCATAGAAAAAAGAAAAAAAAAAAAACTTTTTTATATTTGATTTTCAGACTCACCCGTACCAAAAACACAAATGTAGTAAATATCATAAGAACCGGTGGAGCTAACCTGACATTATTTAAGAAGAATAGTGTTTGTTTACAGACTTCTGCAATGCACTTTCGTGCATCAAATCTATTTTCTTTAATCTGTTCCTGTTTTTGAATGAGCGTTTTAATCTTTGCCTGAGCCTGGGTGTGATACCTAAATGGCCACATGAGGGGGTCAACGAGCATATGAGCATCTCTGTCAGTGTACTGACTTAATATTGTCTGACATTTCCTGTTTGCTGTTTGTAAATGTCTGCTGTCTGAATTTGGTGTCACAAAAATGTGCGTTATTGTTTTTGCTCATTTATACAAACTTGATTGATACAGAACAGAGACCAACAATTTCCCTGCAGGGACAATAAAGTACATCTTTTCTTTTCTTAACTTTAATAAAGCTCAGAGCAGTCAGAGCTTCATAAAGCCCCTGAGATCTTTGGTATGCTCTGGACTAGAGGAGCACCAACAAATAAACCATGTCTTTTTTACTAAAAACACATGGAGAGCTACTTGGTTCACCAGCAATCAAACATGCATCTTAAATCAAGCAAAACCAGAATGTTTCTAAAAAAAAAAAAAAAAAGGAAAAAGTATGACTTACGTGAAAACAAATTCAGAGCAGAAAGGATGAAGAGAGCAACTGACATATTTATAGGGATAAATCACTGCTAATATTTGTAAGATTGGAAGAAAGTTCTAGACATTTGCTATAAAAAACGATTGGTTTATTAATATTGTTTGTACATAGCAAACACTGTAAGAGCAGCAGAGGACCAGAAGTTGTGTTGTGTGTCAGTGTGTGTGTGTTTGTGGATATCTTAATGTTCAGCAGCAGGGAGAGGGAGCAGGCCCCGTTCCTCCTCTCAGTCAGCTACGCTCCAGTCTCATGAACAGCTCCTCACCGGTACACTTGAACATTGCTCCAACTTGACATTTACTCCTCAGCAAAGGCAAAGAAAAACACATTTAAAAAATCCTTCCTAGTGCCCACGCTTGCCAACAGTGACAAGAGATAAATTAATTTGAATATTTGGATGGTGTTCATTTCATATCCAGCTTCTCCTTCCATTTGGCGAGGCTAACCACGCCTTCTTCAGCCGCAGAGAGCGGCTCAGTTCAGAGCCCTCCCTCCTCTACTCAACTGCCCCATGGGTAAACAGTTTAAAAGTGCCATAGATTTTGTTCCCCCCTCCCACTCCCTCCCATTTGTTAAAAAAAAGTATTCCTCAATGCCTTTTAAGAGGTCTCTTCACCAGTGAGAACAACATGTGGCAATAGTTACTTTAACTTTACAATATTGTTTATACAAGAATTAAAGCCACGCCTATTCTTACAGTATGTACACCCCCCGCTCATCGTTCTCCCCTCCCCCCAGTCCATGGGTACATAAAGACACAACAACCCTATAATCCATAGGTCCAGTTGTCCTCTGAAATGATTTGTATTAGTTCCTCAGTTTAACATGTGCCTTCAGCCATAACCTCTCAGCGTCCACAGTTCTGTTTTCTTTTAGTCCACAGCGTGTACAGTAGTGCTTTCCTTTGTAAACTTTACAGCCGCAGAGGAGGGTCCAATCATTCTTCATCCGTACAAACCTGAAACAGATGAGAGAAGGCAGAAAAAACCCCATCGGTTAGAATTTCTGTTTAAAAATGAACATTACAATAAGCATTTCATAAAGGAAAAATATTTCATGAAGCAAGTTTATCCCCCTATCTATTCAATTATACTAAAAATAGCAGGGGTTAATGTCCCTTTTGGGCATTCTAAAATGCCTTGGTTCAATTGTGCAGATGCAAATTTCACTGACACTGGTACAACAGCCACGATCTTCTTCTCTAAAGCACCTTGTAGGCGTTCTTGGATGTTATTGTTTTGTCCCTTATTGGCTTGTTTGGGGGCCTTAACATGCCTAAAAGTCCCAAAAACCTTCCAGAAAATTTTTCCCCTGTGGAAATTTTTATACGACAGTGGAAATGTGCAAGTCAGTTGCACAGGAGCCACACAGGGGCCCCAAACATGAGACAGGGGACTGAGTAAGAGCCACATGCATGAAACCCAGTACACACAAGTCTCAAATGAAGCATCTGATTGCCTTCAAATTTCACATATATGATCAATGTCTGCCCCTTTACACATTTAAATGTTAATTTCAAGGTTTGGCACCACCTGCTGTAAGAAGCCAGTAACACCTCTGACAGAATGTCCATTTTCTTTTAATTTCATAAGATAAATATTTTGTCTCGGCCACATCACACCAACAATTTACCATCTCACTTTGTCATACTGACACCTAATGTTGACAGTCAGTGTTATCTTATACACAAAGTGCAACATGCTCATTATTTTTTATTCAATAACAGTCTCTGATATCACTGTCAGCTGTGAGGCCTTCCATAGAGGTGTGTGCCTTTTCAGATCGTGTCCTATCAACGTAATTCATCACAGGTGGACTCCAATCAAGGTTTGCCAACATCTCAGCAATAATCTAAAGAAATGGGAGGAACCGAGGCCAAATTTCAAGTATTTTTCCAAAGGTTCTGAATAATTATGTCAATGTGACATTTCACTTTTTAAATTTTTAATAAATATGAAAAATATTCACCTTGTAAGGATAGGGCACTGAGTGTAGAAAAATGAAAATGAAAAGCTTTTTTTTCAACTGGAGTATCAGGCTGCAACATGACAAAATTTAAAAAAGTAGAGGGGTCTGAATACTTTCTATATGCTCTAGATTCTATAGAGTGTGAACAGTTTAAACATGTGAGATGTTTTGGGATAAAAAAAATTGTCGGCATCAGTGTAAAAAAACCAAACACATCAGTGCTGACTTACCTTAACAAATGGGTGGTCTAGCAGCATGCTAGCTGTCCAGCGGCGTTTGGGTTCGCTCTCCAGACAGTGACCAAGGAAGTCCTTCCCCTCTGTGCTCAGTTTCTCTGGGATGGGTGGTTTATGTCCCATGCCTACTTTGTACATGATCTGGAAGTTGTGCTCATACTCGTGCCAGGGCCGCTGCACATTGAGACAAAGAAAGAACTTAAAATTAATTTGATTTTAACTTTTCTGGATATAAGGATTTTTAAGTGGTATAAAAAGGGAAAATAAATCCATGACCACAGGCATGCAAGGAAACAGTCCAGAAAATTCAGACAAACAGCCCAAATAAAGTGGCAAACAGTCTCAGAAGTGTGCAGATGCACCCTTACATTGCTAATTCTAATCTTACATGTATTCCTTATTTGCAGTATCATATAAAAGAAAACAATTTTGTGGAAGAGAGAGTAAGAACTGAACTGATTTGAATTTATTAAATTAAATATTTGCAGCATAGAAAATTCCGTTAAGTACAACACAAACCTGCGTAGCACTTTAAAAAAAAACACTTGTAATGATGTATGACCTAAAAACCTTCATGATGCGTGTTACAGAAGATAATTCAATCTTTTCTCACCTTTCCAGTCACCATCTCAATGAGCACACAGCCTAAGCTCCAGATATCTGCTGCTCGTCCATGACCTTCACCCTTTGCTCTGGTGATGACTTCTGGTGCCATGTACGCTGATTAAAAAGACAGGAACTGGTTAACAGTGAAATAATTACAGAAATAACATAACAGCACACGTGCACATTTGAGGAAGACATTTGTGCACAATCTCATGGAACCAATAGAAAATGTTTGGTTTAAAACAGCGTTACTCAACCCTGCTCAACCACAGAGCCAAATTGTTAAAAAATATATTTGCAAGAGCCACAATCTAAGCGGTGAAAAATGTTAAAAATGTGAAAAAAGTGGCAATTTAAATAAGTTAAGGGGGCAAAATGGTCAAAAAGCAGCGAAAAGGGTGAAAAGGGGCAAAACTGGCATAAAATGCCAAATACTGGGTGAAAAGTGAAAAAAAGGGTGAGAAAAAGTGGCAAAAAAGGGCAGAAACTGGGCAGAGTGGCAAAAAGAAGTGACAAAAGCGGGCTTCAAGCAATAAAAATTGGTTTAAAGTGGAAAAAAATTGCAAATAAGGGCAATGGAAATATACAGACAAATTTAGAAGTTGACAATTAAAGCCGACTGTATAAGCGTGGGAAACAAACTGATCAGTGTGACTTGCCATTAATAATTTCTTATGTCAAAGTTTCCCTTTTGTAATGTTTTCTGGGGAATAATATTTCAAATTAAGACATAATAGAGTCACAAAAGAGCCACACGTTGAGTAACAGTGGTTTAAAACATATGAACCAGATGAATTTCAACGAAAGTGACAAACTGAGTTAGGAAATAGTGATGTTTCTGTATCATATTATTGTATAAACATTTGCAGTAACAACACAAGATAACCTATTTTTAATGAATAAGAGCAACTAAAAATGTCACCTAGAAAGGGAGTGAAGATGAAACATGAAGCCACAGTGACATCTAGTGGTGGCACAGGACTGAAACACATTATACCATCTGTTACCTGCAGTTCCCAGCGTGCTGTTCACCTCCCCTGGCATGGTGTGAGTGTTGTTTCTCAACTTGACTGAACAGCCAAAGTCACCAAGTTTAATCAGACCCGAGGATGTCAAAAAGATGTTGGCTCCTGTTTTAAATTTAGAAAGGAAGGAAAGTTGGTTATGGGATGCTGCACGACTGCACTTCAATCAAGAAAAAAATCCAGGGGAGAGTTTGTGACGCCGACCTTTAATGTCCCGGTGGACGATGCCGTGCTCATGCAGCACGTTGATGGCTGTAGTGATCTGTTTGCTGTAGAGTCTGATGACGTGCTCCTGCAGGCCGAGTCTGGACACTTCCTCCAGAGTTCCCTCATCGCAGTACTCCATGAAGATGTACATCTCTTCCTGCAGGTGAGTGCATGGAAAATTACAAACCATGTGATGTCTAAACAGTAGAGACTAATGGTAAAGTATCCAAACTTGGATTTTCCAAATCCTACAGAGGTAAAACCTGATACTCTAGTAAATATTCTGGGCTTTACACTATTTGATTACCAAAGAGCAGCCCAAAAAGATGTGTTGAAACCTTAAAGGCAAACATATTTCATTTTACCTGATCTTATGGATTTTATAAAATAAAGCAGTCAATTATTTGTGCATATTTTTAATCTTTTATTACCTTAAATCCCAAATCATAATATTAATAATAATAATAACCAGGGTCTTTATTTACACAACTGCAGAAGGTAGCAGGCTCTTTTATGAAATGGGGTTTTCTCAAAACTATTTATCAAAACAATAACTTAAATGTAACAAAATATTCTTGTTTTTTTCTAAAATCTTCTTTAAAAATGTACAAGATACAGAGTTTGGAAAACACATGCTATAATAAATCAGCTAAAAGCTGCTTTCTTCTTTTCCGAACTCTCACTTCTCATCCACTAAGAGAAATTATCCTCAACTTGTCTTTACATGTTAAATCTGAGCGGAAATTTTGAGAGGTAATCTCCAGTATCAGTAAAAAGATTCTCATGTTGATCTAAAATCAGTATAATGTTAAGGAATATTTTTGGTAAGGTTCTGAAAAGTGGATTGTATCAGGCTTTTCATCCATTTTATTTTCAGTGTGGTTAAATTCAATCTGAGTTGGGATTGTTGTTTTAAATTTTCTGATAATTCTGCCATCCTTAACCTCCTGTGTACAAGGACACAGACCTACTACCGTCATTTAATGAGTCTTTTGTCTGTTGGTGTGATGATAACCATCTCATTATAAATGTAAAGAAAACTGAGGAGACCGTGCTCAGTTGGTGATCATATCCCGCTGCTAATCCATGAAGGAAAAAAATCAACCAGGTCAGCTCCACAGGTATCTAGGTGTTTACTTAGATAACCTGTTTAGCTGGGAAACCTGTGTTAATAATTTGTATTCTTGTTTACATTAAAGGCTGTGTTTTCATATTGACTCGTGGTGTTCGGGGTCGATCATAAGATCGGGTTTTTGTTTATCAGGCTGTTTTGGAGAGCATAATCTGGTACGGTAATCTTTCAGTTCAGTTAAAATTTAAACTTGCTCGTCTGGTGCAGACCGCCATAAAGGTTGTAGGCAGTGGGGCTGGGAAATTCATCATGAATTAGATTAAATTGCATTGTGGCCTGCTGCAATTTTCAAATCGTACACAGTGCAATACCTATGAGCTGAAATGTGTCAACATATCAGTTTGATACCTTTTTTTTTGGCAGCTGAGATTTTATGCTCTACGTATTATGAAAAAGTTCAAGTCTCTTTTTTGGAATATATATATATATATTTATATATGTTTTTTTTTTTTTTTTTACAAAACTCCTACTTTTCTTCTTCTTGTGCATGTTTTTCTTATTCAGCAATTGATATCAAATTTTCTATATGCCCCAAAATCGCAATTAGATTTTTTAAAATTGATTATCCCTTGTTTAATTTATCTTCTACTGTGCTGGTTATAACAAAGACTGATTTATTGCTTGCATCTGTTGAACAACACATTAGGTGAGGAACCTAAAAATAATCGCATATCAAATAGCAATCTTGGGGAAAAAATGGAATTAGATTATTTTTGCAAAACCTTCAGCCCTAGTAGGGAGGACTGAAAACTTTTTGCTGCAGTCCATGTATGAGCAGTCTTTCTCTGGCAAGTGCAGCAAGATTTGTCTGAAACTCTACCCTGAGTATGAACTTTACCTTCTAGCAGACGATACAGACTCTTCAAATGTAAACTGAACTGCTTTACAAAGTTGTTTGTGCCCATCTCAATTATGACTTTGAACAAGGTTTCTGGAGGCTGTAGCCAGATTATGCAGTAGCATCAGGGTGTTCTCTGTTTTCTTATCTTTAACCTTTAATCTTGTATTTATTTTTTCCCTCATTAAAACTATAGTTTGTAAGCTATTTCAATAAAAACCTTGTGCAATATGGGGACGTGCGATATATGTGGGTTATGTGCATCTTGTATTGATATGTGCAGGTCTGCACCTGTGGATTATTGTTGCTATTGTTCCAATCTAACATTTATGTTATTAACTGGCTGCTTCATATGTGCAACACTTGGGAGTCCATGACAAATGTCCCTAAAGGGACGATAAAGTGTATTATATCGTATCATATCGCTCAAAGATGTGTGATTTGTCTTGTAGTGACGATAAACATAATCAGTGTGAAAATACGAAGACAAATGAGACATACTGGATTACTGACCATAGTTTCGGGAATATGAGCATATAATAGTCCATCCATTCTTTTTTCTCTGTCCTCTCTTCATTAGTAAACTGTCTCTGTCACTGGCTCGCTTCATTTATCCCTTGGTAAAATTTCCTGTCTGCTGCCTGCTCTGTGTGAGTCTGCCTTCTCTCACGAGCCTCGTCTGAGCAAAGGCTTTGATTCGCCGAGTAGCATGATGTGACAATCACTATGATAAAGTCAAGAAAAGCTACAATGTTCAAAATAGACTACTGCTGTTTAAAATGGAAACAGATGAGAATTAGCATGTATGGACCCTGTCCATAATATGGGGCCTTGTCACATTTTGACCACCAGTCTTTATTTGAAGATTTGTGGTATATCAACTATGTATTATACTATGAAATGTTATGACTTAAACCATTCCCTACAACCCCATAGAACCCATTTCTTTAAACATCTTTTTACTGGAGGTTACTCAGGACAGATATGTGTTTAGTCTACATACATTCTGTATGTTTAAGAAAAGAAATAAAATATGTGAAAAAGAAGAAAATAAAGGAGGTTGTCATATTTTCTAATTTAATTTATCTTGAAATTGTCAATAACTTGCGTTAAAATCTGCAGTTGCCACACAAAAACATGGAAAAGTTTAAGATAGGGAAAAATTAAGGAAGGCATCTTACCCGATGGAGCTCAACTCCAAAGTATCGCACCAGGTTTGGATGTTTAATGCCTTCAAATATTTTCAGCTCGTCTGCAGTCTCTTTAATTGTTTTGTGATCGTTGGGCTGGAATCGAATCTGGTTAAGAACAAAAAAATAAATTACCTGTTACCACACCTTGCAGGTCAAATATAAACACTGTTGAAGTGATCTTGCTGAACAGGTTACCTCCTTCATGGCCATCAGCTCTCCAGTGTCAACATTGATGCAGGTGTACACCTTCCCGTACTGGCCTTCACCTGTTATTGACACACAAACATTACATAACTGCCTGCTGTAAATGACTCATCATAACAAAGACAGTCAAAGAGGAGACATACCGATCTTGTTGCCCCTCTGCCACTTGAATGTCACCTTCCTGAGGCCGACATGCATGACGTTGTCGTAGGACTTTGGTGTGTGACACACTTGTCCAATGATGTTGCGCTGCTTCATAACAGCATAGCGTTTCTCCTCGAACTTTCGGATGGAGCGGCGGACGGCCTCCATGGGGCTTTGCCTTGCTGCTGTGTCTGAAAGAGGAGACAGTGGAAAGACATATGAAAAAAACATTCTCATTTGTAGGTTTAGTCAAGATACTTGGTCACTTTTCACACTTCTCAGGTTAGCAGAATGGAGAAAAACACAGACACCACCAGTGAAACTTAACTCACTCTGTAGCTTAGTTGAGTTATTTTGGTTAGATACCTTTCTCTCAAGTTCTTAGGTTTCTCAAGTCTGCAAGGAGGCAAATCGGTTTGCATCCTTTCTACATTTCCACATTGCATACCCACGTTTATGCTTATGCTTGTGCTTGAGTCTCTTGTGGAGGCTGATATCAAACGTCCCAACCCCTCTTGATTTTGGTGATTCGGTAAGGATCCGTTGAAGAGTCATTTACAGGTGCAGCTATATTCCATAAAAACATTTTCACCTTTTTTCTTTAAACCCCATACAGTAATAGTATAACATTTTCGCCTTTTTTCCCCTAAAGTGTTTATTGTTTTATTTTCTTCTTCTTAATGTTGTTGTGGTTTTTGTTATTATTTAGAGCTGTCAAGATTAATCGCATTAATCTTGATTAAATATGATCAACAGTTAGTGTTCAAACTATTTTTAAACTTGATTCATAGCATGCTTATAGCCCCTTTCGACCCCATCTGGTTAAGCCACTGCAGCTTCTTCCTGCAGCCACAGTGATGTAAAACAAGTCCACCACTGCTCCTCAATGTCTCATTTTTCACTCAAAGAGCTCACAGACAGCTCAGTGGACAATCAGAAGTCATCGAAACATTATATTATTAAAAAGTTACCTTTTTTCTGTTCCCTTATTTCTTTATCAATCCATGACAAGTTCTTTTTTCTGTGGTTAAGTTCGTCATAATCTTAGATCTACCTATAAAAGCAGGCCTGCATCCACACAGGAAGTCAGTTAGCCTTAGTTTAAAAAGCAAAAATGAAACAAGAACAATTTTAAATGCAAAATAATGGTATTTTAAAATTCAATAATAAAAAGGGTGCAATTGATTGTGATTAACCACAGAAATCGTGAGATTAATTGCAATTAGCAACTTTAATCCTATGACAGCCCTAATATTATTATTATCATCAGTATTTAGTTTTCTTGTTTTTTAGTTTTGTTGTTTATCTATGTACTTATTGTGTTTACACATTTACACTTCATGTTTTTGTTTAGATTTTTGTTTGCACTCAAACTTCACAGTGGTAATTCTTCTTAAAATCTCTGCTACTTGCCTCTGGTGGTCTGTATAGCTGTCTTTACCTTGACGTGTATTGATTTTTTCTTTTTGTTTGTTTTTTACTATCATTATTCTTCGTTATCATTACTATTACTATTATTTTTTTCTCTTCACCTCTGATCTGCTATTTCTCACAAATAAACGAAAAAAAAAGAAAATTAACTAAGAGTAAAGCAATAAGCTAAGGCCATTTTTGCACAGAGGACTCATGCTGAACTAAATTGAGTTAGTGGAGAAGTGGTTCTCAGCTGGTCACGACACAGGGCCTACCATCTACTCCTTAATGAGGAAAGGTGACCCAAATTTCTGATGTCTTTCAACCAATCAAATTCATTCTTAAAAAATGTCCCTATTTGAACCTCTGTTGCAAAACAGAGAGGCCAAGAAAGACATGTTTTAAGAGGATTTCATAGACTTTTAGCTAATTTTTTTCCAGGCACATATTCATGACCAACTTTTGGCTCCCTACACACCAGTTGAGAACCATTGTTGTAGGGAAATGGGTGCTGCCAGTATAAAAAGACAGCATTGGTGGACACAGGCCCTGAGGAGTTAAAGTAAGTCACACAAGTCTACTGTCAGGAAACAGTTTTTCAAACTCTAGGGTGTTCTACCTTATTCTGAGGAGTATCATAGAAACAAAACCAGTTAAAGTAAGACTTAAACTTATTTTCAGACCCTGATACTCCCCAATCCAATAAATCTTCTCATTCTATAATTGCACCTTTAGACTGGCTGATAAAAGTGCGGAGTTCCCAGCTTCGGCGTGCAGCGCTGTTAGGGTCTCCCTTAGGATAGGAAGGCTCTAAAAAGAAGAAATCAAAAGAGTCAAACACAGCTGAACAGGCAGATTCATGTGCAAAATGTGGATCCAGGTTCAAATCATTGAATGCACCCACCTTCTCTTTCCTCTGTGGGGCTGGAGTGACGACTCAAAGATTTGAAATGCAACTCTGCTGCAACTGTGGACAGACGGTCGTTTTCATGGAAACTGGATCCTCTGCAAGGACAAGGGAGAAATTGATACAACCATGTGCTCCATTAAAAAAACACTGATTGAGACAGGACTTAATCTGCTAAAGGATGAATTAAAAATCAACAAAAAGGGCCATCCCTTCTGCCAAGATCGTACTTTATTTTAATGCTCTAAAGATGACTAAGTGCGCTCGTGAGAAACTTCATGCACTGGTCCCTTGAGTTTTAATGTTAGCAAAACAAAGCAAAGCTATTTCAAGGCACTCTAATGAAAAGAGGCTCTTTTGATTTGCTTAGGGGATAAACATCATCTCCATCTTTTGGGAAAATGTTCTCCAATGTGTATTTAAGATAAAAAATAAAATAATCCTGACATTAACACCGTTCAATTCTCTGAGGAAAGTCAGTATTAGTGATTCAAGATGATATTAAAACTGACAAAAAACATCTGACCTTTGAAGAAAAGCAGAGATTAAACTGATTCCCAGCCTGCCTTTTGAAACCCATGAGATGTTCAGCATGCATCATACACACTTGAAAGTTAGATCTCTCCAGTGCATGTTCTGACTTCAAAAGCACACAGAAAAAAGCAAAATACTCTAACAGCAGTGAATCACCAGCATCAAAGCCAGACTGATGTTAAAAGCACTAATAAGCAGAACATCATAACCCACTCTTTCAATGAGGTAGAGTGTTTCTTTTTCATTTCACACCATGCACAACAACCACAGTCTCTACCCTTGGACAGTAACAAGGCTTCTCTAGGCTGTTTTCCTGATTTGGTGACATTCTGCAGTTTCTTAAGGATGCATTAAGACTTCTTTAATGGAAGTATTATCTTGAAACCAATTACAAATTATCTGATGGCCTTCGTCAGTGGCATGCATGTTAAAATTTAGAAAGATCTTCTCAAACAGTTTTTAGGATGGAGAAGGTCTAACACGTTTTAAATTTCTTAATATCCATGCAGTAAATGCAGCATTAGTGCACAATGTAATTATTTAGGTAGCTTTACATTTCAGGTAATATGTGGAGCATATGAGACATTTCTCATTAGTTAATTGTCTGGATCAATGCTAAATACAGATATTCAAATAAAATACATTTAGATTTAGTGATACTAGATTAAAATCTGTGATGTACAATTTGCACAGAGTAAAATAATAGTTTTGTAGTTACAATTCCACAGAAGCCCTAGGCAGACATACACTCATACATTTTATTCTATTCTGCTATGCTGTGGTAAAATGTAATTTGGTTCTTTTCTTAAGGTATCAAATTATCACTGACTTTGTCTCAAGATAATAATGCTGCTTTCCCTGTGATAAAGAGTTTACTAATCTCGATGAAATGACAGAAATTAACTTCTGCTGTCATCATTAGGGCTGAACGATTTTAGAAAATAATCTAATTGCGATTTTTTTCCCCAATATTGCAATTGTAATTTGATATGCAATTATTCCTTAACTCTCTTTTATTCCCAAACAAGGGCTGAACAATTCTTTAAAAGTGTCTAAATCTGATAATTTTGACTTGTGTAGCAAATTGGATATGAATTGTTGCATTGAAGGGTTTTTGTCATTCTTTTGTTTATAAGGAAAAGTAAAAGCATGAAGAAGGTAGGATTTTTTGTAGACAATCCAAAAAAAATGGCACCTGAATAATTCCATGATATGTCATGCAAAGCATCTCTGCTGCAATAAAAGTTTAAATCTGCTATTTTGACACAAATTTCAGGTCAAAGAAAAATTGCACCTTTTGCAATTTGAAAATTGCAGAAGGCCATATTGCGATTTAATCTAATTTTTGATTACTTGTCCAATCCTAGTCAGCATTACTCACAATTAATCAAGGTCCATAATTAGTACATACATTTTTCATTGCATGCCTCATTGTCCCTTTCAGCACACTTTGGTTTAAGCCACTGCAGCCTCTCTCTGCAGCCACAGCGATGTAACAAAGTCTCATTTCGGTTTAGAAAAAAAGTCAAAAGTCATCTGCACCTTGTGTTATCAATTATCTATCTTTTTACTGTAATAATAATTGCATAACAAGTTTGTTTTCTATGTTACGTTCATTCCATAATCTTCAGTATACCTGATGTTCCATATTTTCTTTAAAATGAAGGCAGGTCTACACCCAAACAGGAAGCTAATTATTATTTTAGATTAAGATAGTACAAATATCCAAAATGCAGAGGTGGAAAGTCATTAATTACATTTACTCAAATTACTGTAATTGAGTAGTTTTTTGGGTACTTTCTTGGGTACATTTTGAAATCAGTATTTTTACTTAAGTCTATTCTAATGAGTGTATCTGAACTTTAATTTAAGAACAGTGCTCTTGTGGGGCGCAGGTGGCTGAGTGGTTAAGGCGCGCCCTATATATGCGGATGGCCCGGGTTCGAATCTGGCCTGAGGCCCTACCGCAAGTCTCTCCCCTACTCTTGTCCCTGTTTCCGACTCCATCCATTATCCTCCTCTATCAAATAACGGTGCAAAAATGCCCAAAAATAAACCTTTAAAAAATAATAATAATTAAAAAAAAATTATAGTACTCTTGTACTTTTTTCACCTCTGTTGACTTAATGGTAGCACATAGCCAGAGAAGGATTCCACATGACATCCCAAACAGCTGTTGTATTTCACTTTATTTTAGAGGTCTGAGTTTAGCTGAAAATCCTTGTTTGAAGCTCACATTTTCATGTTGCTACTGCCAATAAGAAAAGTTCATATTGTACCGGTCACCTCCTTAGTAGCTACTAAAGCTGCACACTGCATCTGCAATATGAGTCAAAACAACTGCAATTAGATATTTTAGTTTTCATGATGATTGCTACAAGGTCTCAGTTAAACAAATCAGTAAATTTACTGCTGTGATCGAAGTAGATCTGTAATGTTGGCTTTGCATGATCATGAAAACAAATTGAGATTATCACTGTGCCATATGAAGTTTTAAGAGATCTAAAGTACAAGAAAAACAGTACAAGTTTCAAAATTGACGGTAAGATTCTAACATTTTATTTAGGAAGTATTGATAAAATGTAAGTAAAAATTAAAGGGGTATGATTAAATAAGTTTATTTTTCTCCCTACTACTTTTTGCTCATGTAAACTGAGATGCTTAAGTATTTCTCAAACGGAAGTTACTGTTTTCTTCTTGCTGTTCCCCCATTTTTGTTCTTTTAAATACTTTTTAAAATTGTCATTTACATGATCAGAATAAAGATATCAATTCAATGTAAAAAAAGGAAGCTGTAGGTCAATCAACCTTAGTCATATGGAACCACTCTGGTTTTAAGGAGTTGTGGTTGTGGCTGTCTTTCAAAGCAACAGGACAAAATCAAATTTATGCATAGATGCAGCTGTTGTAAAAATCAACGCGTAATCATATACAACAAACATGATTTCAACACCAATCAAAATGATCATGATTATTATTTTTGCCATTATTGAGCAACCCTACTCGTCACCATGAAAAAAACAGAGCAGAATACAAATGTAAGGATGCTGTTCCTCTTAAGTCTTCCGTGCAATTTTCATCTTGGTCACAAGAGTATTTTTAGTGCTGCAGTGCATCTGATAGTTGTGTGTTAGTTAGCAGATGATAAAATTTCAGGTCAAAAGACTAAGGATGTAAACAAGTTACTTCAAATCTCTTACCATAGAAAAAAATCTCTTTATCGTCATATTTTTAAGTAAATAATTTAATAATCTCTTTTACCAAGTATTGTCATGGCAAATCAGAGGGGCCTGGCTGCAGATCACTACTTTTAGATGCTCTCTCCTGCAGACCACCACTGTAAGACAACTTGAGTGGCAGAAGAAATACAAATGCATTGTGTTTTGGCAGATTTACCCAAAGTGGAGAAATATCATGGATTTTAAATGTCTGATGAAAACGAAATTACATTTTAGTCTACTTTTAGCCATCTTAGCGAGAACAAAGCTTACTTTTAGTCTGTTTTAGTCTTCAAAGATCTATTTTTGGCTAGTCTTAAGTCTGTTTTTTCTCATGGAAAAAAAGGTTCTTTTTAGTTGTAATGAAATTAGTATAAGAAACCACCTCATCAGGACAAAAGTGACTTAATTTGCCAATGAAATATTTGCCATTTTAGAAGTAGTTATGGGTGGGTAGCTTAAGCTACATAATCTGCTTTACCCGGGACCTCCACTGGGTCTATCTCAGCTTCGTCAAGGCTGCGCTGTGGTTTGACTGCGTGCTCCGCCATCTGCAAACATCCACTGTTGACATTAACACATGTGAAGCTTTTGTTCCAAACTGTAGTTTTTTTGTCCTATCGTGGATTTTTGAGCTTCTATCATGGGCAAGTAACCTATTTATGAGTAAAAATGCTTCATCAGTTAACTATAATTTGATTGGGAAGTATAATTTTGCTGTTTTTTGCTGGGCAACCAGAGCTGTTGGCAGCAAGACAGCTGCACTCTTAAGTTATGTTTTGGTCTTTTAGAGTTATTTCACAATTAAGTTGACAACATATGTTGAAACCTGTGAAAACAAAGAAGATGGATGGTCCAGGGCACTTTGAGAGAATGAACGGGAAATTTCCATCAAGAAAAACCCAAAAAAGGTGAAAAGAAGACCTTAGTCTCAACTACAACTCCTGGCTAGCTTAAAAGCTAACAACAACTGCCAGTAACTGCCACGGAGCACTGCCTGATCACCAGGAGACTACTGAATGCTACCTACTGAAATAGTATGGGGCGGTGCGTACAAACGCAGCGGCCTGGCGCTCCGTCACTAGCAGCAAAACAAAGCCCTACACTTACACACAGAACTGACAGCGTGCCCCCAGAGTTTAAATCTTTCTTGGTGAAGATAATCCGGAGAATGGGATGCTTGGAGACTGGAGGAGGACGTGGAGCAGCACGACTCCTACAGCCGTTGGGGTGGAAGCAGCGACGGCATTGTGCGAGAAGGAGAAAGCGGGCTTGCAGGCTAGGCTAAGAGTGGCCCCACACAAACCTGCCATACTGAGCATCTTCCTCCAGGGTGCCCGCTCCCTCACCAGCAGGATGGATGATGTGAGGCTGAGGATTCTAACCACCGCTTGGACCACTGTGTTGGCTGCTGGAGAGGAGACTGCCAAATGTAATTTCATTGCATTTTTACAACGCAATGACAATAAACGACCATCTATCTATTTAGATTAACTTTACCTATTCTTCCTGTCCTTCTGACCTGTTGACTACGGGCTCGGCTACGCTCCATTGTGGTGTTTTGTTGATGTAGTAAAGTGAAATATGATCTGGTATTTTACTGTAAAATTTCACCAGATGTTTAAATTGTTTTGCAAAACTTTCTGCCTTGCTTGATCTTTGGTGCACAGCGGCATGGCATCTGGCAAAACCAGAATTCCTGTGTATCTGCTGAGGAAGGCTCCAGGCTGCAAGAGCTGTGATGGAGCAAAACTGGTGGAAGCACTCCCATCAATTAAACTGAAACCTACAGGCTCCATTGGTGTGATGATGCATAGACAAGGTGAGAGTGTCTTGATGGAGGATGAGCTTTAATCTGTACAGGTCAGGTGAGTTATTTTTGGCGTAAAAGGCTTAAAGTTTGTAATAAAAATGATACTGTTATTGTTGTTCGGGTCCTTCCTAACCCACCCTATCGTAACCGTCATTGTAAACCTAACTGAAAGTGTAATCCTGTTCCAATTTGAAAGTTTTTGTGTGTATTTCTGTCCGGACAGAAGTTGGGTCTGACACCAGTGATCTGCAGAGGCAGGCGTCTGAGAGAGGTGGTCTGCAGCCATACTGTCTTGAGCTAAATAGATTTTTTTTTCTGAAGTTTAAATTACTGCAAAGTAATGCTGAATCTGCTGGCTTGTTAAAGGTAATCTTTATCATATGTTTGCATCAAGCTACCAAACTCAAATGTATCTCGGCCCCTCTGAGAGAAATCTGAAATATCTTCAAATAATTGCCAGTATAACTTTGCTGCTAAGCTTGTGTTTATAGTTAAAAGACAAGTACTGAATCCTCTGGAGAGAGAGCCTACGACTTAGACATTTTGAATCAGATTAAATTGAAGCATTTCCTCCCTAGTTTCCTTTGTGCCAGCTCTTTCTCTCTCTCTTTTGTGTTTCGGACAGCAGTTTCTACCAGGTGACTCGGGGGGCAAAGCTACCTGACGTCATTGGGGCTGCTGCTGGGTGCTTTGGTGTGGCTGTGTTGTTCCCCCGGACCCTGAGGCACGGGGCGAGGGCCGTTGGGGAAAAGCTGGTTCCGGAGGTCGCAGGGGAGACTTCGGGAGCTGTGTGGTTAAAAAAAACAAACTGAGGAGCTCTGCCAAGGGAGGGGAGAGGACTGAACGTGGGACATAAATTAAAGAGAGTAGCTGGGTGGCTGGTTGAGGGACACAAATGAGCACTCACTCACTCAAACTGATCAAACATACTCACAGCATGCACACAACACAAGCTCAACAACTACAGGGCAAAAACAACACTAGGCATACAAAGCAAAGATAAAGAAGTACTACAAGCCATGCAGGAAGAATTCACACAGGCACACATTCATCTACAATCACCTACCTGAAACCTTCAGCATTAGGGATAAACAGATTGGGGTTTGGTGGGTCACTATGGCACCGAGGGACCTTTACGGGACGAGGACTATTCCTGGGAGCTGAAAAGAATCAACAACAAATGCTTCATTCAGTCTGGACAGCTGTAAAATAAAAATCTAGTGCTTGGATTAAAGGATATGTACAATAAACATCTGACAAGTAACACCCACTCTTCTCTAGAGGGTGCAAAAGCAACATATGCTGTATAACTGTGATTTTGATTACATGTTCCTTACTTTAGCAGAAGTAGAGATATTTGAGTAAAAACAAACTAGTTAAAGAGCTGATGGAAATTCGTTGCAGAAGTAAAAGCTGAAGAATAGAGCTAGACTAGAAGACCTTTCCTTCTTCCTGTTCTATCAGTCAGTATAAGCTAACTGAACCTCACACTTCTTTTTATTTAACAGTCCATGGCACCATATCATTTAGTACTGTGGGCCTTAAACATCAACAAAACAGTCATGTCTGAAATCCAAAGCTGTTGTAGCAGAAAGAGAGAGAGCAGCCATCAAATCCACAGGTTGGCGAGAGAGGAACAAGAGTACTTAGACTGTTGTGCTTTAAGACAGCATGAAGGTTGTTTGCTTGCAATTATTGGTCATTTAAAACAGGAAATTAGCTGACTGTGACTGTGTCTGAAATCACAAACTCATTCCCGACATTGCTCCTCCACATAGAGAGTTATACTGGAGTACTGGACTTTAACACTGCTCTGGCTATCGTTAATTTCATTTGAATTTATTGAACCAAGAAAACCTCATTTAGATCAAGAATATCATTAACAAGTGTCGTGGCCAAGACAGGCAGCATCATATTTAACAGTTACACATATATCATAAAAACTAGTATAACCAAAAATCAGTCAAACCCAGGTGACAGAGCAGCAAGTCATTAGTCGAAATATCTACAACCAGATGCATCTTCCTCCAACACATTTTATCTCTTTTTAAAAAGATTTCAAGACACCCACTCCCAAAGACAGATTTTCCTGAAGTAGATTCCAGGCTGCAGGAGCAGCATACCTGAAAGTTGGACTTTGGGCACAGATAGCAAAGAAAGTCTTGTGACAGAGTCACAGAGAGAAGACTCAAGCTTCCAGCACTTTTTACATGAATAAAAGCACGCAAGTATGATCAAAGAAGATTAAGCCTAATAAGGTCAGCTTTGTAATGAAATGATGTCATTGCTCTCACATAACTAAATATGTAGTTTAATAATGACCATGATTCACAATAGTGGGAAATTAAGGCTAACCTCACAAAGCAGATAAATTTGCAAGTCTGTCACCAGACGAAATCCATCTCGAAAAGCTCCAATCCAAACATGGCTCGGTGTCATTTAAGGAGCAGCTACAAGCAGGGTTTAGTTGTACTGAAAGCTGTTAGCAATGGCTGCTGCTAGTGTGTAGTAACTGGATGTAGCTTTAGTACAGCAGCAATTTTATCAGAACTGCATATTTCTTTATGAAATAAAGAGCAAAGGACTACAAAGGTCTTCTGTTGAGCTGCTTTGGCATGAGTTTGTGAGAGTTATTGAGGAGCACAAGGGGTTGTCATGTGTGAGTATGGCGGCAATTAGCTTGAATGTTGCCACAGCGGCAGTTGTATCAGAATTTGCCCCATTTCTCCATTAAGACAAGAGCAAAAAGCCACACTAAAAGCTTTTAAAGAAGGAAAATATGTTTTTGCTCTCCTGCCAACCTGCTAATGCATGGGTCCTGCACCTTCTGAGAATTTTTTGAAAAGTCCTGCCCTTCTGCTTGTATGGGAGCTTTTTCAGATGACTGTGAAATATGTCCATGCAGTCGTTATGTGAAACAGTCTATCAGGCGTGTCAGGTTAAATTATGGCACGACTTTAAGTGATAACTCAGCCAACCTAGCTTGACTGACCACAATCCCCTGGGGTGAGTAATGTATGATTCTAGACACAGCCTAATATTGAAAAACGTGTAAATAGTACTTGATTTTTACTATTATCATACCTAAGTACAAGATTCTGATACCTTAAGAGCTTTAAAATCAGCCTCCATCATTCTTGGTTTAAATGAAATAAAAATGATCTACAGACTGTCCCGTACATTGATTGAAATTAGTCTTAGGCTCTTTTTACATTTACAATGCAAAATAAATTCAGATCTAAAATGATGGCACATAATTTCAGAAGATCGCACTCTGAATTAAAGAAGTAGTGACTTTATACTAAAGCTCACTTTCTCATGTCTTTTACAAACAACGGTCTATCATCCTTTCAGTAGCACTCTTTACCATAGCTTGGTATCCCTGCATGTTGTGTGCAGAGAAGCCACTGGCAGTGCAAACGTATGAGCTAAGAGGCTAGTGGTTCCCTTTTTAACAGCTTTACCCCACATTATGTCACTAATATGTTTTAATAGGACACAGTGATACACTACTGAGCAAATAACCTTTTAGAGTACAGGTTAAATTGAAAGAGGAGACAAGTAATAAGGAAGACATGATCTTTCTGAGTCAGCTCCCATTTGAGAGACTCCTCCCTTTTGCTTTTGTTGTTTAAATTGATATAAATAAGGCAAAATGATATCAAGTGAAGAGTAGCTGGAAGCTAAAAGTCTGGCATAACTGAACTGAGCCAAAAAGTCCAGATATCTGAAAAGAGACGCAATTTCCATCACTCCGAGCGAGGCTTGACAAACATTAATAAAGTCATACTTAGAGTATGCATTGAGTTGCAATCACACAAAGCATTAAGGATTACCACTTGGTATCAAAATGCCCAAACAGATATAAATTCTTTTAAATGCTCTTTATAAACAGGGTGTTAGTGTTGCAAGGCATGCATGCCCATAGTAAAACAAAATTATCTTAATGGTTTGTCTCAAATGTAATAAAGTTAAATTTCTCATTTGAAATATAAGGAGGAGAGAAACTATGTATTTGTGTTAAACTTTAAAATGAGGTCAGGAAAATAAGTACTCAAGTGAAGCACAGTTATCTAAAAACTACTTATTTTTATTTTTACTTATTTTATTTGGGTATTTTCCATCTCTGAATGTCAGGAACAAGACTTTCACTTTCTGCAGCATGCCTGCTTGTTTTCTTTGTTTTTGTTTTTGTCTCTGTCTTTATTTGATCAGGAAATGTTTGCTGAGCAAACACATCATTTTCCAGCAACACCCTTCTTCACAGTCATAGTACTACACTTTAACACATCAGCTGGGCAACTGCAATTTTCTACTCTTGGCAAATGAGGAGCAGCAGGAATCAATCAAAACTGATGTAACTATAGATAATGTAAATGCTTCTGAGCTGTTCCACAGATTTTTGTTTTATTGCTTTGTTTATTTGGCACTCAGGCAACTGAATTTGAACACTGAAATTAAACTAAAATCCTAGAAATAAATGCTTTGACAGCTTAGATAAAAGGAGAATCTTACCAATGTAGAGGCCGGTGACTGGGCTGTGAGGTTTTCCAATCACGTGTCCAATACATTCATTCATCAATGCCTGTAAATTCTGCAGAAGGATAAAAAAATCAAAGTCAAGATTATAAAAATATAAAACAATTTGTGTGAAGAAATGAAAGACGGAAGGAAACAGGCTGTGTTACCAGGAAGTCTTCCTCTGGTAATGCTGATATGAAGGCAGGTTCGATGGCCTGAAGAAAATCAAAACCCTGAGTCGCCCACCTGTGGGAGAAACATGACAGATTAGTATGAAATCTGATCTTGTTTTGAATTTTAGACTTAAAACTGTTTTAAAGCCTTTTAAAGGTGTTGTGCTGCTGTTGCAGTTGTGTGCTGGGTCCCTCTTTTATCAGAGTACAATGTTGCCATGGCAGCTTGTTATGGTTGAAAGTAAAAGCTTTTGACATGGCGGGTTAAAGTAAAAAGTAGTTCAATGCAGTGGCTATTAAGGAAAGGATAAAAATAGAGTTTGGTTCTTAATAAGGATAAAAAAACAGCAGGGGCAAAACAGAGTTTATCACATTAAGTCCTGAAGTTGTTAAAGAGGATGAGGGCGGATAGCTGTTGTATAACTGATCAAGAGATTATCAAGAGACATCAGCTTCAGGCAGGGTTTGGTTGTGCTGAAAGCAAAGAGAATCAAGAGTTTAATTGCACTAGTTGTACTAATTAATGCAAGCAGAAGGCCTGGATTTAACCCTCAGCATCAATGGTGCAAAAAGCATCCCAGAGACACATAATCAAACTCATAGTGAAGAAGTTAGCACACCCTGCACCCAAACAGATGATAAAAAAGACACAAGTAAAGGTAAGTCCTTACCTGGGCTTGGTGCCCCTGCCACTCTCACATTTGGTCAGCACATAGGTCATCCATTTGCGTGCAAAAGCAATGTAGCGTTCCCCAATCCTCTGCCTGAACTCTCCTGACATTAGGCGCACCACTTCCTTGTGGTACTGTAACACAACGCAACAAACGAAATATTTTTAGGATAATTCCCTTAAAATACCCTCCACACCACCTTACATGGTTTTCACGAAACCAGAGTCAAACCAGTAAAAATCAAACCATATCATTGCCAGTAAAACTGCAGACGTAATTGTTGTTTAACCTTGCATTTGTAAGCCAGTCTGGCTGTGTCATGGGAGTTCATGTACATGTACTTGCGTATGGAACATACAATGTGTTTCTGGAGGAAAAGTAAAAGAAACGAGAGCTTAAACAACCTTATGTGTTGAATGTAAGCTACTGTAGAATATGAAGTCAAAAACTGACAAAATACATGCTCACAAACAAGATAAACAAAGGATTAAAGAAAGCCACACATGAAAATCAAACAGCCATGCACACTTAATATTTTTGCAAGCACTTTTCCAGCACTCATGTTCAACATTTCTCTGCTTGTGTGTGAATCTTTGCAGCCTGAGAGGAGAATACTGTGTTTCATGCACGCACTGGATTGTACTGCACATGTGACTGTTTTCCTCGCACTTACTCAGAGTTGTTCTCTCTGCTTGCTCACATAAAAAACTTCTTATTTCTGTCAGTCAGTGGGCGTGCACAGTCAGTTGTCTACCTGATTATGACCAGCTATGGTGATCCTGTCCTTTTCTCTTATGATTGGATAAGTGAGATGAGAACATCTCCAGGAATAATGTGAAAGGGGAATTGTTAAGGTGTGTTGTTCTGTCTTATTTTGGGCTAAAGGGAAGTGATGTAGATCTGTTCTCATGTCAACATCTAATCATAAAAGAGGAGGGGCAGTATCACTGTAGCCTGTCAGATTCAGGTAGACAACATGACTGTGCTGCTCACTGGTTGATAAAAATAAGAATATATGTTCATTATGTGTGCATGGCTGTTTGATCTGCGTTAACAGCTCATTTGTTCATCTATCTCAGTTGTGTGCATGCACTGTGTCATACGGATAAAATGAACTGATATGTCAATCTGAGATCAGAATTAGTGTTTTAGTAACATCACTGATCATTATTAATATGAGATCAGCTCAGACTGTCGGAGTGTTTGGGTCTAACGCGAGACCATGTTCACTACTGACTTTCAGCTGATTCATTTGTTCATGACGTTGTTACAGCAGCTACAGAAAAAGGAGTGTCCTTGAGAAAGCCTCTGAGTGTAGCTTTTTTGTTATAATGTTAAAATATGATTTTCAAATATGTTTGGAAAGGAAAAACTAAACTAAAAAAAAGTGCAGCTCCAGAAAGCTAAAATTCACCAGTTTACAGGGTCAGTGGTCGAACCAGTGCACTATTTCATTTCCATTGGCTTTAAAGATTTATATGTCAACTAAAACAGAACTCATAAGTCATCAGCTAGTTTCTCAGGTATGTCTCTGTGCAGCTTCAGTAACACTTGCTTAGCTGTGGATAACTGTGAGCTTGGTTTATCAGTTTGTTTTCTTAACTTCCAGCCATTGCTTCCCCTGCTGGTGTGTTTGTTCTGTCACATCCCTTTGACTCTACACTGCCCCTACTGGTCACATGCACACACATCAATGTCCCTTTTATGTTTGTAGGATATCTATGGGCCGTTTCAGACTGCCTGTTTGATTGCCATGTCTAATGCACCAGATAAACATGTCCCACACACAGAGAATCAAGAGAATAGAGACCTCGCCTATTTTTTCCACATGCCATGTGCAGTTATAGACCAAAATAGACAGGAAAATGATAAATAGAGAGCCTTTTGTAGCAAATACGTATGTCCACATTGGAGGGACATATTTGCAGAGGGTTCTTGATGACCCTGTGAAAGGTCACAAGCTTGAATGTGCCTGTTTAATAAAGTTGTTCACTAAACTTTTTTCTATAAGTAAAGCGCTTAGTTTCCACACTGGTACAATATGCTGGAAAGAAAAACACAGTAAGTTTACTTCTGGTTTGTGTTTTCAAAATAAAAGCCTGGTTTTGCATTTCTATGGAGAAACCCTCGCTGTTTGTACAACATTTATTCCTACTGGCATATTCAGATATGCTCTGACTCAATTTACTTGACCATAAGTTTTTGCACTTTCTAAATTATTGTTTGTTTGAATTCATCGTTGTAATCGGTCTCTTAAATATGTATCATTTATTATGATGTGTGCTGCTGACCTCTCAGCCAGGTCACCCTTGTAAGAGAGATCTCGATCTCAATGGGTTGTCCCCTGATTAAATAAAGGTTAAATAAGAATACAAACTTGTAGGGAGGATTATTGAGGTAACACTTATCAAGATTGACAGGCTTTTGACAGCAGGGAGACGCAGCCAACGTGCAGCACATACGTGCCTGGTATGAAAGCCATGGCAGGGCATGCTTGACACGCATGGCAGCTGCAAGCAGCAAAACACGCAGCCAGTCTGAAAGGCACTGAACAATACAGGGGACACCCAACAGCCATGATGTGTCTGCATAGTTAACAGTAAGTGTATCTCTGGCCTTATGTTATCATAGCATTAAAAACAGAAGCAACACGCACCAGGTATTGGGTAGTTTTTTAATGTTAATTTCCAAAATTGCAAGAAAATTGCAATTTTTAGTAACTGAAACATTGCCATAATTATTTTGCCTTTTGCTGAAGTTTGCCTGCAACTTTTGATGAAGTTATTTCTCTCCTCAAAATCTGTCTTATGAAATAGATGTAATTTTTCAAGCCTTGGACCATAAAATACTTGTAGCTAAAATGTAAGAGAAAAGGGAAAATAAGGTTAATCTGATCAGGATGGATTCGATATGTTTGGTTACCTCAAAGGCAAAGTTGTAGCCCTGAATCATTGCCTCCCTGTAGTACTGATGCAGAGTGGCTGGCTCCGACTCCTCCACCTCTGCCTCAAACTCTGTGGTGAACATGTACTCCACCCGGTCGATTGCGGTGCTGATCTTGATGCATAGCTGTAGAGCCTCATCCTGGGGCAGGAGACAGAGAGAGACAGGTGAATGATAATGATTTTACACAATAAAGGTTACATACATTCTAGACTCAGGAAATTGAGTTATTTGCTTACAAATTTGAGAAAATTAGCGCCAATTTAACAGTGTGAGAAACTCCATGTGGTTTTGAATGTTACAGATATGAAAGTAAAATCTGGTCTGACAGCAGTGGTGTATTTTTCAAGGTAATGTCACTGGAGTAGACATTCAGCATAACTGAAAGCAGCTGCAGAAAATAACTGAGCGCAAACTAAGACACCAGCATGCACCTGTCTAGAGATGTTTGAGCTAAACATTTTCACCTTGTTCCAAATCAGAGTGAATGGTTATGTAAGTACCTTGAGCTCCTCCAGTGCACTTGCGATGAGAGGCTGGCTCGATGTTTGCTCCCGGCTCAAAGTGAGCACATCCTCCATCGACTGCTGGAAGGCCTTCCGCTGAGCCACCAGGTGAGCTGAGTGCATCACTATCAAGAGCATGTTCTCCATCTGAACACAGATTGTTCCGGTGAGACACTTTTAAACTTGACGCCCACACATATTGACTGGAATAGAAAAACTCCACTTACCTTCATGGCTCTTAGAGTGTCAACAGTTTCCATCTGTGGGACCAGTTTAAGCAGCTCTCCGTCCCACTGATCCCAGTCTGAATCAGTGGTGGAGTCCCCAGCTCTGTGTTTACTCATGAGCAGATAAGCCTCATCCTCAGTCATCTCATCGGGCTCTTTGGAGCAGTCTTTGCCTGCTGCAGCGTTGAGGAGCTGCAGGATGAGAGGCCGCTGATCCATCAAACCACAGGGGACAAAAATCTGCAGCTCCTCCAGGCCTGGAATCTGAACCTGAGAGGGGAACCACATGGTTAAACACAGGCACAAATGCAGTCAAAGGAAGGAAAGATGGGAGGAAAGATGAAAAGCAGGCTAAATTTCCAGAAAAACAAACCTACCTTAACATGGTTTCTCTTCTTCAGTGCCTCCAGGAGAGAAGTCACCCCATCTGTGATACTGAAATCTGCAGCAACCTCTAAGTCCTGCAAAAAAGATGCAACAAAGTGTGTCAGAACACACAGCCCCAGTTTGGTGTATTAAAAAACAGGGTCACAGATATAAACAGCAAAGTCTGTGCTGTTGTGGCTTTCTGCTTCTGTTTACACCTTGCATTAACATCCTTGCTTGGTATTCAGATACCATAGTTAATCCTTAATACTAGGTGTAAATTCACCTCAATGTATAATTCACCTGAGTGACATTGAAAAAAATGGACTGCAATATTTGTATTTTTTTCTGCTATTGTGATTTTTTAACTGAAAAAATGAAATTATACTAGAATAATGCGGTGACTTTTAATGCATGCCAATACAGTTTTTAATCACTCAATTATATTTTCTTATAACCATGATGTGAATTATTTTCAGACTACAAATTTAAACCCACTCTTACTGTTATCACACAGTGCAGCCATATGATGGCAACTGTGACACACATGCAGGAGGAGGAGAAGTGAAGAGGGATCAGGTAAACCAACAGGCTTACTCAAAACTTCCCAAATAAACTTGTAGCTTGTAGTTGTGTTACGTGACCAAACAAAACTAATGAGGTTCAGCATTACATTAGTTTAGTCCACATAATTAGCCCCTTGAGTTATCTTCTAATTAAACGAAAGCATACTGTGCTTTCAAGTCAACTGTGACTCTCACACATGGCAGTGCACACCTGCATCTGCAATGTGAACAATCAGTGGCACGTCCATGCCTTTAATGGACCATGTTCATGACCACAGCATAAATGAGCACTGGGATTAGGTGTTGTGGTTGGAGGAATTCACTCACTTATAGAGATGCAACAATATCAAAATTTCAAATTATGATAATCATGACCTTAAACTGATTATTGATAAAACATTTCATTGAGTCTGATATTAAAAACACTATATATCAAATTATAAGCACCTACAATTTACACTTATAATTGGTGGAAACAAAAATAATTTCGAAAACTTGATCACATGTGCATTAACAAAGGTAGTTTGTTGATGAGGTTGTCAAAATATTTCATAATTTCTTGATACCAAATGCTTTAAACAACTAATTAACCATTATCTTTTTAAAGTCTGAGAGGACAGAAAAGTACCAAAGTTACTAAAAAATTCATATATACAAGTCATATTTTCAATCCAAAGCTCCTTATCAATGCCACTACCAATACTTTTTTCTTGTTTGATGCAAAGACAGACAACAATCTATTTCTCACAGAAGTGGTCTCAGATGAGTGGATTTCAAGTTATAAAGGTTAGAAAGTTAATAAATCAACCTGTTATTTCCATTTTACACTGCAGGAAAAGTAAACACATTTCTCATTCTCACATCAGTATTTATTCAAGTTTCTCTTTAAAAACTGAAATTTCTATTTACTTGATGTGACATTTGAACAGGTCATGGCAATTTTAGTGGGACGACTGTTGAGGAGTGTATTTTCTTACTGTCCTTGAACACATCATAATATAACTGCTGTCAGCTCGTCCAGTAAGCTGGTTAACTTCTATTCTGCTGATTTCAATATCAGATCATTATTTTAAACTAAAAGTTTGGGAACACATTTCATGGACTTTTTAGTCCAAAGGAGGAGCTGCTAAAACCAGAGACAGTCTTGTTTGTTTTTGTTGTCAAGCTGACGGTCTAAGGTAGGCTACTGCATTTTTGTTTAATTTGATGCATAATGCTGATGTTTTTTGAGCTTTTGAGTTGAGTAGTCTATGGTCGTCTCTGCTCTGAACTCTACCAGTCACAGTGAGTGGGGCAGCAGGAGGAGAGAAAGTGATACCTCCTCTCCCCTGACATCTCGACCAGTTCCCCCACCCCATCCACCTCACCCTAAACGAACTTACATAGCATGCTGTCTGGACATTATATACCCTGATATTAAAGCACGCTTATCACATACGGTTATCATGATTATGAAAATACAAACAATATGACAACCATGGGCAAATTTGATCACAGTTATCATTATTACCAGTAACCGTTTCATCTCTACTCTTGTAAGAGCATCTATCTCATCAGCATATTGCCAGTGTATCTGTGAAAGCAGCAGTTTTACCTATAGCTCTTTTACATAGAGGAGACAACGCACAGTGCTGAATTCTCAGACAACTGATTTTTAGGGTAAAAACAACAAATCTCACCATTTTTGTTTGCATTAAACAACATAAAACTGCCAGCCCAACATGCTTTCAAAAGGAAATAGTGATGTATTATTCAGGAAATAAACCTTGTCAGGTACTGGCTGACAACACAATTCAAGACTACAAGAGACCAGTGAGGCTGGATGGAGGTATATAAACCACAGTTAGACTGAGAGCTGTGGATGTGATGTATGGGCTGTTATTTGTATATGAGGTGGTCAACTGAGTTCTGATTGCAGGAGACGTACTATAAACACAAAGTGTTAACCCCATGTACTAAAGTGCAACTTGGTATCTGATTCCCCAGCGTGGATGTCGATGCAAAATGTAAACCTAGTCTCTGTTTAAAGGAAGTGAAAAATTCTTTGCTGCTTTCTCTCACCTTACGAAGCATTTTGGCAAAGCCCAACGCTTTAGACGCTCGTTCCCTGGCCTCATGAAACAGCTCTTTAAGAGACCGGCTAGTCTCGATGACTGACCGCCTGGAGGAATGAGGAAAAACTGCTGGTCAAAACAAAACACTCAACAAGGAAATAAAATGTTTAATGCAGGCTGAAGGAATTATAAAGTACCTGATCTCATCTGAGGCAGTGCTGTCATCCGCACTTTCCCAGAATTCATTACCACTTTTTTGCAGGCCAGCATCAAGGAACTCTCCAGTGGATTTAAGCAGCATCCCAGCAATATCACTGCAAAGAGCAGAGAGGTCCTCAGTCCCCCATAAAATATAAGCAACACCTTTAAAGGATAGTTTCACACTTTGAAGGCTCTTATATAACAACAGTCTGGAGCCTGTATAAACTTTCAAACAGCATCCTTGTCTTTTCTGCATTAAGGGATCCAATATCAAATCAGTCAGGAAAAAATGAGCAATCTTCATTCTGTTGTGTTCTGAAGTTTACCAGCAACTTTTTTTCTAAATACAGCGCAGGAATTTATGCCAGTTTGGTCTGTACATCAGTGACTGACCAGAAAAGCTTCCCAGACTGCGCCTCTCCTCCACGTATGTACGGCGTGATGACCTTTGTGAAGTTCCACTCCTCCTCTAAGAGGTTCTTTAAGCTGTGAGAAGCCTGAGGCAGCTGCTGCAACATCTGGATCCAACTGTGCATGTAGTCAAAGTAGACCTAACAAAACATGGTAGACAACAGAAGGATCTTTTATGCATAAATTGCACATCAGTAACTCATAAATTCACATTCTTTCCCTACTAGGATCACAGAGTTCATTTAAACCTGGCTATTTGAGCTCATCTTACCACCAGCATCTTGTGAAGGTCCTCTTCAAACTCGTCTATATTGGCATTTGTCTGCAAGCCCTGAGCGTTGGTCACCACGCCACGCAGCATGAACTGATAATACTGCTTCATTAGGAGGCCACCTTTAAGAACCTCCTTACACTCACGCACCAACTGCAGAGCAAAAACAACATGTTTAAACACTGATTAGCTTTTTCTACCTGAACAGAAAAAGCAGAAATCCATTAATGAGGTTGTTAAGCTGCTTGCCTGTTTGATACTGAGCAGTGAAGGCTCTCCAGCGGGCCTCTGTTCAAGTCGCAGTTTAAGGCATTCGTGAATGACGTTGAGGAGGACTCTGCACAGGACAAGGAACGCTGGCTGGAAGGACGGAAGGTCCATGTCCAGCATATCTTCCCAGGAAACCATGTCTGCTCCAAGCTCTGGGTGAGCTGGACCACTACAGGACAGATGGCGGGACAGCTCTGGCAGGTAATCACTGTAGAGCATGGGGTCTGGGAAATCTGCAAACTAAAGGTGGAAGATTAAGTTTATTCAGAAGGTCTATGGAGCACTGAAGCTTAACAGCAGAGTAATACGTTACTGTATTTGTTTTGGCTTCATTATGACCTGAAATTGCCTCTCTTTTCATCTTAGTTTACTAATAAACACGTCTTTCAAACTGTGTTTTTCTATTCTTTGTCCATCATGGCTACCCATATCTCATGTCAACAAAGATTCTTCAAAGATCAGGAGCAGGACAATGCCTTGATAAGACAAAATATTGTTGTCTGTGGTACATTTATCCAACCACTGGTGCTAAGTTTTGATATATGTTCTTTGTGGGCACAGATGGCTTGGTGGTTAGGTGGCGTCTCGTGTGTACAAGCAGCTGTGGCTCCTTTCCTGCATGTCCTTCTTCACTCCCTCCTCCCTCTCTATCCACTACCCTTCTCTATAAATAAAAGCATAATAAAGTGTCTCCAGTGCAAAAAGAGGCTGAATCAAGCAAAGCTAAGAGAGGGGAGAGACACAGTCTGATCGTGGTTTTAAGCTTGGGGTTTCATTCAAAATGTTCAGAGCTCACAGTGAGCCTCCTTGAGTATACGGCAACCACTTATACCTGATGCTATAGTTGTAGATTTTGCAGCTATTTAATGCCGATATGTGATTTTACTGCAGATATGTATAGTTGGTATATCAGCTGTAAATTGAGCAGAAATTATCCTATCAGCAGATAGGATCATTTCAGCTGAAAACAGATATTTAACTTTCTAACATAATATATGCAGATACTGATATAATGCAGATAATGTGCATCCCTAGAATGAGATGCAGCAACAACACAGCAGCTTCCAGTAGAGGTGGACAATATATTAAGTATGCTTGATGTATCATGCTTTGCCACGTGAGATGTATGAATATATGACTTTTGTTCCTCCCACTGTCTCCTCAATGCCTCTGTCTTAGCAGAAAGCTTGACCCCCCACCCATCCAGAAAACTCTCCTCCAGACATGCCCGCATCAGATGGAGAGAAGGAAAGCATTAGGAAGCAGCAAAAGTAAACAAACAGCCAAAGCGAGGTAGCGAGAGAGTAGAGAGAGAGATAGAGGCCTGGGACGATAATCAATAAATCAATTAATCGCACGATAAATGAAAATGAACTCAATAATTTTGCCGGCCTCGGTATATTGCCATGTGCATGCGTGTTTGTTTTCTTAGTCTCTCGCCTCCAAACAGACTGGATGACAAGAGGGTTCACTCTGTGCATCAGTCTCAGCACCTGGGTACGTTTGTTCCATAGTGGAATGAACGGAGGGAACCCTCCTGTCAGTCATCCAGTCTCTTTGTCTCTGTGGGGGAGGCGGGGCCGCTAGCATACACACACAGGATGCAGCAAGTGAGCCTGAGGAGCAACGCAAGGTAATGTAGTAGAAATTAGGAGGAAAAAAGATGATTGCAGAGCCAAATGCCACAGCCCCGGTGTGGGAATATTTCAGCTTCAAACCGAATGGGCAAGGTGAGCCCATCAACACGGATGAGCCAGTATGCCAAATTTGTTCAAAAGTGGTGGCAAAAAAAAAGGCAACACAAAAAACTTGCACGCCCACCTAAAATGGAACCACCCGACCCAGTTTTCCCAGCTGGGGAAAAAAACTGCACTTAGAGATGCAGAGCCTTTGTCCTGACAGTCAACACTCACTGAGGCGTTTGGTCGACAAAGTAAATACAAACGGAACCGCGCAAAATGGTGTGTTTGTTTTATTTATTTAGGGTATTTAAAAGTTCTTGACTTTCCAGTTACAATGTTAAAAAATACTCATGAGAAATAAAAGTTTATTGCATTTGAAAGTGTGTACTTGCATTATTAGGATATATTATCATTACATTATTGGTTAATTTGGTCTCAAAATAATGTTGACAATAATATCGTTTATCGGCAATAATTTGTGGGACAATATATCGTCCAGAAAAATTTGTTATTGTCACAGGCCTACGAGAGATGGTAGTTTGAGATGACATGGATGATTTAGTTCTGAAGAAAAATCAGTATTGGATCTGTCATCTGGCGTCAAAGACATGGCCCCAATAAGTACCCAAAGTAAGATTCCTGGGTGCTTTTATCTGAAAACTCCCTGCCAGAGTTGTACAAGTCAATGAGAGAAAAGGTGGCCCAGCAGCTCACCAATGTGACCCCCTTCTCCACAATTCAGAGCTCGTCAAGCGTGCATCAGTTCAGATAACACTAAGGTAATCAAAGCTCTGAGCCTGAATGGATGGACTAGACTGCTGGGTTTAGTTTTAGGCAACCATATTGCCCACCTCTAGCTTCCAGTCGCAGTTCATGCTGCCTTATTTTTTATGTAATTATGTCACTTTGGACAAAAGAGTCTGCTGAATGACATTGTGACAGCTCTGTCGAGGCAGTCACTGTGACGAGAAACATCCTTTACTACTAGAAAAATTAAGACTTTCTCCTGATTTTTTGAGACATTTTACATTCTTCAATTAAACAAATACTGTGTAGTTTCATTATATGAGATTATCCTACAATTTAGAGAATTTCAGTATATCATTTTTGTTGTCATGGGTCAGATATCACAAACCTAGCCCTTAGATTACCTCTGCTAATAAAGATGAATATCTTCTGGACTGCTACACAAACAATTGGGCAAAAACAGGCCTCTATTAAAATGTTACAACTTGTGCCTCCTCCTCAGTCTGCCTGCTCAGCCTCTGGACATCAGAAGAATATTCAATTATTTAAGAACTGCTCCCATTATTTGTGCATTTGCAGCCAGAGGGGTGTGTGGTAACATCCTAACGGAGCTCAACGAAATGGTGAAAGCTCAGCATTTCTAAAAAGATGGTAGCTATTTACAAACACACAAATAAGTAAAGCGGCACAACCAATTATATTTAATTATCATTAAGATTTTGACCAACGCATGATAAAAGAATCACAATTGTTGGCAATTATTTACGTTTTAAATAAATGCTCCACCCGTAGAAAACTCTACGTGGTCGTCTATTTAAAATATATATTAAAAAATAGCATTATATTTTTTAAACCTCATCTGGTTTAATTAATATTTCATTAAAATAGTTTGCTGTTACAGTTTTTTTTAATAATCTTAATAATAGACCTGTTGTTGATTCATTTACCCTTTCTTAACTCTGAGCACCTGCCCATGTGAAGATCTCTGCACAGGACTGCAGGACTGAAGCCTGCACATAGTTGTAGAGGCAGTCAATGTGACAGCATATAATGATAGGTCTTGATTACACTTGCAGTGTCAGCCAAAACAGGACCAAACTCTTTGTTGCATAGTCTGACATGGGGCAATTACGAAAGACAACAAAATCGCATTGTCTGATCTGGCCTTAAATAAGCATTTAAAAAAGGTGTACTGCCTGAAAGACAAAACCCAGGGAAAAAGGGGAGTTTAAACTCTTTTTGAACAATATGTGCATTTATGCTAGGCCAAATTCACCACATTCAGAGCAGTTATGACTGTAGTTGCCTTTATCTTTACAAAACACATGATCAACCCCAATTCCAAAAAAGCTGGGGCATGACAGTCAGTCCTTACTGCATTTTAATGGTACAATACAGGTAAAACAAACTGTAAACTGTACTGGTGCTCTTCTTTGTCTCTTTTAAACATATTTCAACATGTTTCTTGTTATTACCTTACTCAAACATAATCAACCATTTCTAATGATGTCCAAATTTACTTTTAGTTAACACCATCAGCTCTGTCAGTGTAACCATCATGCTCACTGTTCAGCAGTTGTGACTGTCACACAATACAGTCTGGTAATGAAGCGAACTAAGTCAAGGTGCTGCTGTTAGCAAGAGTGCACTAACTTCACTTCAGCCTTGTGTAATTCAGCGTCTGCTTTGAGTTTCATGCTGGTGATTCTGTGACAGCAGCAGTGTCAACTGCAGCTCAAACAGAGGGAAACACACAGACTCTGTCTGCATGTGATCAGTTATGTGACATCGGAGAGACTTTTATTGTAGATTAGTCATATAAATGAGAAACTTGTGGTTTTGGATTTCATCAAAGCACAGAAGTGGCAGCACAGTGTGCTTCAGGTCACATGACTACCAACGCATGTCCTGCAATCAGTGGCGGCTGGTCAATAGGGGGCGCTCCACAAAGAGAGGACAGATCTGAAGTTCACTGAATAATTTTTTAAACATTTACTTTAAATATCAATACATTAATATGAATACAGATAAACTCTATCAATAACTGCATAAAGATGATTTATCAAGAGATTTAAATGTATAATGTACAATAAATCAGTAGATTACGAACGTTCTCAGTGTTTGCCTTTACTTCCTGTTCACTTATTTCCTCCCTGTGGCGCAGGGCTCCTGTGCCTGGAGCCTTCCTTTCAGTGCCGTTTTAAGGCAGTGCGTGCGCATTCGCTCCTCTTCAGTACAAGAGATAGGAGCCCTCTAGGCGCAACATGACAGCACCGTGAAGGGATTATCACTAACCACTCACCAGACGCCAATAGGTGGCAGCAGAGACATACTCTTCGTAATTTGAGACACACAGAGGAAGTCATGCACCGTTGGGGTAAATACTGGCTTTCTGCCAGGTACTGCATCTGCAGTCATTGTTTAGCTCATCAAGAGATGCTAGGAAGACAGTGAAATGCAATAAGAAAACTCAGTGGAGTGTTTAAGAATAAGGCGTTTTGAGAGGAGGACAAAGAAGAGCTTGGACCTGACTGGCCAGATGTCAGGATAAAACAACAAAGCTGTGACTAATATTAAGTAGTCAGTAAGTAAATCAATCAATAAAAATAGTTTTGTGGGTTTAAGCGTTTTTGCTGCATTCAGGTCTGGTATATATATTTTTTACTCAACCAGTCACTATTGACGCAGTGACTACTTGCACTTTATGCCTTCTGTAAATTTTTCTATTTAAAATAAACATTCAGTCAGCTCTTTAACATAATTTTGTCATGTATTGAGTTGATAATGTGTGATAAGTTAAAAAAATTTAAGTTGACTGAGATAGGAGTTAGTTACTTGTGGCTGCTGATGACCCTTATTATAGCCATCTTATTCTAATATTTATTCACCAACCAAACAAATGCAGATATAAAATGGCATATTAATATAACTTAACTCTCAGTGTAGTAACATCTTTTGATGTACCCTACATACATAACATATCAAATCGGGTTTTTGTTGTAGCCCCCCCCCAAAAAAACGCACCAGCCGCCACTGCCTGCGATGCGACTATTACACCTGCAAGCATCACCATCACAGTTGTAAAAAATTTCACTTAGCCCTAATTTCTTCCACAACTTAATTCTCAAACTGATCTTCACATATTCTAGATTCCTTACAAATAAAGTGAAATAATTCAGGCCTTTCTTGTTTTCATCTTGATATAGGATATACTTGTTTTTTCATGTGCCTGTAAGCACACAATATTCAAATGATTAAACTGTGCTTAGGGTAAAACTGCCAAGTTACCAATGACATAAACTCATTATGTGCTTGTTTTTGCGTGAGTGCTTCTGAGAGTTTGGCATCTTTTATGTACTCATCATGGTTTAATCTCCGCAGGGTAAAATGATTGTGTTGTTAAACCAGGATTTTGCTGTAATAAAACCTTTAAATTAATTTTAAGTTGTCGATGATAAATCATGGTTATCATTAAGTATGCAGTTAAAGAAACGATCAGCTCACCTCCAGATCAGGAGTGTTTCTAAGCAGTGCTGCTCTGGACCTCTGCAGCGAGCGGTCCATCAGTTTGTGCAGTCTGAGGATCAGTTTACGCAGTCCCATCTGTTTCAGAGCTTTATCCACAAACGGTCTATAGATGGCTGTGGGGCAGAAAACTCCCCCACCCACTGCTGCTTCTGCGCTTATTGCAGAGGCAGTAGGGAGAAACTCATCTTCTGACAACAATCGAGCAAATTTAGGAGTCAGGGATGGAGACAACTCTCCATCTGCTACATGTCCCAAACCCACCTCCTCCTCCTCAACTTCCCTGTCCTCTGCATCACTTTCAGCTGTAAAAGTGGCCGTAGAGTCATTCTCCTCATCCTCCTCATTCTCCTCTTCTTCATTTCCACGAGAGCAGCGAGGGGAAGGGATTTCAAAGATGGGCCAACCAATGCGGGACAGATCATGGAGGCCAAGTACTGTGGCCATCACACGCAGCTTCTGATTTAGGTCCTGGGTGATGTTGAGCCACAGACAGAGTGCCTGCAGCCTGCCCTGAAAGTCTCGTGCTGCATACTTTTCATAGTCCTTCTGAAGAGCCTGCAAAGAGGGGTACAAAGCTTCCACTGACTCCAGTAACTCCATTACACGCTTCACCTGTTCAAAAGCCAGCCGCTGGCGCTGTAGGTGCTCCCTGCAGTCAGCGCCAGAGCCCAGAGGCTCCGCCACGTTCATCGCTGATGAGTTAAAGGCGCTGAAGCCCCAGGGATCTACTCCACAGTGGTTGGTCTCTGCTACAGCAGGCTCCCTCTCCTCTCCGCTGACTAGATCTGGGATGCTCTGATAGTCCCCTTCAAACATTTGAGACCCCTGACACTGGGCCCCTCTCAGGCTGGAATAGTTGACCTTAAAGTGCAGCACCTCGTTGATGATGTCGGGTATGGCCTGGCGGGCTGTGAAAAGAAAAAGGTCCTGGTCTCCAGTGGAGCGCCGTGCATGCCACGCCTGCAGCTCCAACCAGATGACCTCATTGTTGTGGCCCATGAAGGCCATGTTCTCCAGGCCTCGCTGCTCTTTCTCCTTCCTCTTGGAGGACATAGACGTGAGTTTGAGCAGCAGCCGCAGAGTTTCAAAGAACTTGAGGCGGTCAGCAGGACAGTCTGTTCGGGAAGTCTGACGGTGTGTCCGCACCATAAAGGGCATCGACACGGGCTGTTTGCCACTGCTGCAGCCCAAGCTCAGGTAGTGCTTCCTGGGGTCCATGTTAAGGGCACTGAAAGGACCAGACTTTGAGAGTGGATCCAGCATGAAGGAGCCTTCAAACGTCTTCTTGTGATCTCTCTCTGTGGAGCGCAGTGTGGCCCTCTGCTTCTTGCCCTGCTTGTAGCTGTGCTCCTCAGGGGTCTCTGCAGGCCTGGGACTCTCTCTTAGCATAGAGGGACTCACATCCGCTGAAATAAAAACAAACACACCTGCCCAGTCAGTACAACACACGAAAAGGGTCAGATATGTCATTTACATATTTTCATACAGGTCAAAATGAATTCACCTTTGTTGGGAGACCTCCCAGAGCTCCTCGCCTGGCTGTTCCTCTGATGTTTGCCAGACATGCGTTTCATCTGACGTGGGGTATACGGAGGTGATGTACCATATAAAGCTTCCTCTTCCTCACTGGGAGAGTCCCAGGATTCATCCACCACAGAGTTCTGTTGGGATGCATCTTCCCCTGGCTTGGCCTGCCTGTAAACAAGTAATGACAAATGATTTAAATACAAGAAGATCAAAGTACCAGCCTGGGCCAAATCACTTCAAGAGTGCTTTGAAGAACAGCAGGGTGTTTTGGAGACTTCTATCATTTAACTCAAAAATGTCAATCTTGCAAAATCCCTTATGTAGTGCACTAAATGCACATAAGAATTGAAGGCTAGTCAAGTCATTTATCAAATATTTCTGAACAGCCAATCATATAGCAGCAAATAATGCATTTAGGTATGTAGGAGATGTCCTGGAGTTCAAACAAATGCTGACCTACTGCCCACTCACAAGTTGGTTTACAAAGAATGGTAAAGAAAGAAAAATAATAAGGGAGGGAAATCTAGAATCGTAAATCTGGAACTTTTTTTGTTTGTTTTTTTTAATCGATGAACTGAACCATGACCCCAAAACCAAGGAACGAACCAAACCGTGACCTCTGTGAACCATTACACCCCTAATACCAAAGGTAAACCTTGTAGTTAAAATTGATATATGATACAATAAAATGCAACATTATTCCTCATGATACTCTTAACACTTAATACTTCCCTGAAAGTAGATATTTCAATTCTGAAGGCATGTTTACAATGTATACTTTATCCCAAAAAGGGGAATTTAAATTCATAAATAGATTTGGTGTAAGAAAATATGAGATTATTTTCAGGCCATATTTCCCAGCCCTAGTTAGACCTTGAACCAGATGGGCTACAGTTGCATAAGACCACACTGAGTACCACTCCTGTCAGCAAAGACCAGGAAACTGAGGCTTAAACAACAAGAATGCAAGGCATTGATCCACCCCAACTTGTATCAACAGTTCAGTCTGATGGTGGTGGTGCAATTTTGTGGGGGTGTTTTCTGGCACACTTTGGGTCCCTTAGTATCATTCAAACCCCACAGCATAACTGAGGATTGTTGCCAGCCATGCCCATCCTAATGTGCACCCACCCTCTGATGGCTACTTAAAGCAGGATATCTGCCATGTTACTAAGCTCATATTAAACTGGTTTCTTAAACCTGAAAAACACATCACTGCACTAAAGTGACCTCCCAAGTCACCAGATCTGATAGAGCACATCTAGGATGTGGTGGAAGGGGGGATTTACATCCTGGATGTGTAGCCGACAAATCTGTTGCAACTGCATGATGCTATCATGTCAATACCAAAATCTGTGTTTCCAGCATTCTTTTCTACAATTGTAGCTGCAAGGAACTGAAGCAGTTCTTGATGCAAGAGAGGGTCGATTTTAAAAAAATATACAACTGTGATTATTTTGACTCATATTGCAAATGCAATATAAACTGTTATATCAAAGACAATGATCATTTGTATGTCATGCTCATTTTAGAAAAGAAAACTATACAAAATTAGGAAAGTAGGATTTTTGCAAACTGTTCTAGAAAAAAAATGACTCTTGGATGTTAGTGTAGTAAGGCATTATGGCACACATTTCAGGTTAAAGAAATCAGTTGTTTCAGGGGGGTGATATTTATACTCCCGTGATGTTTTGCTTTCACTATGATGTTGCAGAGACATAATGGGAGGTGAGGTGATTGTTCCTCTGTTCCTTCTTTGTAGGCCATAACAGAGTGTTTAAAGAGGTGGGATCAGTGGATCCAGTGAGGAAATGCAGTGCTGTGTTGTGCTCTCTCATGCTCCTACAATGCCAGAACAGGCTGTGAATTGACAGATCATGACATCCAAAATCATGCTGTTGCAGTATGAATATGAATGTCTCAAGGCATTATGACAACCAAGCTTTTTGGAGTGCTTTTGCAGAAATACACTGTGAAAACACTGTATCTTTGAAACACAGTAGTAATTAGTGAATCTGCAAAGAAAGGTGCATGAAACAAATGAAAAAACAAACTACAGATCTTGTCAGTATGAGGAAGAATCCAATGAGTGCTTGTCTCAAACTCTGCCCAGTCTTTGTACTTTCTTGCTGGGAACAATTAGCCAACAGTTGCATAACTTTTTGCATGAAACAGTTTGTGCTGGTCATATAATTGAAAAATACTTTTATGTCTTTTTGCAACTGTAACTGAAACTGTTACCTAAAAGAGATGTTAACAGTAAGCAAGGCCTTGCTTTGGCATTATGAAACTATTTCAGTCTCAACACAAGGACACCAGAGAAATGTGTGCACAAGGTCAAACAGTGCAGGGCTGTTTGTACCCATAACAGAGTATGCAGCAAATCTCCACTAATGCCACAGCAAACGAGTTGCTAAACTACAACTAGACTGCATGTCTGCATCTACCAACTGCAGACTGACGAGTCGTCTGTCCTCTGGAGCCTGACTGGCTGCCTCCTGAATGTACGGCAGCAAAGCTCTGTGCATGACCACAGCCCTCCAGACACTGGATAATAAGCTGTGGGCTCTCTACTGGCACCCTCTCTGGGTCTAGGTAAACATAATGGCTCAACCAGAGAGGGAGAAATAGTAACCCTCATTAACTCTGTCTGCTAAGTCATGATAAAGCATGGTGACTCACAAAAAGTGTGTAGAAGTTTGTGGACCAAACACAGTGCTGATACAGGACAGCATTGCCTTTTTCATGTTATTTTATCAATCTTCAGCAATAAAAGATGCCAACACCTGCAAGAATAACAAAAATCTAATTGCAAATTTCAGATAATAAGAAGCCAAAGCAGAATATGATGGATCTAGTTCTGCAGAAAGCAGCGATAATGTGACGTCATAATCAAACGCATGCAATGACGCCGGATGTGCGCCAACAACAAACTGAACATGTCGGGTGTGTGTGTGAAGTTTGAGGTGTGGGAACAAGACGGCAAAGTAGCTGTTTGCATCGCTTGTAAAGTACGTGTGATGCTAAAAAACATCACCCTGATGACTACAAGGACTTTCTTAAGATAAAGAACAACAAAACTTCGAGCTAGGGAATACTCGTCAACAGCCTCTGTTTAAGTAATTCGACAAAGCTAAAAAATACAGCAGCGACCACCTAAAGGTAAGGAGCTGAACAGGAAAATCATTGAATTTACAGCTCTTGATAATCAGTCCTTCAGCGTGGTGGATTATACAGGCTTCCACGGGCTAATGATGCATTAAAGCCCCACTATGTTATACCTAGCTGGCGCTTATAGCCTTAATTGAACAGCAAAACTTTGTTCTTAACGCTAAACATATTAGCTTCACCATGGATATATGGACATCAAGTGTCCGTCCTGTTAGCATGTTGAGCCTCACTGCCTCAGTGAATAGATGAGAATTTCACTCCTAAAAAGCCTGTCCTGCACTCACAGGAATGATCACTCAGCAGCCGCAGTTGATAACATGTTTCAGATATGGAAAATAGAGAAAAAGAACGCGCATGTTGTGCTACATGACAGTACGCGAAACATCGCAAAAGTAATGACAGACTTCTGTGTGCCAAGTCTCCCGTGCAACGCCCACACTCTGGCTGTACATGAAGGTGTCACGGTTGCTACAGAGCTGTTCACAGTGAAATGCCCATTAAACTTGGTTGTTTATTTAGTTTGTGCTGTTTAAAGCAGAATTAGAACTACTTCAGTTGAAGTTGTATTTCTTTTGTTCATCTTGAGTCTCAAAAACTTAAAAGCACATTTAAGCTCTGAACTACAGCTAGATTTTTTGCATTCAAGAATTTTTCTTTTTGTTGTTGTTGTTATTTAAAGCACTTTGTCAGGAGCATCTCAAGAAGCCATCCTGTAAACTGGTTGAATAATTAGGAGAATCAATCTAAATTTATAAGCTATTTCTTTCTTGCACTGTGAAGCTCAGTGTCAGCAGATGACTTTGGCTGTACTGCTAAAAATACATGTAGCATGAAATGCACATGCAACCCAAAGACATTACTGTAAGTTTTTCATTAATGTATGGCTGTATTTGAAAAAAAAAATGCATCCTTCATTTCTAATGAAAATCAATGTTTTTCTGTCTCAAAAAAAAAAATAGACTACCAATATAAAAAAAAATTGTAGTACAGAATGGAATTGGCGTTTTTTACAGTGGAAAAAAATGTAATTGAATATCGGTATCAGCCAAAATGATTTTTAAAATATCGGCAAAAATCTGGTAACATGCATCCCTAACTACAATCACTAGAAAACATCCATCTGGTGAATAAGGAGAAGAAAAAACTGGAGTGCAAGCAGCACGTCTTTCCAGATTACAATGTCAAGGCTTTTTCCCCTAATGCTTTTCTGAGGGGTTTTTAATAGGATTAGAGTGAAAGGTTGGAAGGTCTGACCCCGCCAACAAAAACAAAAAGAGGAAGAAGAGGAAGGCCACGAAACGGGCGGTCTGTGCGGTGCTCACCATGTGTCCTCCCATCAATCATCTCAATGAAAGACATTCCCCAACACGCGCCCATTAGCTTCTGTGCCGACAAAGTTGAAAAGGGGCACACACTTTCGGGGGGGGGGGGGGCATGTGTGTGTGTTAAGGGAGGGGGGATAATCAGGAAATCACTTGCTTAAGCTTTTGCAAGGAACCACATAGTGAGAGTCCAGACTTGTATTGCCCATCTGCCCCTCTGCAGGATCTGTTTCTTTACATTCGCACAGGGTCCCTTGGGAGCAGCTGCAAACTACATGTGAGGCAAACAGACACCTGCTGCAAACCCTGCAACAAGATTCAGGATGCATTCAAGAATTCATGATGAAAAAGTGCAAGAATAGCATAATTAGCACAGCCATCTTAACCACTACAGACTGGAAGTTCCAGAAAAACTTTTGCATGTGGAACACTAGAGCCTTTATGAGTATTCTGTAAGAAATTGTGAAGGGGCTTGTTCTGCAGAAGCACAGCACAACAGTGATCTTTTCAGTATGCAAGCACGAGAAGGCACAGAAAGCAATCTTGTGTGGTTCAATAAGCCTTTTAGCACAACAACAACAGACAAATCGCTGTGCGTTTGCAATGTAAAACTGGTGACAGGTATCCAAACCTCCCACTGTGTCTATCACACGTAAGATCAGGTTCTTTGCACATTTGTAAACATTCCTGAACGTGTGAGGTGTCTGAGGATAGAAATAGTACATGCATGTGAGAGGGAAGAGACCAAGTGTTAAAAAAAGACACTTCTCTGTGCAGAATGCATGACTGAATCGCTAAGGAATGACAGCGGAACCAATGACGCCATCACTGCTGGTTATTTGTTTGGTTGCCATGACGCACTTCAAGCACAGATTGTGCTGCAGCAAAGACTGTGCAAATTCCTCTTTTGAATTCTTTGCCTTTTTCCTGAACCTACGTGCAGGCTGCACAGAGAAAGAGGCCTGCATGCCCTGCAGTTAACCATAGCTGCACTACGGTCCTCAAGCTGTCTCTGCCTGGCTGCCACTGCTGAATTATCACTGCAGATGGTGTCTGGCTGGTCTCAATGGCTCATCTGATGGCTCATTGGGCCTCCAATAAAGGCCAGTGGAATGCTAGAGCCCCTAGGCAGAAACACTGAGTGCATAATAAACAGCACAAAATCGAGAGTCTTTTCTGAATAGTGACTGAAGCAGTGATACCAAGGGCTGCCAGAGTCAGGGGGGCCTGACCTCTGACACCACCCATCCACACTATTGTACCAGGAGGGGGCACGCTATTGTATGGTTGTGACACGTGGCCTGTGAGGCCCACAGCTGAATAGCACACAGCTGGTTGGTGAGCACACTTGCTCACAATACCCAAACTAAAGGGGATTTTTTCAGAGAGAGGAAAGGAGGAGAAAGGTTTTGCAAGAGCACACTCTCCCCCAATTGGGTCATGCTGGTAGAACTAATGCTCAGTAGGCTAAATCCAGATTTTGATTACCCCCCTACTGTAAGGATGTGTCTGCTAATTTCAGCCTAACTAAGCAATGAAAATACGAAACCTCTTTGTGCACGGATGAATGTTTGTGCTGCTCATGCATGCAGAAGTAAGCATTTCTGATGTAGAGGTGTCACAATACCAGAATTTGAATTATCCAGGGCATCTAAAACTGGATAGTTGAGTTACTTTTGGCCTCCAACCTGCACAGGGTGAATGAATATACAAAACTTGGGCAAAATAAGATTTTCTTAAAAATAATGGAACCCCACTTAAAATACTTCATCTGACTTATCATTAATCATTTAGAAAAGGGGTAAACAGAGCTGTATTTTCTAATTTTCTTGTTAAGGACATTTTACAAGCATCAGGGTTTGTGCAATGATGTGAAACTCACAGTAAAAAGTCTACAGTGTGGGACTAGGAAAGCATTCATGGGAATAGGGGACTTTTTTCCTCTCTCCTTAGTTCCCTGTCTGTCTGCAACAGACACTAAGGTAAAGTGTATATCTGTATCATATTCTTGGCATTATCCAAGTTGACTATCAGCAAAAATCCAATATTGTGCATTTCTTGTGTGCATGTAATTATCTTTTAACTGTGTTTGTTTATGTTTGTGTTTGCCCTGTTTCTGTACCACTAAAGGGCACCTTTGGAAAGGGGACCTCAGTCTCAGTGGGTCCTCCCTGCTAAAAAGGGTTACTATAAAAACTGAATATAATGGATATTGTGTTACTTAAAGAATGCAGGATTGAAATGTATTGTAGAATGAAAAAATTCTATAAACCTTATTGTGGCATGTTGTGAATCCCTTGTGAACTGGCAAAGCTGATGCAGCCATCAGAATTTGTTTCGCAGGCTGACAGAATTCAGGAACAATGAACACGACATACTTGACCCCACCCTTCTCTGGAACAGTGTGACACTGCCAGGAGTGGACCTCCCAATCTCTCCTACACACAGCTACAATGCATACTGCACAGCACTGCACAGCAGCAGGAGTTTGTTTCTGCAGAACAGAATCCTATATGCAAACAGCACTTTCTTTATAATCAGCAAGACTAATACTGCTGTGCTTACTTTCTGGCTTTCATAGGTTACTGAACATCCTCAGAAGAAGAAAAACAGACCTTACTGTAACAGTTGGAGCTCATAAACCACGATACACATAATCTGAATGCATCTAATTGTAAACACACATTGCAGAGTGCTGGCTGCAGCATGAGGTAAATGGTGTAATTACATGTTTTTCACCTTATGCAAGTTGCATCATAAACAGCGCAGGCAGCAGTCTGCTCTGCCTCTGAAATCTAATCTAGAACTGTTATGAGCACGAAGTTTATCAGTCCCAGCTTGTATTTCTTTCACTTGTGCAAATCAGCAATGACATTATTCTGCAGAAACAACCAACCAACCCTTTTCCTTCTCATCAATTCAAACAATCTTACTCCTGCAGCATGCTAGTAACATCAATTGCTGAAGTTTAACTGTGACAAAGATCCTATTGTTTCTAAGGAAATAACAGATAAGAGTGACAGAATGTGCGAGCAGCTCTGCTTTCTCTAAAGCAGGTGTGGGCAGACACAGGATGCAGATAGGAAATGGTACCGGATGGTCCATCTGTATTCCACAGCCTGTGCTTCTGACAAATGCAGGCATTAATGAGTTCTGCCTATGAGCGTCTCGGGGGCTCTGGGCTGCTATCTACTGCACACACTACACCACATCCTGAAATCTCTGGAATGCTATTGGGACACAATGTCTTCAGACTGAATTAAAGGACGAGGCATTGTTGACAAAGGACCTCTGTACTTGCAACGATAGTGACGGCCCTCAATTACAGAGCAATCACACAACTCATCTTTCTCAGGCGAGGGTGCAGTTTGACCTCTGCTTACATTTAATGTTTAAGTATGTGCATATGTTGCAGTACATAAAGGACCTTTTGATTATTTTAATATGATTCTGTTTATTATTTCCTGCTAAAATCCAACACATTATAGCTTTCATTCACTTACTATTAGCAGTATTCCAAATGTGTGGGTATATGTGACTTTTTCTGTGCCAGAATTAGGCTGCCTAGGACTTTCTTTGCTGCTGTACTGAAAAAAGCACAGAGTAATTTTTTGTATTGAAGGATGAATTTCTTTTAGGTGCAAAAGATGTTTCAATGGATTCTTTCTCACAGGCAAATCCGAAGAAGAAACTGGAGCACACATCAATTTTGAATTGAAAAAGTTGTCTTATGTGCTCCAGTTTCTTCTTCAGATTTGGATGTGAGAAAGAATCCATTGAAAAATCTTATTTTTTGTAACTGGTCGTTTCTGAGAGCACTGACCTCCACCTGTAGAAGGGCTGAAGTGCAAGAGACTCTTTCGTCAAAATTATGTTTTTTGACAAGCACTGTAGACCAGTGGTCCCCAACTGGTGCAGACATAGACTGGTGTGCCCTAACACAAGTCTAAGTGTGCTGTGGAAAATTTTATCACCATACCTTACTGCTACAACTGTACCAAACTGTAACTTGTGTTAAAGAGGCTATCTATGTCTCAATAAATAGGGTATGCCCTAAGATTTGGTTTGATCTTAGGTGTGCATTTGACAAATTTGGAAAGCCACTGCTGATGCAAGTTATTGGACTTGCCAAGTTCATTTTGGCCAATGCCGATTTCATACCAATTCCTATACTAATATATGTAGTTCAAACCTAAAACTTCAGTCTATATTTTAAAGTTAAAGGATGAGCAAAGAAAAAAAACGTCCAAAGAACACATTTTACAAGAAATAAGGATGAAAAAAGTAGAAGACTTGAGCTGACTTAGGTCTGTTGGCCTTGCCTTGAACTTATTCTTACATGTAAACGATAGTTACAGCCAATTTATCGGTTGTAAATACATTTCTTCATATCTTTAGATACCGATAATTACGTTTTAAGCTATTATCTGCTGATACTAAATTCATGCTGCTTATACTGTGCAGCCCTACAGCAGTAGATTATACATAAACTGTGCTAGTGCATAACAAAATGCCACATTGCAAATTAACTAAATCCCAAGAAACGATAAAGCAATGAAGATCTACAAACTTAACACAATCTTATTCAATTTTTTGAATCAGAGAAGTCAGACCTTGTAGTAAGGTTGCATCATATATACGGAGGAGGTGCTCCTCAACGCTGGTGCCCCAGGTTCAAATCAGACCTGACTTCCTTTCTTGTGCATAGTTCCCCTCCACGTGTGGTTGGTATGAGCTAATATGTGAATACGGCCGGAAATATTCAGGGTAAAATATAAAGGGCGTCTCCAGAGCAATTTCTGTGTACATAATAAAATAGCTTTATTACATTTCCATTTTGCCAGTATGTAATTTTAGACCCTGGTTCATATCATAAAAATGTCAACCTAGCATTGATATAAAGGAAAATGTTCTCATTATAGCGTTGGATAGCAGACTCTGTTTGTCCACCACTTTCATGTCATTCTTCTTCATTCATGTCTTGCCTCCTGAGATAAAACTGAACAATCTTCTCAGGAGGATTTCAGGGGCAACCAATGCAACTATTAAAGAACATTTGCAGACATGGTAAACATGGAAAACAGGATGTCAGTTTTTGTGTGAATGAAGTAAATTAGGCAATTGCAAAAGCATGAACTTCTGCGTAATCAGCAGAACTCTGACTAGGAATTTTGGATGGATTAAAAGGCCTTGACGCAGTATGTGTTGTTTACATTTTTTTCAGTGTTAAAACTTTTAAACTTGTGATTGCACATTGCACGGTTGTTCCTTTCACTCCCAAGTTTTAACTTGATTAAAGTGCTATTCTATTTTGTTGTTAAATTTTGGATGTAATAACACCATTTTGTAACTAATTATCTTGCACAACCAAACTAAGTCTTAAGAGAAATGCATGCTTTCTGCATAAACAAGGCAACATCATATACTGAGCTCTTTTGAGAATCATCGACCTTTCACCCAAAACTTTGCATGCACACTGTAGATGAAAATGAAACTAAAAAAATGCCATTTTATCTACTACAATAAATCCATTGACACTGACATTATTCCAGGGATAGCAAGGTTAACATCTCAGTCTTTTTCTTTGTGCAACGCCACTGGACAACGATTACAGTAACAGGCCCTGTATTGCACAATCCCTAGAGCTGTTTGTGTGTCCACCCTGCACTGAGTGGCCTCAAGGGTGCAGGGGAATAACAACTGGCTGGCACTCAATCATTACTGACAAAGAAACAAGCTATTTGCTCGAAACCAGGATTAACGCCGATGACAAAGCTGATCCAACATGATAAATACCCTCAAAGTCACTCGCTCTGCAGACACACGACTGTATGCACGGAGGAGAAAGGGAGGAGAGACGGAAGACAAAACAGCAGATTCCTGAGGGTCTGTCTGTCAGCGGTCAGGGGCAAACATTAACGAATTCTGATAAAAGAGATGTGTATAGGACAAACAATTTATGAGTCTCTCTGTGCATGAATTCCCCTGTAAGACTGAAGAAATGTATCACTCCCTAACCTTGCAATCGGAGTGAAAACATGCTGTTTGATGAATCATCAAATAGAAAAATTGGCTTGTTTTTGTTCCTTGTTGGGACTTTGTCATTAGAAGTCACGATAAAAGAACTTAATGTTTGTGCAAGCTGAGAAGAAAGTACTAGGTCCAGCAGCAAAGGGTTGTCATTATATCAGAATTTAAAGTTTAATATGACAGTTGAAATCAAATGATATTGGCACTTGTTATGATGCAATGGAAAAAAATCTGGGTAACTTCTTTCTTTTTGAGCTCAAAAACTGCAGACAAACTCTTGTCTCAACTGCATATTACAAACATTTACATGGGGGGGGGGTATTTTAGATAGTTTCAAACATTTTACATCCTCTATGCAGCTGTCTTTCAAGGTTAATCTGTTTTTGTTTTTGTTTTTTTAACTTTTGACCAGTGTTAATTTGGCAGCTATTTTCCATTTTAGTTTTGGTTTTAGACTTTAAAAGAAATGCATTTTAGTTTAGTCCCATTTTAGTCATTTCTACCCTTCTTAGTTTTAGTCGAAAACATTTTAGTCTAGTTTTAGTCCATAAAAAGTCCTCACACTTAAATCTTTACTTTTAGTTCAAGCATTTATTTTCTTGCCTTAATTTGGTACAGAAGCATGGTAGTGTGTACTCTGCATCCTGCCAAACCTGGGGTCCCTGCTTTCTACAGCTGAGAGGCAGAATAGATACAGATTCATTGCATTTTGACAGATTTACCCACATTGGAGAAATATCATGGATTTTGAATGTCCTACGAAAACTACATTACATTTTAGTCTACTTTTAGTCATTTTAACATAAACTAAACTTAGTTTTAGTCATCACAGATCTATTTTTGTTAGTTTTAGTCTAGTTTTTTTTTTCATGGAAAAAAGGCTGTCAACCAACAGTTTTAGTCATAGTTTAGTCGACAAAATTAACACTGCTTTTGACACTACTTATCATTAAAATAACAGATTGTATTGTTCTGAATCAAAATATATAATAAAGATATAACCTGAATAACCTTAAATGCCTTCTTCAACAGCTTGTGAATTAAATGTTTAGGCTATTATCTACTAGTTAATTTGGTCATAATGGCTTACTCTTGTTATCTAGAGCTTACTTTTACATTTGTTTACTTAAAAACAGTATGGTTAAAATACATACTAGTGCAATTAGTGACTAAAGTACAAAGTATACTTGTAAAAGTATCTTCAAGTGCTGGAATTTGGTTTTATCTCTGTGAAACGAGAGGAAATTTTGTTCTTTTCGCCTTGAGGACATTCAAACAAATGGAAAATTGTCAACTCACAAGCACAATCTTCAAAGATAAAACTAATTGGTGATAAACTGGGTTATAATCAATCTAAAATTGCCCTAACGCCATGTAATCCAACGTCATTTTTACGTATGAGTATGGAATCATAATTATCATTGAACGGGAGTTATAAATATTAGAGTATTCTGGTAAATTTGCTACAAATGTGTTAGCAACACTACCGTAAAAGTTAAAACACCAGAGTTCAAGAAACATAGGTACGACCACGGAAATGCAAACGTTGGCTTGTCAGTCTCAGCTGTTGCTGCATAAATATCTGCAACAGATTGCTAATAAGCCAACAGACCTCCACACGCAACGATAATAAAGCTGATATCATAGATGCACAAACATTTGTAATAAACTCGCTTGTATAATGATTCAGCAGTGCAGAGAGAGACAACAACAACACGAGCGCCAAGACCTACCGGAGGATTAACAACAACAGTGGAGCAAAATGCTAGCTAATACCAGCAAAATTATGATGAAATGCATGGTCTAGCAACCTCAAATAGACAACAACAACACGTCCAGTTCAATTTATGAGCCCAATTTGTAAACCTTGTGTAGTTTCACCTCGGTTAGTTTCAGTTAGTGAACTTGCGAGTGAACAATAAAGTGACAATCAACAGCTAACAGTAGACGTTAGCTAGCTTGTTCCCTGACATGTTGCATTACAAACAGCGGTTGAAATAAATCGTAACGTTACCTTATCATTTGGCAAGCATTTTGCTTTCCTTCCTGGCAACCGAGAATCAGGTAGGAAGAAAACCTTTGCAGTTGAATTCACCTTAAAACGTTGCTCGAAAAAGTTTGCAACTCAAGTGTTGCAAATGCAGCAACTGCACGCGTACCACTATTTGACAGGAAGTCTGGTTCTCAGGGATGCGCAGGCGCTGCCATAGACCAGACTGCAGTGTCACGTTCGGCTCCCTATTTGGCAAGTGCGAGGTCCTGATGGTGTAGTGTCTGTTCAACAAATTCACATACCTGCTGGGCTTGTTGCGATCCGGGGGCTCCATAGCAAAGCAGTGGCTTCTTGTTTCTATCCGTGCATGGGCTAAAGCATGTCTGAGGGATGTTAGACACACTTTGCACCGTTCAGTATTTGCAAAAAAAGCAGATTTGTGTCTCTTTGGAGCACTTTCTATCCGCCGGCACTGTTAACTCTCGCTTGTGCGTATGCCGTCGCCATCTTTCCAACGTTCATTGAGGAGGAGTGCCACAATCTTGCATGACTACGGCAACCCGGATAGGTCATTTACAGTTAGAGCTATGCAGTTCCCGAAAAGGGTTGTTTTTTAAGCAGTGGTAATTCAGACTCTTATCTTTTTTGCCTCCACTGAACAGGAAAATACTTTTTCGGCTTTCAAACGAAAAGGTTTGACCCCCGATATATCAAGGGCCGACATAAACAACAACATATGAGTCAGTGGACCCATTTTTCAGTAGCCTATTTTTCAGTATTTTCAAGTATTTTTAATATGTCGGTATATATATATCTGAGGTGGAAGGAGTACTCAAGTAAAAGTACAGCCACTTTGGTAAAAATGTACTAAAGAAAAGCTTACGCTTAGCAGTAAAATACATTTCAGCTTTTAAACGTTATACCATTTCACCCCCGTAATATAACAGACAAGAAATGTTAACTTTTTAACCATTTATTTCACAAGATGCACAACAGACAACGTCAGTGAAATGGTGCTTTATGGCACTTAATTGCATTTTCTCCTTGATTGGGCAACTGTCCTCTAGAGGGCGCTTTATCAGGATCCACTGAGAGGGTACTTTATCATGTTAACCTTCTATAGGTGCACCCTAAAGGGCACTTTTGCAGCATTTCTTCAAACATTATGACACTGGAGGTAGCAATTGCCCTCCCCTGCCCCCACTCTGAGTCCTTCAGTGCATGAAAAACACATCACTTCTGTTTTTATTTCACAGTATTGTCACAGTGACTCAGTTATCTTATGGTCGTGTCTTATAGATGAATCGTCACACTTGAAAGCATTTGTTTTAAAGGACAGTGGAGTTTCAATGTTCAAATGACTGCAGGGAATGATTTCAGTTGATTGTGTCGACCTAGTTTCTGGTTGTCAGACAGAGAATGGGTGAAAATAGTTTCCCTGTACCATCAGAGAGTTTAAACAACACTACAGTGCAAGGGCCCAACATATCAGAGGCCCTGTCATGCCAAAATAGGACTGTCTTTGCTATGATGAAAAAGGATTTTCCTACAAGAAAATGCAGCTATTACTTTTCGGCCCCTTGCATATCAATAAGCTGCTGGGCCACAGTGAACCCCAGTGTTTCTGGCCTTATGAATGAATGAAGTATATTCAACATTATTGTGTAAACTTAGGGGCCAGTTTCCCAGAGATAGATGTTGACAAGAAGTTGAATCTGTCTAAAAGTCTGTCTTCCTGTTAACTCATGCTTTGTACAAAACTGTCTTTATAATCTTTAGCAAGCAGTAAATCCTGATCAAGTCTTTATTCATACTTAATAATACACCCCACCACAGAGATGCTTCAGAGTGCTTTGTTTTGTTTATTGCAGCTGAAAGTTTTTGTCTTCTGAGAGAATGTTCTGGTTATGAGGACACTACAGAAAAAAAGCTCAGAGAAGAATGTAAGAGCAAAATATAACTTCTTTAAAAAAAACTGCAGGTGTTACATGAAAAAACTGTTATTCCAAGCTGGGAGGGCCATAAAAGAAAAAGGGTTGCCTTCATGAGAAAACAAAATGACTTATAATGAACAAATTGATGTTCAAAATCAGAGATTGAGTCATTTCTCCACTGTTTGGCAGATCAGCAAAGTTAGCATCAAGATGTCTAAATGTGGGTACAAATTTGCCCTCGTCTACCATGTTAGACGAAAAAAAGCTGCTCAACCCCAACTATTAAAATTCACAATATCAGTCTTCATCCTTGCATTATCAACATGCCAATATTAGAATGACCAGCCTGTTATCATTACAGATAATTCTACACATACTGGTAACATTGTTATTATTAAGATGAATAAATACATGCATCTTTGCTCTGTCTCATTGTCATTGCTCTGTGTATTTATGCATGTTTCTCTCCTTCTACATCTTCCTCTATCTCACAACCACAACACAGCTTTGGCAGCTGTACTGGTCAACATGAGTCTGGCTCTGCTTGACCTAGTCTTTTTTTTATCAAGCTATGAACTGATGCTATACAAGTAGCTTGCTGGACTGAAAAGGACTGAAAAGGAGTCAGTCTGTATAGTATTTTCCCTTTCAGAAAACTACTCTTACTTGCATTAGATTAATTTGTCAGGCCTAGCACTATGTAGCACAGACATCTGTGTGAAACTTGCACCAGCTTTGCTTTACAGTTATCTGATCACACACAGTTAATGAACAAAGAAGAACAACTCTTAAAGACAGTGTCAAGATCATATAAAATAGGCCACCTTAAAAGCCAGTCATCACTGTTTTTGTAATGCATGTCATAGTCAAAAGCCCTCAGTGTCAGAGGATATGCATTTGAGGGGTTCTGGGGGCCCCTGGTGGTCTTCATTGCATGGGACATTTGTTCTCATTCAACTTTGCAGAGACTGCATTACAAATATTCCTTACATTTCTATCATGAATGTCCCAAAAACCACTTTCAAAAACAAATTATATCTTATGCTATATTGCTGAAATGTACCCTAAACACCTGCAGATTCACACAACTGTCTTCCATACCACCACTACACAATAACACACTGTCTTGACAACTGCAGCACTGAAAAAAACTGAATTCTAGTTTTGACATCTAAAATGAGTTTCTGACAAGTTTGAGTCTTCACAGGTCACTCACCCGTGATTCAAATCATATAGAGACAATTTAGAAATGAAACTAAATTGCTTTAGGGTGAATTCTGGCATCAGGGCAGATTTTTGTATTGTCATGCATTAAAAACACAAACTAATATATTATTCTTTTAAATTAATTTAGGTGTCTGCTTTCTGTAAGTGAGAAATTTAAGTATGGGAGACTTTTCTAAGTGTGGCTCAACCTTTTCAGTTCTGTTTTGGAAATTTGGCACACAGTTTTATCAGTGTAGGTGTCAATGTAGATGAAACCTTTGCTTTTATCCCTAATAAAAGATTTCAAAGAATGTGTTCAATATCATTTTTCTTAACCTGTTTACAGTATATCTTAACCTTGCAAAGCAGATGGATTCACCCATTTCCGTAATTCTTACTGGCAAATCCATCTTGCAAAGCTCCCATCTGAACTGTTTGGGCCCTTGTTAGAAAGTGACAGGACCAATCAGCGTCAAAGGGCAGTACTTTCAGGCGCGGCAGAGTTGTGACGTAGGCAAGCAGCGAGAAGAGGCCGGTGCAATTATGGTGGAAGACATTAGCGTGGATGCTGCTAAAGCATCAGTTTTATCAGAACTTGATGAAATTTCTTAAAAGAAGAACAAAGAACAGCAGTGAGTTCTTTTCTTTTCAAAAGTGTACTGATGTGTACTGACATGTCTACAGTCACCGTGGTTCGCGTTATGCAGTTCTCTATGGAGTTTGGGGGCAGCTCGGTAGCGGCTATGTCACCTGTTTTGTTGCTCTGATTGGCCTATAAAGATGTGACAGACAGAACGTTCATCCAATCATCCTCCGAGTTTTTTTTTTCAAAGACTCTACCCTTTCCCAAACACTGTCTATGGGAGGTTTGCCAGATGGATGTGTGAAACAAATCCATCTGACATGCCAGGTTGGCCCACCCATGTAATGCCATACACATTTTGAGATGTGATTTTGGTCATACACTGCAAGTTAATGTACCAACTGTTTTAAAAATACGCTGCCTTTTTAAGCTGTCCCAATTTACCTGATATCCAAATATACCTGAATTTATCCTACAGTGTAATCAGACACATACATGATTTTTCTGCTGTAATTGGGACTGTTTACAACAACAACAATGCTATTATTAGATAAGGTACCATAAAATTAAATGCAGATTCAAGAACTGTCATTGAACCAGTTTGTAATTTTCCACCAGAGATTTTCTGTCTTCATCCAGATGGTGTGACATTTTGAAACTGCCAGTGCTGCTGTCAGGGAGGAGCTAACAGTGACTTAAGGACAAAACAGAACAAGGGAGGAGAGGTTTTACGTCTTGAAGCCGTGAGAGGACACATGCCACACATTCTTATATTTCTACTGATGTCATCACCACTCCTACTGTTGCTGCTATTATTATGCTTAACCCTTGTGTTTTCTTTGTTTGGACAATGCGTTTGTTGTCTTTGTGGGTTAAATTTGACTCACCCTGCACTGTTTTAAAAGTAAGATGGCATAAAGTGTCAGATATCTCTGTGTTACATAATTTCTCCATTTCAGCTTATTGATACTAGTGTTACACTTTGAAACAAAAATCTTTATATATATATATATATATATATATATATATATATATATATATATATATGTATAAAATGGACATTATGCCTCATTCCCATGAGATTATTCCTTGTTTTGGAGTTTTGAAATAATGTCAGTTTAGATGACATTTTTGCTACAATTATGTTTAGAGGAACATTTAATAATAAGAGAATAGTATATGTTACATTTAGCTAGATATTTTTTTGGAACCATGAATTTATTTTTAATGGCAGCAGAAAATCAACTTCACAGATCAAAATGAACCAGTTTGATTTCCTCATTATAAAGCAAATGTACAATTTATCATCTATTTCTTTTTTTAGACTTTTAGCTGACTATATTCTAAATTTTTTGCCTAAATTCAGAGCGTCTATTTATAATCTATTGTATATGTAGCCTGTGTAGTTCTATGTCCTTATTAACATGAAATTAAAATTGATTTTTAGTGTAAAATTGGGCAGAAATAGTGAAACATTTTGATGGTAATTACAAACGCATAAACATTTGATGATGGATTATCACCAAATAGCCCATTTCAATGTTTCGTCTGAATACTGTTTTAAATATATCATTTTTTTCTTTCATTGACAACACACAATCTCACCTTTTGCTTTAAAAGGCCAAAACTGACCCGGTCTTCTTCTTCTTATAGCACAAAATATATCATATTGTACTATGTCACATCTATTAAGTAGACTTTATATCAGGTTTTACACTTATTGTTTGGAATTATGGATAAATGACCTGGTTTACATTTAACTGTAGCCCCATTTTTGTGTAAAATAAGTACAAATTCTGGATTAATTTGCATCATTACAAACTAGTTCAAAACTAGAAGTTGTCAGGATAATCACAGGATATATCAAACTGATTATATTTAATCACAAATAAGATATTACAAACAAAACACAACAAAATACAGGAAAAAATATATGATATATATATATGTGTGTGTGTGTGTGTTATTTTTAGGTAACCACATCATAGAAACCCATGTTTATTTAATAACATAATTTAAAAATGTGCCAGAAATGACCCGAGATCAACATAAAGGTTAAAGTCTCTTTGCCTGTCTTTTTAAGCCATTGATAGCTAAGTGGGCTCTGTTTCTATCGTATTTTCTGGAAACTCATATGCAACATCAATCCTTTAATCTTCTATGTGTGCAATCCCGGTTTATTTATATTTTCCTTTCCTTTTTAAGGCTCATTTTCTATCCTATTGTTATATTAAGTTTCCACTGTTGTGGTTCTTGTTGTTACATTTGATGGCACCTCCCACAAGCTTTTCAGTGTACACTGCCCTATTCCCCCATGCACTGTACGTTGTACTAGTCTATGTATGAATTTTAGCAGCTTATCAAAACTGTCGTCCTGGATGGTAGGCTTATATTCATACGTTACAGAATTTTAGAATTTTAGACAGGAGTAACTTTGTTACAGTAATCAGTTTAAAACTTTATTAGTGTATTATAATCAGGATACTAACTATAGTCTCTTTTCTGCAGCCTGATAGGCCGGTTCTTCATAAGGCCACCAAGCTAACCAACTTTCCACGCCTAAATTTCTGAAATTTATGATCTATAATGAGTGCTTTAATCTCATAACAACCCTGTCAAATGACTAAATAAAAGGCGAAAGGCGTTGGCACGTGAAAATATTTCTTTAACGTTTCTGTGAATCGAAACTGAAGGCCACTCAACTGATTTGACTACCTGGGAGGAGAAGAGGAAGTTCTTACGTCACACGGCCTTTGTCGCCTCCACATCACCTGATGCCTTCCAGTCAATTTTAAGCTCGGAAAAAGGAAAACTACAGATTCGGTAGCCTTTCCATTAAAGTTTTCAAAGAAATATAATTTAGAAAAGGACACCACATTTCTGAAAGCCACGTAGTTCGATTTACTGTTCATAGCTGAGGCTAGAGTTCCCGTTTTATTTGTAGTTTTGGATCTTTTGAAGGAAAAATATATGTTGTCGGCTTTCCTTGGGTAAAGACATTTTTACTCAGCCTAACTAGGAAATAATCTGGTCTGCTAAATATTAATTAATACTAACAGCCTAATATAGCCTCTAAAGTGGATGATTTCGACGTCTCTTGTCAATATAACGTTAGTCTAGTTGTATGATTGCGATTTTTCAGATTACACGTGAACGCCTCAAGTGGCACAGCAGGTTTCGTGGAGGGGGAAGCGCAGCTTTGTCGTTAGCAACATCCCTCTTGAAGGATAGTTCGATAATACAGCACACAACGCGGTTCTGTTAAAACCGTTACTTAGTATTTTCGTCTCGTAAACAGGTAACGTAAACCCGAGCGACAATGCTTCAGTCTTTAGCCAGTAATTCTTGTGTGCGGTTGATACAGAGTCATAAATCGACGTGGTATTTTGCATCTCTAGTCTTGGGGTACATCCTTTATCTCATATTCGGCGCTGTCGTCTTTTCTTCCGTCGAGCTGCCGTATGAAGACCAGCTTCGACAGGAGCTGAGGGCCGTTAAAAAACAGTTCCTTCAGGATAATGATTGTCTATCCGAGGAGCGTCTGGAGCGGTTTCTCAAGAAAGCCCTGGAGGCCAGTAATTATGGGGTTTCTATCCTCAATAATGCATCTGCGAACTGGAACTGGGACTTCACCTCGGCGTTGTTTTTCGCCAGCACCGTGCTGTCCACCACAGGTAAGAAGAGAGGTCACCTCCGGGCTCAACAGTGTGGGTGATGCTGCAGTAGATCAGGTGCTCATACAATATAGAATAACATACCTTAGCCTGCTATATTTCTAGTCTGCATCAAGTCAGCTCTTGTTGTGGCCACACGATAACAGCATTTCATTATTTTATTACACCATTATAACATCTTAAGTGTAGCCTATAGCCGTTACCAAGCCAAAGAAGCCTGCTCCAGCAGGACAAGATGGGTTAAATACATGTTTTTAATATAAAAACAAACAAGTGGACGACAGACTTTAATAAGACACTCAGGTAAAGGTACATTTTAAGATACGTTTTGGCTAAATTAGCATTTATAAAGCGGCCTAGCATTAAGCTTGTCAAAATGTAAGATATGTATGGATACTTTATCACGTGATTAATTGGCATTGATACACAAAATTACATTTTTTTTTAAGTTTCGCTTTTTAATGGCACAAGAGGGGTTAAAAATGTATCCAGGGCTTAAGAAATACTTTTTGCTCACCACAGCTTCCTGCAGATCCTTGAAATGTCTTAGTCTATAATGGCACATTTTAAATCTAAGGCCGTTTTAATCATCTTCCTCCACAAATTGTTGCTCCATAATTCAGGAAATTCAGTATTTTTGATGTTCTAGATTTCCCGAGGAAGGACCCCAGACCCCTACTTTATCTGACTCACTATGATTTAATAAACTCTGCACTGTTGTGAAACACCAGTCCAGTTCTCTTAACATCTTGGCTTCCAAGTTGCCCACTTAAAAATTCCTTGCAGCCCACCCTTATTTTGACAAGTCTACACTGACAAAAAGCATTCTTCTGCTTTTTAATAGTGAAAGTGTTTGGAATCAATTTAGCACACCTCCAAGAATGTATAAAGAATATTCCCACAGGAGGCTTTAAAAGTGCCAGAAATGATCAAATTTGGGCGTTTGTGAACAAAAAATGTATTCTGCCCTACACTGTTTTCCATTTCAAAGATAGTTGTACTTTATTTTTGATTTTTACTTTGCAGAAAATGGTATTAATTTTCTCAGTTAAGGTCTTAAAAAGGTCTTAAAAAGTCTTACATTTGATTTTTAAAAGCATTTAACCCTGCACCAGCCACTGTAGTTTTCAAAGGCTACGTTCACACTGCAGGCCTTAACGCTCAATTCTGATCTTTTCTCAGATCTGATTTTTTTGTTGGCCTGTTCACACTGCAGTCAACTTCTAAAAGATCAGATACGTATCTGATTGAGAATCACATATGAAGGTGGCCTGAATCTGATATGAAAAGGTCAGATTCAATGTGACTTGCGCTGTTCACACAGTCAAAAAAAAAAATCAGATACAAGTCACATGTGAGCAAAAAATCAGATTCAGGTCACTTTTGACTGCAGTGTGTGAACGTAGCCAAAGTTAATAGCCACTCTGACACAATTTCCTTGTTGGCAACATTATAAAGGACTAAGGTTGATTATGGCACCCTAAAATTGATTTGAACTAGATCTGCAATCCTTTGAAAAGTTATTGAACACTATATTCCAAACTTTAAAGTATTTTTTCACATCAATCTGGGAGAAAACACAACCAGATCAACAACGTTTGTGGTTTAACACAAAACGGGCACGCATCTAGCACTTTGCATTTATCTATTTATTTATTTATTTTTGCATTTATTGATCCCTTTGTGTGTAAAACAGCCTCTTTGCAATTAGGGCAGGGAAATTAATTGCAAATTAGATTAAAACACAATACGGCCTGCTGCAATTTTCAAATCCCACAACTTGCAATATTTCTTTTACTTGAAATGTGTCAAAATACCAGTTTAATAAATCAATTTTTTTGGAGCAGAGATTTTATGCACATTATGCAAACATTCAAGTGTTAATTTTTTATAATGTTTACAAAAATCCTCCTTTTTGTGTTTTATGTATGTTTTATAAATTCAACCTGCTAAAGTGGTTGGTGGGAGTCGCTGCATTACTGCCCACAGTTAATATCCAGGGTGATAATGTCCAGCTCTGAGTATGTCCACCAGAAATTGCAAGCAAAGGCACTTACACTGTCTAAACAAAATATAAAGTGGACATTTTGCATCATATTTGTGTTGTCTAGACAATGTGATTGGGATTTCCTTCCATTTTTGTCCATATAAATTAACAAATTGCCAAATGCCATATTAATATTGTTGGAATTTCTTAACTAATCAAATGAAAATTTTAAATGCTGCTTCCCTGATTACAGTGATTCATTAAAGATAGGATTATCTGGATAGCTTACTGTGTTTTCAACCAGCAATAGTGGTGCATAAGTGAGGTCATGTTATTACCAATAAAAATGCAGCATTTATTACTTTGTCAAACTATCAGTGTTTCTTGTGTGTACCTGAGCTACCAGGCAAAACAAGCCTGATCTAAACAATATAGAACCAGTTAAATAAACATGAAAGTATTCAAAGCAATGGCCGGTCAACAGTAACAAGTCAGGAAATGGAACCTTAAATGTGAGATGATTTTAGGCAATAGAGGAAGTAGCTATATTTACAACCCACCTTCATTCATTTGACACACAGTGCCTGTGAGGGTTCTCAACATTTTCACAACTTTGAAACTTTTTCAATTCCACTTTTTTAAAATGATAAAATCCTTCTGTATTAATGGTCTATAATATAAATAGATACAGAGCTTTAGAAAAGCCTAAACCTTTTTCATGAGACAGGTAGGTTTAAGTGGAATAAATCCATCTAAAATTGCATGCATATTCCTTTAAACTGTCCAAATAGCACAAACACATTGGCAGCATTTTTCATGCATTTGCAATCTAGACTGCATGAAGGAGATTTTCAACCAGTTTTGTTCATAAAGCCAGGAAAAAATGTAGCTTGATTCTACTCAAGTCTTCTTCCCTCAGGACTTTGCTACACATCTTACCTAAAGATCCCCACAAGGCTGAGAAGCTAGAAGTTTAGTTATCCTTCATTAGTTTGAATGTATTAATCTATCGCTGACATTATTTTAGAGAAGAAGCTACAGTTGTACCATAACATCCTTACATGCATTTTTTACTTTGACTTGTATTAATGCATAAAAAAACAAAAAAAGGACTTAAAACTTGTTTGAACAAGCCAATCATCAGGTAGATGTTGCTAATCTTAACATGAACACAGACCAGAGATTAACCAGAGATTAACCAGAGATTTCAAATGTTTTTGTGAATGTTGAATAGCAGGGACATGGCCTGTGACATGACCTAAATTTTTTGTTGTTCATTTCCTAACAACCCATAATAAATCTGTGATAAGATATGGACATTTAAATGAGCTTGAATACCAATGCAAGATACACTTTTGTAAGCCTTTTATTAACATTGCAGAAAAGTGCACAGTGTTCAGCTGTATTACACTGATAAGCCGACCTTTAAAGTGTAGCAAACATCAGGAATGAACACAAGCTTGAGACAACTATGTAAACATCATCTCTGTCCCTGAAGGCACTTACATATTGTAAAGAAGACAAACCCTTTAAACAAATTGTGTTTTTTTGTCATGTAGCGTGTGAACAGTTTTGACACACCGCACAGTCGCCTCGTGTTATCTAACGCCGCTCTGAAGAACAGAACGTGGTTGTAGATGTGTGTCAGCCAGGAAATGTGGAGAACTTTAGTCTGACCAAGTTTATCAGTTATCTGATGTTTCAACACACATTATTACCCTGTACAACCACGGCTTAATGATTGTGTTGCAACAACTTCAAGTATTTTAACCTTTAGCCCCTTTTGTCAGTATTTTCTGCTTTTATTGACTGCAGTAGACCTTGTATTTAGTTTAATCCTCATTCCCATTCATTTAAAATCCCAGCCCATTATTAAAGGTGTCGGCTATTTTCCATAATCTCTGTGACTCAGCAGTTACGACACACAGACCAGTTACAACATACAACACCAGACACAATGCAGGCACACGATGATAATGGAAAGCAGGGTGGGAACCAGTGTGCAAACATACATTGATCTTAACAGAAGTAGCTGCTTGCATGTTATTAATACAAAAGCAGAAGCTGAGGGTGGATTGTGGGGGATTTACTTATCAGAAGCGAGCCTGCTTTTGTTTCCTCATTTGTTATTGAACTGTGGTATTTTTAACTCTCATGTCAGGTTCACTTCACAAGGACGTGTCACTTTTAAACCTTCAGAAAAGCAGAACATAACTTAAACAGTGTTCTAGATAAATGTGTCCTACCTGTCTGTAATTTCACATATAACATGGGATTGCAATACAAGACTCTGGAAAATAACATAGATGGAGCCCTTTAAATTATAAAGGTTACCTTATTGTCATGGTGTGGAGATTCAGAATAATCCGTAATTAAAACATGCCAAAAACATTCATAAAGACTGTTGATACTGAGGTGAAGGTCTTTTAGGTAAGTGTCTATACGTTTTCACAAGAAATAGAAGCGTTCATTTTTAAATGTGTTGTAAATGTTGTGTTAATGCTTTAAAATGAAAGGTTCAGGGACAACCAGCAGGCGTTAAAGGTCACATATTTTACCCCTTTAAGACATGTTTATATTGGTCTCAGAGGTCCCCAAATCATGCCTGTGAAGTGTGTTGCTATAAAAACTCCAGTATTGCATTTTTGCATATCTAAAAACCCCTCTCTTTCAGCCCTGCTCAAAACCAACTGTTTCTGTGTCTGTGGCTTTAAGTGATACTAAGCTGTCTGACTCCGCCCCTTACCACGCCCCTCTCAGAAAATGGATATGGCTTAATGGATGTGGCTCTCCAGATCCACGACGCTCATGAGATGAGGGCGGAACTTTCTTCCAAGCGGGGGAGGGCCAACCACAACTTGGGGGTGGGGCTAACTCCGCACATGACATCATGAGGGGAAAATCTGGGAACGGCTTGTCTCAGCACACATTTTCTAAAAGGTGGAGAAAATAAAGGGGAGGGAATTGATTTTTCTGATTCCTAGGAGGATTGTTGTCAGGCCAGTGGCACATATTTTTGTTAGAAAAGCCTGAAAAGTGTATTTTGCATAATATGTGACCTTCAAAGCATTAGACAGTAAGAACAGTGGATATGTGGTTTAGACTTGCATAGATGTTGAAAAGGATTGGGGATCATCTAAGGATTTAAAGATGAAAAGATGCATGCCTCTGTGCCAGAGAAGACCCACCAGCTTATAACTTTAATGTCCTCCATTAATGCTGATTTCCTGTTGTTGGACTATTATACACAAGCTGAGTTGTGCTATCAAAGGACATACAGATTACATCTGCAAAGCCTGTGAAGAAAGACAATGCTTAATACTGACTTGTTGAAGGATTATGCAACTTTAAATGACTTTTGATAATTTTCAGTTGTATTTCTGGTGTCTTGTTAAGCCATGAGGGACACTTTAGGTGCAAGACACATAAATGAAATACAACCGAGTAAGCAACCTAAGACTTTTGAGAAATACAGAATGCAGAGATGAGAGTCATAAAGATCTACAGTAATAAATCTGAGTCAAGGGATGTGAGACTAGTAGCAGCAAGAGGATGTCTGCAGATTATTCCACCATAATCAAGAACACAGAACAGCTTCATCAGCTACACTACTTCCTGCACATCAGCAGGATTGTGATCTTAATCTGCACAAAATCATGATCAGATTCAGAGTTTTTACCCCAAGTTTGGTACCAAGATCTTCAGATATTTGCAAGCCAGCAAAATTAAAACCCCTGCTCTCGAAGACCTTGTTGTCCTAAAGTACCAGTTTGAAAGCTGTTAAGTACATTCTGAATAGCTTTAAAGAAAATTGTAGGGTCTGTGAAACTGAGGGCGGGTGCAGAGGTTTTGTGGGCAAGTTAACCACCACCAGTCTACTTAAAGACATGGGAGTTCAAGGTCAAGCCCTACTGCAAGTTACCAAAACTCTTTCCACTGCTGCTGAACAGGCTAGTTTCCCAAAGTCGGGCCTGTGGCCTGAAGCAATCACAGGGGGGCTTGGAATGGCTAGAATTAAACAATGTACATCATTTATTTTGCATTGAATTATTTTTTTTGCATGAATCTACACCAGACAGAACAACAACCAAAACAAAGATGAAAACAGATGAAAAGTCAAACAGGGCTGTGCAGATCCTTTAGGCATGATTGGGCCAAAAATTGAGGCTGAAGTAAAGCATGTCATGGTGAGTAAGCCAGCCTGGGGGGCACAATCTCTGGATGATGTCCTTGCTTATTACCATGGGCATGGGAAAATAATCTGTTGAAAAAATAACTACGCTCAAAATGTCCGTTTAGGTAGTTTTATTCAAGGCAACAAGGCACAAGTCTTTTTTGTCTGGCACCTTAAGGAGTTTTTTTGCTTGGAGGGTGCTCCTTTTTTCGCTTTCTCTGAAAAAGTAACTACGGCCACATGCCTTTAGGGTAAAGTAAGGGGTGGATGTGACGAGTAAGCTGGGCCTAGTGTACCGTCAAGACGGGAAATAGGGTTGCAATGAGCCCCTGGTCGGGCTGTGGATGTCTCAAGGGCCCAAAACTGCCAGTGGTATCCAGGTGTATTACCTTGGTTGAAAAAGGCCTGGCAAAAGAAATGCAGTCAAGCTGCATGCAGTTGACCCTGGCTGCCAAACAACACACATATGATGACATGTGTCAAGTTTGACTCTGGCCAACGCCCCCCTCTAGGCCCAGGTTGTGGCGTATTGGGCCCCACAGTACTTAGTGCCCTACCTGCCTAAAACTAATGCACAGTACTGAATTTCGCCATTGGCTTCACCTGAACAGCGAGGGGTAATAAAGAGAGAGCCACAGTTGTCCTTTTACCACATCTTACCTGTGTGAGCAAGGTTTATAGAATTTTGAAATATATTTCTGTCAATGATAAGGGTTGATGGGGCTTAAACAACATTTTCATCTGCCAAAGGTGGGCCCAGCTGAAAACGTTTGGGAACCACTGGACTAGAAGTTAGCTCTGAATCAAGAGGATAGACAGCACCTTGGCCCCAAAACAACAGCTGCAGCATTAAGGGGAATACATGGAGGTATAAAGCAGAGGGGGCCCACCTTGGAGCCCAGATTTTACCAGTGAGTGCTCTGGAGGTGTTTTGGGCCTGGCATTGAAATCAATCTCTATCTGTATAGCGCCATTTCATAACCAAAGTTATAACCGAATTGATTTGAAATACACTGATGTTTTACTAACATACCTTGTATACACAGTGGAGAAATACCATGGATTTTATTTTTTCCAACAATCCAGCACTAACATTGTAGCCTAGTTCTCCTTGATGAAAACTAGTTTTGATGAAAACAGGTATCACCAAAGATCTTTTTTAGCTGGTCTTAGTCTTATCTTCCTCATAGACAACAGGTAGTTGATGAAAATTTTCAGTCACAGTTTTCGCTAATGAAAGTAACACAGCTTTAAACTCCAAGGTGAACCCTAATTTTGGCATGATCATCCCATCTCAGGTTAATGAAGGTTATATGGGATAGTAGTATCTAGTCCTAAACTTGAAATCATCAGTATCCAGAGTTAGCAAACACAGAATATCATCTGCATAGATATAGAATTGACTGTTGGACGCCAAAACGCCAGTCATTATATTTCTCATTGACAGTCTCCAGAGTCTATTCAAACCGATTTGTACAAAACAATACAAAAGAGGGCAATGATACACCTTTAGAACCAGCAGTATTATATAAGACAGCTAAACAGGGATTCACTGATTATGACTAGTATTCATCAGCATTTTTAAGGGTCTCTTTGATTTGACAGTTATATTTGTGCATCAGGTTTCTCTCAAGAGCCTGGAAAGTGTTGAATCTTCCATTAAAGAACTGTTAACTAGCAGTGGTTCATAGAGGTGATTTAACAGTATCCACAATAAGTCATATAAACCCTTTTAAGCTTCACTTTTTATACTTTTCCAACAGATTTGCAGCACGAAGAGGATTACATTATGCTTTACAGAGAAATGATCTTGACATGATCTGGACATATCCAACAAAGGTTTTAACCGTCACTCAAGCATTTCTTTGTCTTTGTTTCCTGTAGGATATGGTCACACGGCTCCCCTGTCTGATGGCGGCAAAGCCTTCTGCATCATCTACTCGGTGATCGGCATCCCCTTCACCCTCCTCTTCCTCACTGCTGTGGTGCAGAGGATCATGGTGTACAGCACCCGGAGACCCATCATGTACTTCCATCAACAATGGGGCATATCAAAGCCCCTGGTGGCCATCGTTCACGCCACTCTGCTCGCCATGCTGGCTGTCTCATGCTTTTTCCTCATCCCAGCTGCCATCTTCTCGGCACTGGAGGAGAACTGGAACTTCCTGGAGTCTTTCTACTTCTGCTTCATCTCCCTCAGCACCATCGGTCTGGGAGATTACGTACCTGGAGAGGCTGTTAATCAGAGGTTCAGGGAGCTCTACAAAGTTGCTATCACTGGTGAGTAATGGTTCTTTATATATGAGTTTTTTCCATGACAAGCTGTACAGTCTCATTAATTCTGCTGCTATTTTTATCCTGATTTAGCCCTTAGTGTAGGTCTATTTGAAGCTGCACTATAAATAGCTTAAACTATAGATACAGTATAGGTAGAATACAAGGAGATTGCAGAGAGCAGTGCTGTTCATAAAGTTCTTCAAACTGCAAGGCACATTTCCCATAAGCTCTAACTCATTATGATTTGTGTAATAAACTTCAAGGATACTTATGCCTGCTTTGTTTGTGCTGAAAAGACAGCTTTTATTAATTATCCAAGCCATAAAGCAGTCCCGCCAAAAGAAAACGCCCATAAAGGCTATGTTTACACATTGTTCCACTCTGTGCAGTGACAGTTTCAGTTTATTTAAGATTATTGTCCTGATTTCTCAGAATGATTATGCAATGATTAACTGATGTGAGAATATCACATATGGTGCTTTTTATGACCATGAACTTTGATCAACCAGAGTGTGGCATTATCAGCTGCTGAAAGGAGAGCTTGTGTAAAAAATGCATTATACAGTTTTCATTGTGTTTAACAGGAGAGCGCACATGTATAAACCTTTTAGGTTTAGCTTTTCATTTTTAAAGTAGAAGTGGATTTAATTCAGCTTCACTCATACTAAAATCACAAATCAGTTTTTGTTATCTATGATAATTTGACACAAAAAGCCTTGGTGCTTTGGAAAAAAGAGATGGGAGTCACTTAATTTTACTGGGCTCTCATATATGGTAAGAATTCCAATTTTTTTAACACTTAAACAAGCTATGGACTCAATCAGAGATGGATTGACTGCATTATCTATTGCCCGTTTCAGTTCCAATTTCTGATATCTGACTCTGAGTTTCCGTTAACCGGCATTTGCCGGTGGTGTCCAGTTAACAGAGCACTGGTGAGTTATGTTTGGAGGCTTTGTTGTTGTCGGTGGAGGATTGTATTTGGCTGTTGCAAGCTGCTAAGTTATGGTAGTAGCCAATGTGTTGACAGGCTAACGGGGCTAATGTGAAGCTAGCTGTTGTTGTTTATGAGTTTAACGTGGGCATATATTGTGTAACTGACTGCATGTGGCCTTCACTGGAGATAGGGGGCTAAAAATCAGCCCCATAAGATTATCCCTCCTCCACCAAACTTCACAGTTGGCAGAGGAACAATCAGGCAGTCAGGTAATATATCCCATCATCAGCCAAACCCAGCCTTGCCCTCCTGACTGCCAAACAGAGAGGCGTGATTCTTCACACCACAGAACACTTTAACACTGCTCCACAGTCCAGTGCCAGTTTACACCACTTCATCCAAGGCTTGGCATTGGACTTGGTGATGTAAAGCTTGCATGAAGCTGCTCAGCAATGGGAACCCATTCATGAAGCTTCTGCTTTGTGCTTACATTAATTCCAGTGGAAGTAGTTGACCCAGCTCTGTGATTTTACATGGTCTACCACTTGGTGGCTGAGTTGCTGTTGTCCCTAAACTCTTCCACTTTTTAATTATATCACAGTTGACTGTGAAAAATCCCGCGTGGATGAAAATTCACCAACTGTCTTATTGCATAGGTGGCATCCATCACAGTGCCATACTTGAAGTCACCGAGCTCTTCAGGACGACCAATTCTGTATCACAAATGTTTGCAAATGGAGACTGCATGGCTAGGTGCTTGATTGTAAACACCTGTGGCAACAGGTCTGATTAAAACACATTAATTCAGTAATTAACAAGTGTGGCCAAACACTTTTGTCTGAATAGTGTATTAGACAGGCATCAAGAATCCTGTTGTGTGGGCGGAATGCTAAGGATAGCCGAGGAGACGTGAGCAGGTTTGTTACATGGAATAGAACAATAGCCAATCAGGTGGCAAGATGACTGAGGGAGGAAGCAAAACAAACACAGCCATAGCAAAGATAGTAAACGTGACACATAAATTTAGATGGACGTCAGAAATTGAGTATTAACTTGATTTGACAACACAGGGGAGGGAGCTGGACCAGAATAGCAACCACAATAAATGTAGCGTGTAGCTAACAGCTAAGTATTCTTAGTTTGCAAAGTGTGTTTGACAATGAAAGATTTACAGTTTTGAGAGTAAAGACTCTGGTTGTTGGTGGAGAAATCTGTTAGTGTGATGAGTTGTGTTAGTCATGTTGTTGAACACCACACACACTAGGCGAGTTTATTTATAGAGCACATTCATACACAGAACAGCTCAAAGTGCTTTACAGAGCCAAAAACGGAACAATTATAACGTTTCAAAGTATAAAATGACAGTAAAAATACATTAAAATAAAAAAGAAGGTAAGAACAATTAAAGATGAATAAAGCTTATCGATTGCAATTGAAACACAAATATTAAATGAATTATTAAACGAATTAAAATAACCGTTTAGACGAAGCTTAGAGAAGTTTGAACATATGTTACTGCAACAGTAAATACAATAGTTTTAAGACCTGATTTAAAGGAGCCAACAGATGGAGAAAGCTTTAAGTTCTTTGGTTACTTTCACAGGTGAGGATTGTTAAACTAAAAGTTACCTGCTTAAACTGCATTGCAGCTGTGAAGAGAGAAAGACAGACAAACAAATGGAGGAACAATTGAAGCAGATTTATGGCAGTTATTCCTGTAATAATGGTTAAAAAATGTGTGGTATTAGCAAGAGTTAATAACTTAAAAAGACACATTGTAATAGTACAGAAAATAGATGATAGAACATTAAAATAATGATATTGGATAAAATGATTATATTGATGATCAATCCGTAAATATTTTGCTTTTAACACAAGGCATGAGAAATAACTGGGGTCATGCAAAGGTTACTGGGATTTTTCTTACAGCAGATTTTCACACAGTGCTGAATATTTGAAGCTGCAGTAGCTGGTAGTGTTGCTTTTCACACTTAAGATATTTCTAAACCGGGATGTGCTGTCGAGAAAGCAAGATTTGGCCACTATTTTCTGTTACCTTCATGTTTAAACGGATGTTAATTGATCTGTCAGGTAGAACAATGTGCTGTGGTGCAGTGGGATAAATTGAGCCTCAGGCTAATGGAGAGCAGCAAGGCACTGATCACATTTTCTGAGGGGTCTTGCAGCTTTCTGTCAGGGCTAACAGTGACTAAAATCAAGACCAAAAAGAAGTCAAACTCATGCAGTAATAAGAAAGCTGTGGGTGTTCATGGATGTTGAAGGCTGCAGCAGCATGTGTGCAGGCAGTAGCCAGAGAGACGTCATTCACTACGCACAGTGTGTCAGTCTGTAGGAGGAGAGAGGCTCTGACAGGAGTGTGTTTGTTTGCACAAATAACACCCGACACATTTGTACGGCTTCCTCTGTGAAGAATACCTCGCCTGTATCGGAAGTGACATCTCTGCTCTCTGTGAGGAAATTTGGATCGTTGGATCAGGACGGCTAAATGCAGCTTGTTAAAAATGACAAACTGTGTCATGTGCTCAAGTGTTCACATGTTGGATTATCTTCATTTCACGGGTGGCTTTGGTGATGATCAGTCCCTGCTTTGTAATCTGTATTAAGGGATTAGCACCATTATGTATACAGAGAGTTTTGCCTTCTTAATATGGATGTTGCCCCAGTCCAGCTGTGTGGAAAATCATGAACAAAAAAGCTGGGATATTGTGCAAAATGAGACTAAAATTGAATACAGGGATTTGTAAATCATTCTCAGCCTATATGTATAACCCTGCTATTAAAATACAGCACAAAGACAAGGTATTTACAATCAAACGACGGGGAAATAAGACAAACACGCTGAATTGGATGCCTGCACACTTTCCAAAAAAGTTGGGATAGGGGCATGTTCACCACAACCATACCTCACCTTCTCTACTAATGCCATTGTAGAAGTACTGAAAGTGGAATTCTTTTCTAGTCTTGCTTGATGTACATCTTAATCTGCTCCACACTGTAGGATTTCTTCATAATGCTCCATACATATTCAGTGGTAGACAAGCCTGGACTTCATGCAGGTCAGTCTCTCAGTCTTGTGCCCCACTCTTTTATAGTGAAGCCATGCTGTTGTAAGTCATGCAGATTGTGGCTTGGCATTGTCTTGTATATAAATAACCAGGGACATCCCTGAAAAAAGACATCATCTGGATGGAAGTATATGCTTCTCTAATACCTCAGCTTTCAGTATTAATGAGGTCTTCACAGATGTACAAGTGAGTTACTCATACCGTGGGCACTAATACACCCCCACAACCACAGATGTCAACTTTTAAACTTTGTGTCTGCTGATATTCAATACGCTGGTATTTCCAAGTTCATTTCCGCTGACACTGATACCGATATATACACACCTTTCTCCATTGTAAAGAACACCAAGTGCCTTCTGTGCAAAGAGAGGCTGAGTCAAGCAGAGCTGAGAGAGGAGCAGGGAAATAGGCAGTCAGTTAGTTGTTTTATGTTTCAAAATATTCAAGGCTCATTGTGGGCCCCTTGAGTTTAACCTTAAAATGGAACCTTAAAATAATAGCATATTAAATTTCAATTGCAATATTGGGAAAAATCGCTATTAGATTGTTTTTGCTAATTGTTCAGCCCTAACCTTTATTGCAATAAATTAAGAACATACTCGCTTCTACACACACCTCTACACCACTGGACATCTCAAATCAAGAGTGGAGGTTTTCAGTGCACCTTGCACTCTGTGTTATTGCTCTGCAGCTTTTTTCCTTTACTGGAAAGCCACATGAGTAAAACTGGGTGTAACCCCTCTCTCCCCTTTTGTTTCCAGTCTTTATGCTAGGCTGAGACCACTGGCTACAGCCCTACCTTTCTGTACATAGAAGCAAAAAACGGATCGAACAACATCAGCTTTGCATTAGAGGAGACATAACTGGCTGAATGACACTGATTATGATGATGTCAGTCTTATGCATAGCCCTTTAAATGAAGTGTTACCTTACTTTTTAAACCTTAATCTGCTGATAACAATATCAAGATGATGATATTGTGCATCCCTAATCTAGATGGTCCTTGTCCTCTTTAAGCCCGGGCGACTCGACAGACATAATTTCCAGAAACAAATTTGAAATGTGGACTCGTCAGACCACCGTACACTTTCCACTTTTGGTCAGTCCATCTCAGATGAGCTTGGGTCCAGAGAAGTAAATGGATGTTCTGGATGGTGCTGATGGTTTTCACTCAGTCTTAACTCATATTTGTTGTTGTAGCGTCATACTGTGTTTACTGACAGTGGTTTCCAAAGTCTTCCTGAGCTGCACTGTAATATCCATCACAGAATGCTGATGAACATGTACTATCTTGTCTTTCTTCAGTTTTCAATTGAATGGAGGTTTATAAAGGATTTGCAAACCACTGTTTTCTGTTTGTACACAATGTCCCAACTTTTATGGAACTGGATTTTGAAATTGGAAAAAAATTAAATGGGTAAGGGTGATTTCAACTAGATTATTTTTTTTAAACCGTTTAAAGAGCTCCAAATGCTACTGATGGTGCTGATTGACCCATAAAGCTTTAAAAATAATGCATATGAAATACTTGTATGATGGTTTTTAGTTATTTCACCCTTGGTTTCTGGGGTTTTTCTGGGAGTTTTTTGTTAGATTTTGCTGAAAAATGTTGCCTTTAGCATAACAGGTGAAAAATCAATGAAATACTTTGCAGCTGGCAGTGAGCAAACTGATAGTTTGGTGGTCACTGAATTTCTCTCTATTCATCAGAGCTTTCTCTCTGTTCTTTGTAACACTGCCCTCTTGTGTCAGTTTTTATACTCAGCAGGTTTTGGGACAGTTAAGAAGGATATGTTGTTTTCCAACAGAATTACTGCAGGAATCATGCAACAGTTTTGGTATAGATACAAAAACAAAGATAACTAGTAGATGCGATTGCTGCCAAATATTACAGTAATACATAAAGATACTGATATGCATTAATTTGTGAGTTATGTAAAGTGCTTTATAAACCATACACTTATGAAGAAACTCAAATTCAAAGAAGAGCTTATTTGATTTCCTACACAGATTGTAGTTTAAAAATGAGATATGAACACAGAATTAGAGTAGAATTTAGTTTTTTTTTCCAAGAAGTTTTACATTTATACATACAAGGAATTTCACTCGGTTCTTTGTTGCATAACAGTAAACAGAAATGGAGTAAAAATAGGAAACAAGGTAAACAGCAGCACTCCTACTGTTAGAGAACTTAAATAGAAGAAAATAAATATAAAGATGTTATGTAAAATAGACACATCTATTTTGTGTTGTTTTAGTTTCTGCTGCTCAGTGCTCCTACCTTTTCTCACCACCTCTCCCCTGCTGTGTTTGTGTCTCCAGTCTACCTGATCCTGGGTCTGATCGTCATGCTGGTGGTGCTGGAAACCTTCTGTGAGCTGCAGCAACTGAAACAGCTGAGGAAAATGTTCTACCTGAAGAAGGAGAAGCCACAGGACCGCCTCGCCATTTTGGAGCATGACCACCTGTCCTTTACCACCGTGTCCAAAAGAGCTGCAGGCCAGGGCGAGGACAAAACCCAGTCGTTTGTTGGCGTCACCACTCTGGTCTCGCCCCACGATGATCCCATGATCCAGTAAACATCAACAGAACAAACAACATTAAAAAGCTGAACTTAGGATTTAATGCACACTGGGCTAGAATCACTTAAAACAGGATTATGAGTCTAAGCTGTAGGCTTTCTGTAAAAATCCATCTTGCAAACAAAAATAGTCAGACTAGTTCTGAACAAGTAAACAATTGCCCTCACTCAACCACAACAATGACAACACAGTGCTGCGCAGCAGAAATCTAATTTATGTGTGTTAATAAGGGAACAAATTAATATTTAAACTACGGCTATAAAGACAAAGCCAGTGCTTGTAGTGAGCGCTTTCTGCTGTATTTATGACCCTCAGGAGCTAAGCTCCTTTATGAGCTGTATTATTATTTATTACATAATATGTAGGTACATTTTAGGAAGTAATTGGTCTCTTAAATCTAGTGAAAATACAGGATAATTTTCTGTAAAGTCTCCGAAAGTAGTGCATAACTTTGCTTGTGTCGTCTAGGTAGAGATACTTGACAGGTACGTGACATGTACATAGACAGGTAGATGTTTTCAGATGTACAGTATAGTGCTGTCTAGAATTAACACACCAGTTAAAGATGAGTCGGACTGAAATCAAAACAAATGCGGTCTTCAAATGGAACTCAGTCAAATCAGGATGTTGTGCACAGGAGAGACTTGGTGTTCGAGTGGTAACTGTATGGGAATACAAATATGGATGCCTAAATATTGCTTGTCCTCCTCTTGGCTTCCTGTGTGGAAATGCTAAGGTTACGTTATTTCTTAGTGTCTATAAACCACAGACAGGAACCAGAGACAAACAATGATCCATTATGACACTTTCTATCGCTCCTTTTGGTCACGTATGTGGCTAAAAACTGAAGTTCACAGGCTTGACCATTTCTGAAAACATCATTGAACTCCAAGCTTTCCAAAAAATTTGACTTAAAATTTGATAACTGTAAGAGGAGGGTGGTTATATGGTCTCCTCTTATTAAGACAACCCAATTTTAAGGAGCAAAAAAAAGAAAAAATACAAAATGTACACTTCGTCTGACAAAGAATGAATGAGATAAGCTGATAAGATTATATCCTCAAAGTGCGATGTAGTTGATATTTAAGATTGCACAACATCAGGTGTTAAAATAACTGTCAAGATGAGAACTCTGCATTGTGAGCGGTTTACAGTGTATGTTTTTGTAGCATTTCTGGCTTATCTTTTTAGAGGTGTAAATCATTCTTGTTGCACTCCACATCGTCACATTTCATCATAAGGGAAAACGTCTCTGCAGATTTATGTGTGTTTGTTTCCTCAACATGTTGCAGTGCTATTTCAAAGCTGTCCATGTGTGATGATAGGCACTATTGATTTTTCTGAATCGCTTAATGCGGGCTGCTGGATTGTGTGTAAAAGGGAAGCGAGTTTAGCCTAACTTAAAAAGAGGGAACCACAGAGGCTGGGCTCGCCCTGCTGCATTTCACAGTCAATAAAGAGAGCTCAGTTTGCACATGTTGGAGGCTGACAGTTGCACAGATCTAAAAAACAATGTTTGGGATTCCTCTGAAAGGAAAAGGACAGGTTTTAAAGACTTCATCTGACAAAACAGAAGCTATTTTAATACTTGACTTTCATGGTGGATGATCGGGAAAAGCTTGATGATTGCTATAAGCAAGAAAAGGGAAAGGTTTGGAACAGAAATTTAGATCATCTGAATGTAGAAATGTATATTTTTGAATATTATAAAGAAAGATTATGAGGTTTTTCAAGAAACGGTGCATTATGTAAACTTGAAACTTAACATTCAAGCAGTAGGAGTGCAGCTACAATATTCCAGTTTTTAATCTGCTAATTAAGCGAGGATAACTTTTCCATAATTGGAATTTAACCCAGTTGATCCACAATTACAAATTTGTATGACAGTAACATTTGCACTCCTCTGTGTATTTTAGAAAATAAGGAAAATGCTCTGTGAGAAGGACCAATCTTATGCCGTTATCCGTCCTCTTCTGTTTAATGCCTGCTCATACACTGTTGCATACTGCTGTGATACAGACTTGCTGTATTTGTCATATAATTTGCAGTATATTAAATAGAAAGGCCTGCATTTGTTATGTCTTTTAACTATTTCTCACCCTTTTTGCAGAGCTGAACTTCTGACCTCATGTTTGTGTGCTACATTTTCACATCAAGACACAGTCGCAGCCTTTATGTTGTCTTGAATGTATTTTGATTTTTATGCTGTTTACTTCAGAAAGATCTGAGGGCTGACCGGAGTGCAGCTTTAAGGCCTTTGCACACTGAGTTCATCTTTTTTTGGACATGTTTGTTGGGTCTGATAAAAAAAAAAAAAAAAAAGGACAAAAAAAAAAAGAAACTTCACACAGTTGCCTTGCACTCTGAGTCTGATTCGTTTATTTTGGATCCATCCACTCCTAAAATTATCCTTCATGTGTTTTCTTTATTTGCACAGGCTAGTACATCTTTGCCAGGTAGCCTTTTGGAGAGTTAAGGTGCTTCCTGAGTCTGACCAAAAGTAGAACTTTTAGTTCCAGGAACTTATCTCCAAGAATCTCAATGGTTCTTGTGGCCGATTGTTGTCTGTGTTTCCACCGGGGTCTAAAGTCCAGGGTAGATTATGCAAATCGGGCATCCTGATACAGCCACGTTTCAGGAAGATAAAGTAAATCGATACTATTATGCACGGTAAGGTCTTTTACCATGAAAGACTGAGATGTAACAGATCTAATATTTAACAGACCAACAACTGTAATTGCAGTTTTGATTTTAATCAGATTTTTTGTAATATTCACCTTTATTTATTTATATTTGGTTGTATTGTAATTAAGAGTCTGGGTCACAAGGTAGACACAGTTTATAATTAATTTCATGTAATTTATTACATTTAATCATAATCTCAAGAGTCTGAGTAGGTTTTCAGTCATCCAGACTGTTCTAATCTTGATCCAAGTGGGGCAACTGGTCTTGGTTAAGGTTGTTGAAGATTTTTCAGCTCTTAAACAGACTGGGGCCAGAGAGTATTACGATGCTGATTATCTGGGTGGTCATCATAGTAGTTGACCCAGTAACCAATCTGAAATGTACGACATTGCACCCCCATAGTTTCTGGGCCCCCAGAGCAGGTATTCTTCTAAGGGTAGATTTTTTAACCACAAAACTAAATGTAGGCCTAGATGAAAACGTTATATTTTCATTTGGTTTTGAAAAAGTTTTCCATAAATACGGGATGGTTTCAGGAAATGTCCACGTAAGAACAGAACCAATGAAAACGTCTGAAAGCGGTGTAATATATATGCCAAGCCTGTATTGCTGCCACGGAAGTGCATCAAAAGAGAGAAGAAGAGCACAAAGAACTGCCACAAACCTTCTCCTGGTTGCCCTTCTGGCTGTTCTCTGTGTTGGATTTGAGAACATCTGGTGTATGCTGTGGTGGTAAAGGAGCATGAGATTTTGCTGTTAAAGCCATAATAAGCTCAATGGCTTCTGCAGCATGAGCACAGCCCTGTAATTTGCCATTGTTGTTTTGGTTTTACATGCACATGGAGCGTGAGTGGGCTATGCTATGTGTGATGTAATCGTTTCAAGAAAGATGCGGTTGGCTGTCCACACTGAGATGAAACAGTAAGCGTTCACAGATTTGTTCACTCTGGTACTAGGGTTAAAAAAGTAGCGTGCATGGCCTCCCAAAATGCTGTTTCCGTGTGGATGAAACACAGAGATGACAAAAACTTTTGCATGTACTCCTGAATTCGTCTCCGTGTGGACGGGGCCTTCCCCAGAAAAGATTCCTAGTTCCTTGGAGAAGTTTCTGCAGTCAAAAAGCACCCATAGAGCTCATCTTTTCAACTCAAATTTCAAAGTTTGGCCTTAATCCAAGACAGTCCATGGTTGAACACACATAAAATCAAAGATGCTCTGAAAAAATACAACGACTGCAAAGGGTTTGGAGTCAACGGCAAACGTGATTGGCACAATATGAGATGGTATATCTGCTGGTCTGCTGGTAGATTCATGAAGTTTTACTTGTATTTGCACTTGAGTAAATTTAACCACAGTAATTGTACTTTAGAGTGCAATGTTTTAGTTCTCTTTCCACTTCTGATGGAGTTTAAGATGACAAGCTTGGACTCAGTGTGTGAAGGCCTTAACTCGCGGCTGCTTTTCTGGCTCTGTTTATAAAGCTACGGCAGGTTATTTCAAACAGTGGAAGCTGAGCTTTAGCGAGGTGTCAAAATGAGCTTTGACAGCGTCATCATCTCAGTCACTCACTGATCTTTTCTGTTGTATTTTATACATGTGGGGATTGTATTTTGTTTCCCCTACCAGTCTATGCCTTTGTGTAAACTGTGAAGCATTGACACTGTTCATATCGTCCGCTGAAAAGAAGAACTTGAAGTTTCCCAGGTTGGAGTTTCTCTTTTTCCGTATGAGGTTTCACTGTTTTTTAGATAGATTGATGTCAACGCTTTAACCCTTCAGTGTTGAAAGCTGTCAGGTTTAGTTTGAGTTTTGTTCAGGGAGGAAACATTGTGTCGCTGACAACAAAAAGAAGCACACTGACATTATTTATTTATGCTGACATTTGGAATATTCCTGTACATAGGTCTTCAGTTTTACTGAGTATTTAAGTGTTACAATACCATTATTGTAATGCAGGTTTGCCATGGAGTAGTTTAATTTCAGCATAAGAAGTGAGTTCATGAAATGTAAAATATCCATGTGTCTTAAATAAAGTGTTGGTTTGTTATTAATATGAGTCTTTTGTTCATTCTTTCTTTACTATTACATCCCTCTGGTCCAGGTCTGCTTCTCTACTCATGCTTTGTCGCTGGAGCTGTTTGCTTAAAGCTGTTTTGACGGCCAGAAACATGGGGTTACGTAACATTTATTTACCTTTGAGAGCACTTCAAATGTAGACAGGCTTTTTACACACACCTCTTCAAGTAAACGATGTTTATAAAAATAAATGTGATTATCAGTAGGGATGTATTTTTAACTCTGTTTAGTTATTGTAACATAATTCATTGGTGCATAAACAAATCAAGTCATTTAATTCATCACTGATTATGAGGCAGGGGTGTGATTAGTGAATCTACGTCTCCATCACAGAGAAGAAAAAACTGAAGAAAGAGGATGACAGATATTAACATGAAATGAATTTTTTTTAATTGAACCAATGAATAACACATCAGACATAAAAGGGGATTCTAGCTGTGTCTCAATTCAGGAGTAGCATCCTTCTAAGGCAGTGGTTCCCAAACTTTTTCCATCAGACCCCCCTTTGGCAGATGTACATACATATCCACATGTAAATATACGACAAACACAGGGATTCACATTTTTGGCAAACAAATTTCTTTTATTAAGAATTTAACACAACATAAAACCTAAAAAACAAATGAGTTTCAAAAACCTAACCCTCTGTATGTGAACAATTCCCTTAAAATAAAAACTTGATGAACATCTTTAAGATTTTCAGACACACTTCTGTAATAATTTCAGTGACAACTGTGGGGTATGTGGTGCTACAGATCTTCCTGCATCTTGGGCGCAGTTGTGAGACTGCCACTCTCAGTTCATTGTCAATGTCCAGCTATGATTTGATTTTGTATTGTCAATGCAACAGCCTTTTCCTACATCCTCACACAGGTAGGATGATGCAAAAGGAAAAAATGTGGCAAAGGCTCTGATTCCTAGCTACTAATACTCCTTTTCCACTCCAATCCTAGCTCACTTTGGGAACCACTGTTCTAAGGACCCATGGTCTGGACTGGTCTATGAAGGATTAGATTTCAAATGAAAGAGTGTTGTTTGGCATTGAAAACATGTCTGCTTTGTGGCAGAGTTGCTGTTGTTCCTAAACACTTCCACTTTCTACTGATATTACTTACTCTTGACCGTGGAATATCCATCAGGGATGATCACAAACTATCTTATGGCAAAGGTGGCATCCATCACAGTACCACACTTGAAATCACTGAAGAATGACCCATTTTGTATCACAAATGTTTGCAAATGTAGACTGCATGGCTCTGTGCTTGATTTTATACACCTGTGGCAAAGGGTTTGATTAAAACACCTGAATTCAATAATTAACAGGTGTGTCTAAATAAGACTTGCTTGAGACCAGAGTGCACCAAGAACAAGACAAGACCAAGAGTTTTGGGGTCAAGACCAAGACAAGCCGAGACTGAGACAAGACCAAGACAATTAAAATCAATTTTTAAAAACCATGATCAGGTTAAACAGTTAAAGAGCATTCTCTCTTTAATCTTAATTTTCTTTTTAATAAATTTGACAGATAAAAACAAGGTGTCTGCAACTCTTTCAAAGCACATCATGCAAAAATCTAAAATCTTATCAAATTTGTTCAGCAAACTTCTTGTAAAAAATAAATCCTTGTTTGTATTTAAAGGCCACTGAAAAGTCCAGGATTATTTTAAATATCTGAAAATGAGATGTTTGTCTAGATTTGTCAGGTGAATGAGGCCTAAAGTGTTCAGGGGTATTTCTGATGAGAAATAAGATAGACTGGTGTCTGAGTTTTTGCAGGTGCAGCTATTTATTGTTTAAGCAAGTGCTTCTCCTTATTATCACATTAATGAAGTCAAAGAATAACAGATCAGTGCTGGTATCAACCTTGATGGAAAATTCCGTGTCCATCCAGTCCGAGACCGAGTAAAAATGCTCTCGAGTCCGAGACATGACCAAGACATTTAAAATGTGGTCTTAAGATCAGGTCCATTCTTGAGTACTTCAACACTAGTCACTAGCCCTAGCATGGTCCTTCCCTTAGTTACATCTGCTTCTTTATGAGGAACTAAAAATTACTTCCAGCCCACAGTACTCTGCATTTTCTTTTAGGTTTAGGATTATGCAAATGTGTCTCCTGATGAGTGAAAAAACAACCGTGTAGTTCATCAAACAGAAATGCTCACAGCTTCTAAATTCTGCTGTATCCAGAAAACAGACCTTGTTTAGGGCAAAAATGACTTTTTTAGAACCTAGTCCTCACTGTGAGGACCGGTGTTAATCCTGTTACTACAGAAAAGCTATGGGCAGAATAAACCTCTCAAGTGTGTTAATTTAATTAAGTCTGTTTATGTTCCTGAAGTAATGTAAGTCTTTTGTTTTATTCATTAGCTGTACTTTTTATTGAACACCAGTATAATCAGCTCTGACATGCAGGCAGATCTCGGTGCAGATCCACTGAGTCGACATCCTGTTATGATGTTAAACTACCTGAATAAAGATGAGAGGAAAAAAGCTCCTGGCAAAGTATTTATTGGATGCATGTTGTAAGAGCACAATAACCTGTGGGTGTTCAATAACTGAAAATAACTGTTGAGTATGTCAGCCTGCCTGATGCAGTGTAAGATTACCATATTCAAAATCAGCATAGCAAGTGTCTTTATTTACATAATGTGACTGTAACTAAGCAACATAGTGGGATCAGAGACGCGACAGAAAAGTATGAGAGCTACTTACCATGTTTGCAACGATGTTGGTATTTGTGGAAGATTGATAACCTGAAACACCAGGAAATAAGAAGGAAAACCTTCAATACTAAGCGTTTGGGAAAGGGCAGAGGCTTTGAAAAAACTTGGAGTGTGATTGGATGAACATTCTGTCCGTCACATCTTTACGGGCCAATCAGAGTGACAAAACACGTGACATAGCCGGGACTGAGGTGTGCGTGCACAGCTACAGAGGAATAACGCGAACCATGGCAACTATAGACATGTCAGTACACGACTTTTGTTGTTTTTGAAAAGAAAACAGCTCACTGCTGTTCTTTGTTCTTTTAACGAAGAAATGTCATTAAGTCCGGATAAAACTGGCGCTTTAGCAGCATCCGCGCTGATGTCTTCCGCCATAATTGCGCCGGCCTCTTGTTGCTGCTAGCTTACGTCACGACTCTGCCGCACCTGAAAGTACTGCCCCTCGTCGCTGATTGGTCCTGTCACTTTCTGACCAGACCAAACGATTCAGACGGGAGCTTTGTAAGATGGATTTGCCAGTGAGAAACATGGACACTGGCGTATCCATCTGCTTTGCAAGGTTAGAAGATTAATGTTCCGTTAATTCTTTAAAATCTAGCTTTGTGGCAAATCCATCTTACAAAGCTCATATCTCATGAACACCTTGAAAAATATTCTTCAAATAATTCCCAAACATCCAGTTTCCCACTCTCTCTTAACTATAAAGTGATTACATTTTAAAAGGAATAAATCAGTGATCATGACTGGGCCTCATGTTCCTCCTGTCTTTAAAAATGTGATATCTCATGATTGATTTTAGGGTTTTTCTTCAAACTCTGCACGAATGTCCACTGAATACATTTCGGTGGTGTAAGATGAAGATCAAAAATCACCACAGCCCAACCTATCACTGTTTTTTCACTGTCCTGCGTCGATGGCTCATTCAGCAGTTGTGAGCTGTTAAAATGTTGGCCTCACTCCCAGGGAGCTGTTACTCCATCCATCTTAATATTCGGCAGGGAAAGAGTACATGTTGATTCAAGTTTGAGCTGTACCCGTCTTCTTTGCAAGTTCAATAAACAATTTAGGATCAAACTAGAGAAAAGAAAACATCCCCTCGCTTAAAATTCTGCAGGCACAAGTTGAGCTTAAATCCAAATGAAATCATTTTTCCTGATTCCAGAAACCACAAAATAGCCTCACAGTTTTCCTATAGGGCTGTGCTACACTCTTATATTCCTTTCACTTATTTATGTCTGATCTGTTCCCATGCACAAACACAAATAATTATCAGGAGCCACACTGTCAGTCAGGAGTGTATCTGTGTGGAACAGGATGATTCCCTGAAGGCCTGCCTCTACACACCGGACTGAAATATCCTCACTGCTTTTATTTACTCATTAATATTGCTATTTGATCTTCTGGCTTCATTCATATGCACACAGGAAACTACCTGAGCCCGAGCTGTGAAGATTAAAGTGAGATTTATTTTAGTTTAAATCATGCAACCGGAATGATTTTTATCTTCATGCTGAAATAGAGAAATGCATCATTACACTAAACCTGAAGCCATTCCTTAAGGAAAATGGAAGTGGTTTGTAAAAATAGTGCAACACTGCTTGGTGTGCTGCTTGCAGAACTCACAAATACAGAGCAGAGCTGCCCAGGAGAATATTATTTATGACTTGTCATCAGTCAGGTCTTACAGAACGTCCACTGTTGCAACTTTGGCCCACGTGAACTCATTTTCCAGAGGTCGACCAGGGCAGAGTGTGGGTCGGGATGGACTGGATTGAGACTATGACTGCCATGTACCCTACAGCACAGTTTTTCTGGTGGTGTAGCAACTCTATTTATATCCTCTCACACTCACTGGGACTATGGGAACACAGGAGGCCTTAAGCACAAACATTTCCCCCCTGCCAACTCTGAAACTGAGCTGGTCTTCACTGCCAGCACAGTGCTGGAGAAAGGAGTTTTGACTAGATTTCTTTAATGGTAATGTGGATTTATTACTGTATAGAAGAAAAATGTAACTAGAACAGTAAATTTATAGGTTTAACAAGTCTAAACCTGTGTTATATATTTTTTCTAGTTGAATACATTACCTCAAATGTTTCAGTTTTTAAAGCCAGAGAAATCCCCCATCTTTGGAGCTGTACTAAGCTAAGTCTTAAAATGGCAGCCTTGACCAAACTCATTGGGATCCAGGATTGGAAGCTGCCGCTCTGTTGCTGTATCCCGTGGCATTTTTGCCAGGAATGCCACTTCTGGTGATTCTGGAACCAAATGTTTTCTTTATTTTACCAGAATGAAAGGCATTATGCTTTAGGGTTGTCTGTCCATGTGCTTGTGCATACACTAAGTCCATTCATACGTTTAGATTTAGGTCAAAGTCTGGGTCATTTGACATCATGTTCATCCCTTGCTTTATGGTATGATATGTCAAAAACACCTTGAAGGACTGTCTTCAAATTTTGCACAATGCCCACACTAATTCACTGGCCCAAATGGTCCAGATGGGAGCTTTGCAAGATAAATTCGCCAGTGAGAAACAAGGAAACGGACAAATCCATCTGCTTTGCAAGGTTAGATGATATGAGAATATCTCATAAACACGCTAAAGGAATTTCTCTAAGTTTTTCTCAGGTGAAACATCAATGGTCAAGATGATTGGGCCTCATGTTCATCCTTGGCCTATGCTATAATATCTAAGCAAGACTTAGAAGCATGTTCTTCAAATTTTGCACAAATGTCCACCCTTAATTCAAAAATTATCTGCGGCCAAAGGTCAACAGTCAAGGTGAGTCAGCCTTATGTTCACCCCTTGCTACTGAATCTCAAGATCCCATTAAAAGTTTTCTTCAAGGCACACCGGTAGTTGAGTGGTTAAGGTGTGCGCCATGTATGCAGGCGACCCAGGTTCAAATCTGGCCCGTGGCACTGTTTCCTGCACGTCTCCCCCTGCTCTCTTCCCTGTTTCTGACTCTATCCACTGTCCTATCAGATAAAGGCCAAAAATAAATCTAAAAAAAAAAGTTTTTTTTCAAACTTAGCATAATGTCCTAACTGATTCTGAGATAAACTGATACCATTTTGGAGTTCATGGGTATAATGTTTATCATTTGCTTGCTAATGCTATATTTCAAGAGCACAGTCAGGAATTTTCTTCAAACGTTGCACAAATGTCCACCCTGATAAAATGTCAAAGTGGTTATGCCTCATGTTCTTCCCTTGCATGTGAATGTGACTACTCTAGAACATTTTGAAGAATTTTCCTCAAACTTTTCACAGATGTCTACTCTGACTAAGTTGTAGGTCAGTGGTCAAGGAGACTGGGTTTCATGTTCACCTTGTGAATCTAAATATCTCAAAAAATACTTCGAGGGGTTTTGTTCAAACTTTGCACAAATATCTACTATGACCCAAGGATGAACTGAATAAATTTATAGAAGGCACAAGACTGTCCACGTTTGTTAGTTTGGCCTTTAGAACTTTGATTTTGCTTTCAGTCAGACTAATTTGTTTTCCACATATTAGAAGTCTAGTTTAGTCAGACAAACACAATAATACATATCTAACTTAGACTATCTGCATGCAAACATATTGTTACTGCAACAAGGACTATTGTAAGTTTGTTTTCATTGAGGGTCAAGAGTATGGAGTAGCAGGGAATCACTCCCATGATTCTTTTGTATTTGTTTTGATGAGTACCCTCTGGCGGCTGCAGCTGAAGGTGCATACATACATTAAAGGTTATGGTCCTGTGTGGCAGTCTAATTTCCTTTGCATGCACACAGCAGACACTTAGCAGGATCTATACAGTGGCCTGGTTACAACTGACAACTGACAGGAGCAGAAGAGAGAGGACTGACAAGGAGGGGTGAGATGATGCTGCAGCCACGAGCTTTCTCTCTGCAGCAGCGAAACCTCCGTCTCTGCAGAGTGTGATGTTTTAAACCTCAGGCTTCCCTGTTATCTTCCTCTCTTGTTTTGCACAAAGATGGAGCATGCCCTGGATTGCTGAATGATAAACATGAATACACAAGAAAGGAACAGAGAGAGAAAATGTATTCTCTGGTTGTTTTTCCCCAAAAGATTTCAGACTTCTGACAGTGAGCCTCTCGCGGGAATGACACAGCTCAGTGCAGGTTCTTCTGTCTTTTCCACTTTGTCACCCCAGTAAAGCCGACGTTCTCGTTTACCGGAGAGCAAACGGCTGAAAAAATATTGCTGCCACTAATTGGTTCACAGAGGGCTATAGCCATCACAATGACAGTCAAAATGTAAACATACTATGCAAAAATAGTTATATCAGTGTCAGCTGTTTGAGACTACTGTGTCTCAGCTCATTTTAGAGGTCTTATTCTCATAAACATATAAAAAAATAATTGGTTACAACTATGCAAATGTAGAGACCACTCATTTAAAATTGTAAAATGTCAGATTTTGAAGATCTGGGGAAACATGAGGATGAGTTTTCTCCTGTCACTAAAGGAATACCAATTACAGAGAAGATCGTTTGACAAATTGGGCGACACAGATGCAAAGCAAATATTTATGAGAGGACACAAACGCATCTTGGGTAAGAAAATAGGATGATCTGCATGTAAAGAGAAGAAGACTAAATCTTGTGAAATAAAAATGTCATGTTAAAGTATATAAAGCAAAGGAATGATTTTTTTATCTCTCTTTTACAGTTATCCAGTTTTTTTTTTTAAATCTACGGGCATGCTCTATTAACAAACTCAGTTCCAAAAAAGTTGGGATGCTATAAAATGTAAATAAAATCTGGATGAATGAATTGCATATTTCAAAAACTGCACTGCCATATGGTGTGATTTATACACAGTAAACCACCTTTTTGGCTCATGAATGAATTTTGCATAATGATGGAGAAAAGCTGTTAAAAGTGGCTTTTCCGGTTCTTGCTGGGAGCTACAACCCAGTTCCAAAAAAGTTGGGGCACTGTGTTAAATTTGAATGAAAACAGAATGAATGAGTTGAGGTGGTTCAGGCATCTGATCAGGATGCCTCCTGGGCGTGTTGCTGTGGAGGTCTTCCAGGCACGTCCTACTGGGAGGAGACCCCGAGGCAGACCCAGAATTCACTTGAGGGTTTATATATCCCATCTGGCCTTGGAGTGCTTTGGAATCCCTCAGGAGGAACTGAAAAATGTTGCAGGGGAGACGGACGTCTGGGTTGACTTATTGGGTTATTTTTTTCTCTTTGATATAAATTTCAGTCTGTTGACCGAATCATTTTGTCACTTTTGATTAAATAATGACACTAATTACTATGAAAAGAATAAATAAAAACACAGTTTTCATTGAAGGCTGCTCAAGGGCCCCTTCCTACTGTGGGCCAGGGTAATCAGTAAATTTAAAGCTGTTAAAGCTGGATCATGCAAAGGAGAAGCCATACATGACCACAATCCAAAAACAGCGCCATCTTCCCTGGGCCAAAGCTCCTTTAAAATGGACTGAGGCAGCATGGAAAACTGTTCTGTGGTCAGATTAATCCAAAACCGTAAAAACATTTTAACTACAGACGCAGTGTTCTGCAGACTAAAGAGGAGAGAGAAAAGCCTGCATCCCTGATGGTGGGTTCGCATTAGTGCCTACGTGAGGGTCGCTGACACATCCCAAATGGATGAAATTCTGAGTGTTGATAAATGAGAGCAAACATTTTTTCCCCAGCTGCATCAGGCTACTTCATAACAAAACTGAATAAAGGGGGTGTGAATACTTTCTGAATATGCTGCATGTCTGACTTATGGAAAACATTTCCAGCTCTCATCTGAGTCGCGTTTTCCTGCTTTTTAATATGTTTTAATACTAACAGCAGCACAACACTGAAGAGGCAGTGCGTGGATGTTTCCAGGTCTTTCATCATCCATTTTTGTCTTTTTCTTCATTTGTCAGCAAAACAGGATTTTCTAGGAACGGAGATTGTGTCTGGTTAAGGAGACAGAATATTTCAGTCTCCTCCTCCTCTTCCTCCTGGAGCTGCTCGCCTCAGCAACTAACTGGTTCATGGTGTCGACACATAATCAGCAAGTTCACATCCACAGAGATCCTGGTCACACTCCAGCTGTGTGTCAACCTTACCAGTAATGGCAGCAAAATAACACATTTACCCTGAAGAAATCACCGAGGCGCCGAGGACTACAGGGTGCCGCTTTGGTAAAGGTTATATTTGCTCTTGGCTGAAAAAACACACGACGTCTCCTTCAGCAGAGGAAAAGATGTGCCACCGAGGATTAAAGCAATTTATTCCTCCCTGCATTAACATATTTTGAAGCCATTAAATACTTTAATGAGAAATAAAGTGTTTATAAAACCTTATAAATATTTAAATCACAGACATGATTGTGCCTTTTTCACTGGCCTAGACTCTCATTTCTCCCCCTGTGCTCGCCAATCAGCAGCTCTCTGTCACACTGTTTCCAGGCTGAGAGCTGCATTAAATATTGATGGTGAAAAGCAAGAGGATTTACATCATGCTTGCTTAAATTGTATGAAACCAGCCACAGGAGGATGACAGGAATAACAGAAACGTCAGAGAAAGAAGATGAGGATTTATTACATGCTGGCTTTAATATCTGAATAAGCTCTTAAGTATTTTTATGCAGGTGGAGAGAAGAACTTAAGTGAAGGTTATGATGATGCATTATGAGATTTGGATCCCACTTTGTTACTTTTTCACCCTGACTACAGCGCCATTGCACCCTGAAATCTTGTTACCTTCTAAAAACTGCATCATCCTGATACAAAGCTTAATTTTTTTTTAAAGATTTCACTGTATTAGGAATCACAGCTTTTTGGAAAATGTGCCTTAAGTTAAAAGGTTTCTTTCACAGGAGGTGTTGGTGAGGACCAGGCAAAAACTATAATGCTGACTTTGAGGTGACGAGTGTTGGTAAGGGTGTGTCGAGCAGTTTCCTTCCCGTGTTTACTCCTCTAACTCCATCTTACTTTAATATAGTTGAGAATGGTCTGTTTCCATTGCTATCTCTTACAATATACTCTATGTCAGGGGAATGGGTGTAGCACGGGGGGACTGATAACTCGGGCCCACAGTAGGAAGGAGCCCTTGAGAAGTATGCAATGAAAAGTGGGTTTTTATTCAATTTTTTCTTACTAATTGGTGTTTGAATCAAAAGCGACAAAATTAAGCGGGGTACACACATAAAGATATTCGGGCTGTTTTTGTCCTGTTTTTCCCCCTTCCCGACCAAGGATGGCAAACACCCGATTATCTTATGTCTTGTAAGATTATCCTATAAGATTATCCTGTGGTCTGAGGTGTGTCAAGAGTGAATATGTCCCCATAATAGGCTCCGAAAACGGTCCAGGCTGACAATCGTAAATATTAAACATGTTCAATATTTACGACCAAAAATCTTCGTGTGTGGGGCAAGCTGACGACTCCCGAGTCATGACACCCATGAATTGTGACGTGGAACGGAATATAGCCAATCAAGAAGCGAGCTGACTGAGGAACAAGGAAGCGGGCATAAATAAAAACAAGCATGGCTGACCTGCTGAAGCATCATAAAGTTTGGAGGACTTCTGAAATGGAGAACCAGCTCATGAAGCCATCATCATCATCACCATCATTCCCTCTTCTTGTATGTCCTCTTCCATGTTGTGTGTTGGGTTTTCCTGTTGTTGCTATGTTTCTTCTTTGTTTTTGTTAGATCACGTGCGATCACACGAGATATCTGGCTTGGAGGACGAGATTCTAGATCGGTGGTGGGACAGAATCACCGTGTGTGGTGTGCTGTGTTGAGATTATCAGAGCACACAACACACAGTATGATCAAAACTGTTCAATGCCTGATTTTTTTATTTTCATGTGTGGGGTCTCTAACAGATAAAAAATCTCTTATGTGTGTACCACAAACTTTAAACAAACTTTAAGCTATAAAGGAGGCGGCTGGGATGGGGGAGGTGAGGCTGGCTACCAGCTGATCACAGCTGGGGTATGACTTTCATGAAGTAACGTTAGGCTTCATCAGTTTTAGATAGAATGAGCTATCTATTTTTGTTCATATTGCAAATGTAATGCCATTTTTTTTTGTTTAAGGTCATTATCATTTTTGTGTCACTCATTTTGATTAAGAAAAACATACATAAAACACAAAAAGGAGGATTTTTGTGGACCATTATAAAAAATTGACACTTGAATGTTTGCATGATGTGCACAAAATCTCTGCCACTGCAAAATATTGATTTATCAAACTGGTATTTTAACACATTTCAAGTTAAAGAAATATTGCAACTTCTGCAATTTGAAAATTGCAGCAGGCCATAGCTACTGTGAATTAATCTAATTTGCAATTAATTGCCCAACCCTATTGAGAAAACATATAGGTCACATAAATGCATTTACTTGCACTTCTTTTAGCTAGCATGCTAACTGGTAATGCTAATCACGGATGCTAACCGCTAGCGCGCTAATCGTGGATGCTAATCGCTAACGCGCTAAATCTTTACGTTTTCACATGATGCATAATCAGCACAGAAACTAACTTAAAGCATCCATTACTAACTTAGTTCTTGCACACTTCACCACTCACCACAGTAACGAGGAAAACAACAGCTAACTCTGAACTCACTGCTTCATCTGCTCTGAATGAGACAGACATGAACACAGGTAGGGAGGGGCTGTGGCATCACACACAGGAAGCCTTTCGTACAGGAGGTGATCCATAAAGTCAGCAGGAAGCACAGGAGTGAAAAAAGAAAATTACAATGGATGAATTTCATTTCACAGCCTCAGTTTCAGGGTCCTGGTATTGTTCATAATGACTGTCACTTCAAAAGAAAAGAGCGTCATCTGTTCTGTTAATGCCTGTGATTTTCCTGCTGTTACAAGTCAAAATGTCTGCTGCATTTATTCTAACAAGCATTTTTACAGGGAAAATTGATTGATGTGCTTTTTCACGAGTAAATCGACACGACATGAACAGTAAACATCCTGACAAATTGCCCAAATAAATCCTGATTCATAACCCCTTAATGAATCAAGGAGAAAATGTGTCAGCAATTAGCAGCACATATCACCTCATTGAGGCTACTCCTCTGTGTGCTCTGTCCCAAGGCCTGATTTACAAAACATACTGTGCTGAAAAATCTTCAAGCACCAACACTCCTAATATTTGCCAGTTTCGCACTGTTTGTTCTTGTTTTGATAATAATAATAATAATGATAATGATAATAATAATAATAATAATAATAATGACTTTATTTGTATAGCACTTTTAAAAACATGGGTTTACAAAGTGCTTTGACATATGCAGAAGCAAACAAGAGAACAAAGCAACAAACCCGAACAGAACGCAACATGCAAAAAACATCAGCAGAATTCAAACACTTGAAGAAACTAACCAAAAATATGGACGAGATAATTACTCATCAACATCAAAATACGTTGAAACATGGATGTCATGTGATGCCATGCAAACGAAGGCATCACAGATATCAATCAGAGTGTACGCATGAAACCATACTACACAGCTAAGACATCATGAACATCATCAGTATGCAAGCAAGACACAGACATCAAGTACCATAAAACAGTAGGAATAGGAACCCAGGCAATGCAGGAACCGAGCTATGCAGGCTGAGACCAAGAGGACTAAAATAAAAATGTGAAAAATTAAAAGAGAACCAAGGAGGAGTTATAAACAAAACAGGAAATAAACAAGAAAAGGCAGTAAAATGTAAATGAAGAGGGCAAGACAGATAGTAAAGCAAGATAAAACAAGCACTAAAACTGTAAAAGCAGTAAAACTGACCAATATTATAACAAAGGTAAACTAACTACTAAAAATACTACTTTTTACCTGAATGTGAAGTTTAGCGTATACCCCAGTGAACTGGCCCTCACTAGACATATTTTTATAAATCTAAATGCAGGTGTGTTGGAACAGTAGTGTTGGTGCTAGCCTCCTGGCTAATATTCACCTCCTTTTGAAATTTAATAGCATGCAAACAAGTTATTCTGGACCAGTCAAGTTCTTCCACACCGAACTCATCAAACTACCTTTATAGTCCTTGCTTTGGGCACTGGGGTGCTTGGAATAGAAAGGGCCTTCCCAGAACTTTTCCTACAATGTTGGAAGCATAGCATTGTTCAAAATGTCTTGGTATGCTGAAGCAGTCCAGCTTGAGTCTGCCTAACCCCACTCCTTTTCATGCTTGGCATCAGACTTGGTGATGTGAGGCTTGCGTGCAGCTGCTCGGCTATGGAAACCAATTCCATGAAGCTCCCCCTGCACAGTTCTTGTGCTTACATTAATGCCAGTGGAAGTTCAGAACTCTATGGAATCAGCTGGCAACTTTAACGCAACATGTGTCTTAGCAGTTGTTGACCCTCCTCTGTGATTATGTGATCTTGTGCTTCGTGGTTGAGTTGCTGTTGCTCCTAAACACTTCCACTTTCTGATAATATCACTTACTGTGGACTGTGGAATATCCAGAAGGGATGAAATTTCATAAACGGTTTTATTGCGAAGGTGGCATCCATCACAGAAGCACACTTGAAGTCACTGAGCACTTCTGAATGTCCCATTAAGGATCACAATTGCTTGCAAATGGAGACTGCATGGCTAGGTGCTTGATTTTATACACCTATGACAACAGGTCTGATTAAAAAAACCTGAATTCAGTAATTCAAGGTGTGGCCAAATACTTTTGTCCATATAGTTTATCTTAACTGCTTTTACTGACTTTTATACAGTTAAGAGGTACACCAAAGTGGTGCAGTCATTCTAATATTTTTTGGTATGTGGCCCTTTCTGGACGCGCTCTAACTATAGCAGAAAAGAAAGACAATGCACAAAGGAATGGGAGGGAGGGAGTGTAATGGGAGAACAAGAGTGGAAGAGAGGATCAGGTTTGTATTTATGGAAATGCTGGTAGAGGCCCAGTTGAGGTGGTCCTCTCCTGAAGCTTTGCTGTAAAGCATCCCTTAAATTTTATTCAATCAGCTTGTCTTTTCTCCCTTGAACCAATCATTTAAGAGCGAAATTAACCCCATGTAACAGGAGAACCAGAGTGATTGCCTCAAGACATAGAGAGAGGTGAAAAACCCAAGAAAAACAAATGGGAATTACTCCTTATCAGAATAAAATGGTTTGAATCGAATGTGTGAATGCATGGGCCTCTAACTGGCGGGGCTTTTAAACTCAAATGATGAATATTTTGGTCAAAGTCAATCAACCTCTTACGCAGACAAACAGTATGTCCACACTGTTTTACCCAGGAGGATGTTTTGACTGGTCCTGACAGTTAAATCAGTGCTGTGACTAATAGCATAACTAAAAGCTCCTTACAGTTTAAGTGTGACGGTGAGCTAGTGTGTTAGTATGTAAAACACCAGAGCGCTCTTCTAGAGTGACCATGCAGTCTGGTTTTACTGGCTAAGCTGCATATCCTGAGTCCCAACAATATCTATAGAACACTAAAGTGTCCTGGTTTAACCTTTTCAAACACCAAAACAATGCTCCAAACTCACAACACTGATACGTCTGTCTGCCGGTGTCCCTGCCAGGGCTGCTGCTGTTTTAACCAATAGAAAAACACCTCTAACTCACGGCATGTCATAAAGTTAAAATAAGGACAAGGCCATGAATAAGCTGCATTCTGCATACACTCTGAGTGTCTATTTTAAGGTGGAAATGATGATATATAAGCGCATTTAAAACAAGGGAACACAAATTGTGGGCATGGGCTGAAAGAGGCACATGAAATTCTGATTTATGAGCAGATCTAGTCGATTTACCGAAGCAATTAAAAGACAGACTGTAACGCATTTACACAAAAACAACATAAGATTGATTTATAGTTGGGCTGTCTCATGATAAAGTGCTAAAAGCACGATCATCGTTGCATTTTGGAATTCCATGCAAAACTATATTTGTTTCATTTTTGACATTTTACTGTCTGAAAGTAATGGTTACTGACTTCCTGTTTGGAAGCAGATATGCTTTCTTATGGAACAAGAATGTTGTAGTTTTCTTATACAACAAATTTGTTGTTTTAGAATAAAAAAAATGGGACTTTATTCCTACAAAGTCTAGCAGTGGCATGCATGAAGAACCAAACAGTACAGACGAAGCAAGGTTTCATAAATAAAACAGATAAAAAGGATTAGCATTAGCTGAAACTAGCATAGCTACATTGGCTACGTAGTTAACATTATATGTAAACCCATAGATATCTGAGCTGCTTGTTTTCATTGGAAAGGTGATGCTGGTGCCATGTGCAAGAGGTGCAGTGACAGCTGACGATGTAAGTCATGATGGGAGGTCTATCCAGGATTAAAACAATCACAACTTACTGAAAAATTAACAGATTTTCAAGTGTTTTTTTTGTCACAAATGTCAGACATTACTTTATCATCAAGGATACTTGATCTAATGAGATCAAAAGGAAGAAAAAAACATTTTATTCATCCATCCATCTTCTATGTTGCTTATCCCGTCCGGGGAGGTGGAGCCTATCCCAGCTGTCATTTGGCCGGGTACACCCTGGATTGGTCAACCAGGCCGATCACATTCACACCTACTGCCTATTAAAAGTGATTAGTTCACCTAACGAGCATGTCTGTGGTGGTGGAAGGAAGTTGGAGTACCCAGGGGGAACCCACGCGTGCACAGGAAGAACATACAAACTGCACAGTTAGGCCCTGACTGGGAAGCCAACCAGGAATGCTGCACCACCATGCAACCCAAATTTAATGTGACTCGACAAAATAAAAAACTAAGCTTTACAAAAAAAGATAACTAACTCCTTCAATACATTCACATTTGCAGACTATAATGGCCTTTATAAAATGTTGCTGTTTGTTCTATAGAGATGAAGTACAATTTTATATTAGGTGAAGACTTTCAGTATGAACACCAGTATTTTTCATTGGATTGAATGCATTAATCAAATACTTCAAATGTTAATGAAAAAAAACACAAAAACTTAAGAGGTTAAGAGGTTTCAGACCAGTTATTAGTTTTCTGAAGGGTCTAACCAAAACAGTTATGATTTACATGCTTGCTTGCGTTCTGCTTCCTGAATGGGCGGAGCTTCAGAGTCTACAAAGGAAGTCAGTGCACCTGTGGAAAATTCTTAAAGAAGGAACAAGGAAGCTCTGTGGACTCATGTGGATGTCTCATTCATTCAGAAGTGTGATTTAAATGTAAGTTTGATGTTTTCAGTCTATTTATAGAAGCTTCAGTGGTCTCTAAGGAGGTTTTATAACTATCAGATTAAACAAATTAGACCAGAACTCCTAACTTTGCACATCTGTCTTATGGAGCAGAGAGAAACTCTAGGACATTTTCAGGAGATAGAAGTTTTCTTCTTGATAAATCTTCATCTGACTGCTAATTGAGGTCAGGGAGGGATTCAGCGTTCTGCATGCTGACTCATGTGATGTGATTACTGGGACACAGAGCTACCACAACACAAGATTTCTGCTGTAAAAAAAGGCCATTAGACTTTAATTTATAAAACAGAACCAATCACTTTTACAGCCCCAGGGATCCATTTTTCTATATCTTTCACTTTCTTGTGTGGGAAGCAAAGTTTGAATCCCTCTCACTGAGTTAGCCCGCTGATTTTGGCCTTGAGCTTTTGCCTCCACTTTATCAATGATCCATATTTAGAGAGGCGAGCTGCAGCCTGCAGATTGGGGCACGGATTAAATCTCCATTACAGGGCTGCTGTAGTGGAGGATGGTTTAACCCAAGGCTAGGCAATTACTACTTAGAAGGGCTGGGTTTAAAAAATACTGAGGGGTCTGACATTCACATTTTATAAAGCAAGAGCCAAAGCAAATGTGTTAACAAAGGTCTTTTTAGCAGAGAATAAGACTAGAGTGAAGTTGGAATAAACAGAATGTTATATTTAACAGGCTTTTTTTTTTCATTAAATGGCTATCCAGAACACAGCTGTCTTTTTCTGGGCTACAACAACAACAATGCCCCTTCCTGTGGATTCTAATGGGCCAATAACCAGAGCTGTGGCTCTGATAGACTAGCAGTCAGGTTATGCTCCACAGATAAAGGCTGTGGTCCTCCTGATGGTGGACCTGTGTTCAGATCTAGCTTGTGGTACTTCCATCCCATCTAAAAAAGGTCTTAAAGGGGACATATTATGCAAAAATCACTTGTTCAGGCTTTTCTAACAAAAATATGTGCCTATTGCCTGTTCACAATCCCCTCAAGTACCAGAAAAATCCGTTTCCTCCCTCCCTCCCTCCCTTTTTCCACCTGTCAGATGATGTGTGCTTAATCAAACCATTCTCAGATTTCCCCTCATGAAGACATGAAGTTGAAATCTGGGTATATTGTGCTTATTTTCACTAGTCATACTTTGATTAATCCTCCTTTGGGACCAATCTGATCAAGCACTGAAATCAGATACTGAAACATGTTCAAACTAAAGTCTTTGTGATGACAAAGCTAAAGGCTAAACATGTTCATCCCTGATTAGATTTTGTTTTTGCTCTCTATTTGTTTATTTCACTCTTATATCTCACTTTTGTTGTACGTTGTTTCATTCATTAATTCAGGCTTTGTCTGAAATTGTGTTTTCTAATGCTGTTTTGTAATGTTAGTGTCAGACTGTGATTACAAATAAAGGTTGTGTTATGGTTTCTAAATAAAGGGAAACATTTTGTGGTGTTAGGCCATAAGACAGAGGTCATCAGCCACATTTGTACAAGAATCAAACATTTTACTGTGCAGGCCCTTTGGGGGCCAAGCTTTCAAATAAATTAAAGAAATGTCTTATTAACATATTTTTGTTCAAATATTTTATTTTCTTTCAAATGAACAGAATTTTCAGGCTCTAACAGTGAGATCAGTCCCTATATCACAGCTGGCCACAAGGGGGCGACTGAGATATTTTAGCCGAATATTTCTGTCACTGTCATGTTGTCTATCACTAGGATTGAGGCTGATATGCTTTGCAGTTACAAGTGGAAAAACTGAAGCAGGAAAATTGCAATCCAAAAAAGCCTGAAGCTGAAAGTTGCAGTTTTTCTCAAGAATGGACTGATAAATATGTGTTTAACATGCATTGTATTACTGACAGGTGGGTTTCTGAAAAGTGGACGAAACATTAAATAATTCCTGGTGAGATTTTTTCAATCTCAGTAGATTTTTTTGAGTTATTTTAATAGCTGTGGGGAATTTATTATTATGTTTATTTTCTTTTGCACATGTCCTGAATTTCATCATGTTCTGGGGGCTGGCTAGGAAGATTTGGGGATCCTGATGTAGCCCCAGTGCCGCCAGTTGATGATTACTGCCATAAGGGATGCACCAGGTGGTGCATGAAAGACACAATTGTCAGCTACATTTGTTGAAGCCTTCGATGACCTGCTGTGACGTAATATGCACACTTTGCTGACCTTGTAGTGGGACCCTGTAGCTGCACCCCACCCTGATATATGCAGAGGTGCAATGGCCTGCTCGGTGCTACTTGCAGCCTTGGTTTTATTTGCAGTCTATTAAAAATGATTTGCGGGCTTTTTGATGTTGATGGAGGGCCGGATTTGGCCCACTGCCCCATAGTTGAATGTGGTCCATTGCATTGCACGGTCATGAATGACTCAAATACATCAACACACTTGACTATTTTGATATTTATAGGCTCTGTGTCACAAGCAGTGTCCACATAATTTAGGTTTTGGCAGAGCAGAAGGTCAATCAGAGGGAATTGATCTGGCCTTGGCTGAGCTGTGAAGTTGAGAGGTGCATTATGCAAGATGAACCTGATCCTCTCCTCCCTTAACACTGTCGATGGAAGGTGTTGACCCAAGTATTGATGAGTGGACTCCACTTTTTTTTGCTCGAGTAAGCAATGCCCCACCACACACACACACACACATACCCTTCCCACTGTGGTGGCTGGTCATTGATCGATGAAAAACCTGTCTTCAAAAAACTGTTGGTGTTCTTGTGCTGCTCTTCACAGTCAGGAGCTCACAGGATGCGGACGCAATGCAGCGGGTGGACCACAGAGCTGGGACCTATGGGAGACAGCACCCTGTCCACACAAGGTAGAGACTCATTCTTTCCCATTGTTTTAATCTCCACCTACTTATGATTCTAGACATTTTCCACTTAAGATCATGATATGGGGTTTAAATCCCTACATGAACTGTCACTGTTGAATACTCAGACTTCTGAACTCTCAGAGTGACATGATTTTAATTTCCAAGCCGATATTATCACCACAAGTGAACATAATTACCTCATTACTGGAAGCACAGCTCTGATTGGGTGTAATCAAATCCCTGTAATTGTCTTCTTTGATTCTGTGGCACTGAAGTGAAACGTTTCTACTGTTTCATTTCTGCCTCTGCTCTCAGATATCTGAAGTACAGGCCGTGCTATCAGTGTGAAATGCTGCTGGAGAAGCAGACTATGAATAATAAAGCAAAGGAGACCCCAGTGGCCTGTGAATTGTTAAAACTATAGAGGAGCTGTCTGCTTGAAGGGCTGCTTTATTCCACACCTGTGCTAGAAAACATTGCAAAAAGTCTGAAGTGGTTCAGTCAATGTTTATTAAATTCTTCATGATTGAAAAGGGAAAAATAACCAGAGCAGCTGCTTTAAACAGACAAAAGGCAATAAAACTCCACGGTGAACAGCTTTTCTTTAAATCCCTGAAGTATTTTGCCTGATACGCCGACACAAAACATGCAGAGACTTGTTTGAACGTATTTTGATCCTTTTTATTTTGTTATTTGTGCCTCCAATTTCCTTTTATTTTGAACCCATCTAGACGTCTGATCCTCCTCTGATCCGTGGGCGTAGCACAGGGGGGAAAAAGGGTACTGGTTCCCCTGGCCCACAGTAGGGAGGGGCCCTTGAGATGCCTGTATGGAAGCCCATTTGGGTCAAATAAAAAAAAAAGAAGTGAAAGTACAGCAATTCTTGGAAAAAAAAATCTAAGTCATGATTATGAAATGAAATGTCATAATTATTAGACAGAAAAGTCATGATTATGAGATAAAAGTCATAATTATGAGAAAAAATTATGATTATGAGATGAAAGTCATGATTATGACATAAAAAGTCATAATTATCAGATAAAAATTCTTAATTATGAGATAAAAAGACATAATTATGAGATAAAAAGTCATAATTATAATATAAAAAGTCAGAATTAAAGGATAAAGTTAATGATGACATATAAAGTCAAGAATATGAATAAAAAACTATAAAACTGTAGAGAAGCAGTCTGCTCAAAGGGCTGCTTTATTCCAAAAAGTTTGAATTGACTAAATGACTTTTTATCTCATAATTCCGACTTTGTATCTTTTAATTATGATTTTTTAAAAATCTCATTATTTTGAGTTTTAATCTCATAATTATGACTTTGGATTTCTTTTTTATTTCCTTACTGTCACATTTTTCTTTAAGTGGCAGAATGGGCTTCCATATGCCTACGATGAAAATTGTGTTTTTATGTAATTTTTCTTAATAATTAGAGTCATTATTGTATCAAAAGTGACTAGATGAATCAGTTAACAGACTGAAATTTGTATCAAATACAGTAAAATACAGTTCTGGAGGGCCCCTCTCTTAAAAATATCCAAATAGTGTGGTCCAGCACTACAAAATAAGGCAAGTAAATCTAGTTTAGCCGTAGTAAAAATATTGCTCATAAATTGTGAAATTCTGGTTAAAAAACGCATCAAAATGCATATATATTTGTAAAAATGATGCAACATGTGTTGCTTGGCTAGCTGGCTAAGGGGGGCCCTGTGTACCCCTAGCTACCCCCCTGCTCTGATCCACTATAAATTTGCAGATTTCTCAGACTTAATATAAATTACAGACCATGTGTGTTGGTCAGATATTGTGTTTTTTATCCATCCAATGCAAGTAAGACTTGGTGCTTGGTTTAATGAGGAAGTTTGAGGTAAAAAGAAAAAAAAAAGTGTGGTTTGCACTCAAATGATTCTGCTTTTTGCTCCACAGAGCCACTGAAAAAGTTTCAGGCAATTTAAATCATCCCTAAGGGGGGAGAGCAGCTTCGGTCGAGGTGCAGACATGTGTGGTTTGAGACTTGTGGGGCCACCTGCGGTCTTTGTAAACTGAGAACGACAGTCGGATTAATTTTAGGGACAGACAGAGGAAAGGTCAGTGGAAAAACTGGTGTGTCATGCATATGCATGGACTGTATTCTGTGGCGGTATCAGCAATTTGGAGGCTTCACCATTCTGCTCATGGCAAGAGAAGGAAAAAACACATTTTAAGATTATTTTGAGGCTTTTTATGCCTTCATTATGATAGGACGGCTGCAGAGAGACTGGAAACATAGTGAGAGAGAATGAGGGAAGACAGCGGTGGATAGGGAATGGATCCTGTGACCGGCGCACCAAGGACTGATTCTATAAATGGTTTAGTGGCTGCATGACTCCAGCATTTCTAAAGTCAACAGTCACAAATTCTTATGGCTCATAAATTCCACATTTATGAGCAATATTTCTACCCCCCCCCCAAATTACGGCTTACAGCTCATGAAAATAATAAAACCACTATGTTGAAACATCAGAAATCCCAGAAACTGGTTTGCTGACCGTAGGATTACTTTTCTTTATTGGCCAGCCAACTGGTCTGACCTGAACCCCATAGAGGATCTCCACCTGCAGGTCTAGAGGCGTGCTTAACTATTTAGATGAGGTATTTCAGATTTTGGTATGTGCTTTTACTCTCTGGATTTGCTGCCAGAAAGAGATGTCTCAAACATTTTTGTCCACTTGCTGTGATTGCTTTGAGCTAAACGGGGGAGGGTCTCATGTTGAAATCTGCGGGGGGCTTCAGAATTACTAAAACCGCCACTGGCCACACATTATTTTTCATTTTATTCACAATATGCCACAGCTGTGCACACTAATCTAGAGATGATCTTAGTAAAAGGCATGCCTGGTGGGATTGAACCTCAGTAGTGTGACCAGGGCTCCTTATCAGGGAATTATTGAACAATTAAACTACATTTGAAGCTATTTTCTGCACTCTGGGCACCTTTTTACACTTGAACATTTCCCTGAATCTGCTTTGGATCTCTAGTTCTCACGATACACATGATCGAGTTTGTTTCAGGCTACAGATATCTTGGTATTCTGATCAATGAATCTCTTTTACTCCTCACATTCAGCAGCTGGTAAAAAGGCTAAAACTGGAAGTGGGGTTTTATTTTAGAACCAAATGGTGCCTTTCTTGGTTGCTGCCACTTTTACATCCGTGCTGGACCACAGAGATGTCTTGTACATGCACGCCTCGTCTTACTCACTCTGGACACTGTGTATCATGGAGCTCTGAGGTCCATCACTAATTTTAAATCCCTGTTTGTTGTATGAATGTGTGGGATGGTCTCCTTTGTCCACACATGGACTGAAACACTGGTGTATTCTTATCTACATGGCTATCATCAGGCTACTTCCTTCATACCTTCTGACCTACATCAGCCAGAAGAGCAATCATAGAATAATGGGTTAAAGGATCTTTTCTTTCTGAGCTGAACTTGGAAAAGGCATTTAAGCATTTTTTTCCCCTTTAGTTGGATGGAAAACAACCTGAAACCAAATAAGCTACTCTTATTGGTTGCTCTAAGGAGGATATTAAATGACTTGGATGCAGATGCTTTGTGTGACTGGTTTACAAATGTGGCAGATATTCGCTGTCTGAATTTATCTTTGACCTCAATTGTGTATCTTGTATGTTTGCCAAACTACAGCCTGTGCTGAAACCTCTCTAACTGAGGGCTCCCAACTGATATTCAAGGTGAATCCGGTAGATGGCGTTGTTGCAGTGCCTCCAGGATTCAGCAGCATCCAGAGCAAAGCGCACCCTTTTTGGTACTGGAACAGTGCGCGCTGTGGTGTCCAGGCATATGTTTGTAGGGGTGAGGAGCTGCAGGACTATGGTGCGCGTCTCTGATCAGTCCGGATGAGGATTTAGAGACTTTCAGGATTTGCCTCCCCATTAGTGGCCTTGAGGATGTACGGGGATGGAGAGGGCACCGTGTGGGACCGTGTCGGGCGGCCCCACCGGGACTGTATGTGCTACCTTGGACCTCCGACCACTTTGATGCCCATGTAAGACATTTAAAGTTTTACTGATGCGCTGCAGCCGAGCGAGAGGAGCTGCACCTGTTGCGCACGATTCCAAAGCTACATTGATGAAGTGCATCGACTTTTTAGAAGTGAAAGTGCTTAAAATGTATCTGATGTATTTGTAAAATCCAGAGTAATTGCCCTAATCACTTCTAGAGTGATTGCATTGGGGGTGTGCTGCCTATCGTTGGGATTTGGAGGGAATTTTACGCATCGATTGTCTGCTTTTCATGTTCTTTTTCCACGCGTAAAAACGTTTTCATAACAGCTCTATGGTCATTCCTGTGCTACTTTTTCTGGCACTAATTGCACTATTTGTGCCTTACTAGATAATAGTAGGTTTCACCTCATCTTCTCAGCACACAGCCACCAGTATTACCTCTCATCTCTGGATTTAAATTGATATTCGGATGTGGATGCAGTTGTGCGCTCCAGTGCCTGTCCATGCTGTCACAAGTGTTCCCTCTCATCACAATCGATCCATTAGTTTCACATTTCGCTGCTCCATTATGGGCTTTATAGTGAAGTAAGAGTGCACACAGTATACAACAGGAGCAGTCACTTTCACTTAGCATCTTTCACAGTGTTGTTGTGCGGACGCAGGGCCAGTGAAGGATGATGATTCCTGAGCGGTGTGGAGGCGCTGGAGGGGCCCTTTACGCCGAGCTATGTGGCACAAACAGCTCAGAATTTCCTTCTTTAACCAAAAGGGAACTTACCCTGTCTTATTGAGGCTTACACTCTCCCCTCTCCCTTTAAAAAGCCTGTCACTTTGTTTTGTAACACCCCTCTACCTCCCCTTGTTCTCTCTTCCCAGCGGGATGCGCAAGTCTCCCGACGTGAGCCCCAGAAGGCTTTCGGACATCAGCCCTCAGCTCAGACAGCTCAAGTACCTGGTAGTGGACGAGGCCATCAAAGAGGACCTCAAGTCCTCGCGCTCAGTGGAGGACATCAACAGCGCGTCCATAGAGGAGCGGATACTGAGGATCACGGGATATTATGGATACCAGCCTTGGAGTGCAAGCTACAAAAGTGAGTCTTTTACTCTGCATGGAGCTGAACTGTGAGAGAAGGGCAACTTTGGTTCATGTGGTGGCTGAGTGAGAGGTGTTGGCCCACACAGTGATGGAAAAGTGATGAAAAGTAGCATGCTGGGAAACATCACTTAGTTTTTGGAGGCAGAGCTACATGGTGTACTCTGACTGGCATGGTGAGGAGCTTTGTGTGGGCGAATGGAGCAAAAGGACTGTTAAATAACTGCACATATGAAAGTGAAGTGCATTAATATATTTGACTTTATTCAAGCTTTATTTATTCATGTTTTGCTCTATTGAGATCAAACATATCAGGAAGAGAGAGCAACAGCGTTTTAGTGATAAATAAGGAACACAGAGCCTCTTAAAACAGCATTAAATATCCAGATTACATGTGGACAGTCTCAGTATGCTACAGTATGGATATTTTATAAATCAATGATGGTCAATGTAATTAAGCTTTTTGAAAAAACCCTCTTTAATGTCAAAGTAAAAACAGATTCAACAAAGAAATGACAGTGACTGATCTAATTCAGCAAAAGTTCAGCTGATTGGTGCCAGCAGGTTCACAGTTAGTGACATGGAGATCACTTAAGTGCAGTGGATGTGTCTCAAGTGGTTGCACTATAAAGACACCTGTGTCTTGAAGGTCCAGTCACTGGTTAATCAGTTTTCCTGGCTACCATTACACCATGAAGGCAAAAGAACACTCCAAGCAACTCAGAGAAAAGGTCACTGAAAAGTACAAGTCAGGAAATGGATACAATTAAAAAAAAAAAAAATCAAAAGCACTGAACATCCCCTAAATTTCAGTTAAATCCATCATCCAGAAATGGAAGGAATATGGCACATGTGTAAATCTGCCTAGATCAGACAGTCCTCACACACTGAGTGAGCGTGCAAGAAGGAGACCAGTGAGAGAGGTCACCAAGACCCCTATGACTACACTGGAGGAGTTACAAATGTCAGCATCTGAGATTGGAGAGACTCTGCAGACAACAACTGTTGGTCAGGTTCTTCAGCAGTCAGAGCTTTACAAGAGAGCGGCAAAGAGAAAGACACTGTTGAAGAAAACTCAGGTTAAGGCTGAATCCCAATTCTCCTCTTAACCCTCAGTCTGAAAATGCTCAAAGAAAGATGGCGGTGAATGCGGGGAAAGAATCAAGCTACAAATATAAATTTCTTTGTTAATAGAGATCTAAAAATTATGAAAACCACTCCAACATCTTTGTTGGTCTGATGAGACCAAAATGGAGCTTTTTTTGGCCATCAGAAGAGGCTATATTTAGCAGACACCAAACACTGCACATCACCACAAACACACCATCCCCACTGTGAAGCATGGTGGGGGCAGCATCATGTTGTGGGGATGCTTCTCAGCAGCTGGCCCTGAAAGGCTTGTAAAGGTAGGGGGTAAATGAATAGGACAAAATAATGGGAAATCCATTATTCAGTCTGCAACAGAACTACAGCTAAGGATAATATTTATTTTACAGCAAGACAATGACCTGAAGCATTCAGAGAGAGCTACACAGAAATGGTTAGCTGAGTCAAAGCACAGACCTCAGTCCAGTAGAGCAAGGTTGTAACAGTTTTTCATTTTCAGTTTTAATTTTTATTTAGTTTTTGCCTTTTGTTTTGAATTTCAGTTTAGTTTAAATTAGTTTTTACTGCTCTTTTTTTTTAGTTCAGTTTAGTTTTAATTTTGCAAAATTGCTTTGTTTTAGTTCAGTTTTATTAGTTTTAGTGTTAGTTTTAGTTTTAGTTTTGTTGGTAATGTGGGATACCTGCCAGGGGTGACACCCAAAAGGGCTCTTCACTTTTCACTGTTATTATTCAATTTTAATGTTGGTATACAACTCAAGACCTAAAATTACCATTGCGTGAAGTTGTCTTCAATCAATTCAGGGAGTTTTACTCTCTCCAGGCTTGGGTGTTCATGTCAGTCAGTATGCTAGTATCAAAGACTCAGTTAACTAAAATTATTTTTACATTTTAGTTTTAATTATTTGGTTTTAGTTGACTATAATAACTTTGCAATAGAGTTTGTGACTTGACTTAAAAAGGGCTGTTCAGACCCAATCCCTGTGCAACCTGACAGAGCTTGAGAATGGAGTAAAATTGCAGTGTACAGATGTGCAAGCCTGTCTGAGACCCACCCACAGAGACTGCAGCCAAAAAAACATCTACTAAATTCTGACTTCAAGGGGGTGAATATTTATGCAGTCACTTATTTGACATTATTTCTTATTTAACTGACATTACTTTGTAGACATCTGTCTTCACTCTGATATAATATATATATATATATATATATATATATATATATATATATATATATATATATATTTTTTTTTTTTTTTTTTTTTTTTTTTTTGGTAAAAAAGCCAAATTATATGGACCATGACTGTTTTATAGAATTAATAAAAGGGTAAAACATCCAAGGGGTTGAATTTCTTTTAAATCCACTTTAAGTTGAGGCAATGTACTATAAAGAAGATTATAGAGATTATAAAGAAATCCTTTGATTACAGTTAGATAAATCATTTATAATTCCATCTCCTTAGTGTGATGACTTTTGCTGGCAGCAGTGCTTAATTATGTCTCTGAACTGTCATGGTTATTTTGAGTGACTTAAATTATACTTTCTTTAAAAGTGTGGACTCCAAAAAGACTGGATGTTTTCTAACCTTTGAGCCCAGCATGCTCTGATTGATATTTGTATTATTTCTAAGTAATTGTTGGATTCACGTCCCCAGGTTTGGATTGTCAAAGAGGTATTTTTTCAACACTTTGGCTCTTTGGTTGAGAAGTGATTTTTGGAAATTTAATTTTAAGATTTTTGGAGACACTTGCTTTGAAATTTTAACCTGCATTGACTGGATAATGGGACTGGTAACAGGGACTGGTCGATCTGTATGTTGTAGTCAACTGTGTCAGCAAAAGAGATCAATCTGTACACTTTCCTGTGCAGTTCCGGTATTAAGGCTTCAAACTTGCTTTCCCAAATAGTTGAGACTTTGGCAACAACATTGTTCATAGAGTAAAGGATGTAAAAAAATCAAACCTCTCAGTTGTGCAAATGTGAAACAGGCAGGTGCATTTGTAAAAGCAAAGCTGTGGAAAGAAAGGATCCTGTTGCATTGTTTTACTAACCAAAATTGAGTATGACATTCTGAGCGCTGGAAGAGACACGACACTATTTTCAATGTAGGTAGACAAAAGACTGTAGACTCTTGAGACTGACAACATCTCATAAATGAAAGATATGTAACATAAAACAAACACAACACAGAGTGGTAACACCGTTTCAGCGAGAGTATTGAGCTGTTGTTTCACCAAGAGGTGTGAGTCCCAGCTCTTAACTTATTGATCTCCATCCTTTTATTGTCATCCTTTAATGCAAAGTACGAGGGTGACATCCTGGTCAAAGACAGCCGGCCTGAATAACAAAGTGTACTCACTTTCATGCTGCTTTCCTACATATTATTTGCCCCCAATCTCAATGAGCACTCTTCTTTCTCTCACTATGAGTTGTTGAAGCCTCACTGTTGCTTCAGTTTGCAGCAGCAGTTTCCTCAGCTTGTTGAGCTTACAGTCGGACAGTATGAATGTTGCTCTGAGCTGTTGAATCTATGGAGAGAAAAGTTGTCAACACGGCAAAGCTTTCCTCTTATTTCTCTCTCTCTATCCCTGCAGTACATTTGTATCAGTTTTTCTAGGGAACAGCTCTAAATGCCTGAGCTGGGTCTGCTGTTGATCCCTGCTGAGGGTGATGGATTACAGCGTTGCTGTTCTTGCTTTGCGGCTCTTCATCTATAGGAGCTCTCCTCCCGCCGCCGTGGTGTCAGAACAGACTACAGTCGTAATAACTGTCAGGCTTTTGTTCTGTTGTTATTGCTGCTCTGCTGTGACTACGTTCAGAGGGATTTCACTGAAGCTGGTTGGAGAGTCTGTACATTTCATGTGAGGGACTGCAATATTAAAGAGCTTCAAGGCTACTTCAAAATTCATGAGCCTATACCTCTCATCAGAACACCGCGGACTTCACAGGATGATGGCCAGCAGACTTTTACTTGTGATGTGAAAGGAATAAGCTTGTTTAATTCATTTCAGATATACGCTGCAGGTACATCTCAAAAAATTAGAATATCATGAAAAAGTTCAATACTTTTTGTCACTCTGAAGTGAAATAATCAAGCCTTTATTTCTTGATATTTTGATGGTTATGGCTTACAGAAATGAAAACCCAAAATTCAGTGTCTCAGAAAATTACAATATTACATAAGATCAATAAAAAAGGATATTTCAAACAGAAATGTCAGGCTTCTGAAAAGTATGTTCATTTTTATGCACTCAACACTTGGTTGGGCCTCCTTTTACATGAATTACTGCATCAATGCAGCGTGGCATGGAGGCGATCAGCCTGTAGCACTGCTCAGGTGTATTGGAAGCCCAGGTTGCTTTGATAGCGGCCTTCAGGTCATCTGCATTGTTGAGTCTGGTGTCTCTCATCTTCCTCTTGACCATACCCATTGATTCCCTACCATTGGCAATAGGGACTAATCCCTCTGTTAATGCTTAAAAATTACTAACACGTTGAGAGGAGATACAAATACTCTCACTAATGTATGTGATGAGGACAAAATGTATGTTTTATTTTTGATCATTTGAAAATCTGGCACTGAAAGCACCTGTCAAGTCAAAATCTGGCCTTTGTAGCAATGTATGTTAGACCTCTGCAACAGAGGCACCACAATCCTGTCAAAATAAAATCTTAAAGCCTAAAACTACAGGTTAACAATGAAAAGAATAAGACATATCTGACAGGAAGAGGTGTACTGAAAGTGATTTGAAGTCTCCAAAAAATCACGCAGACAGATCAAGGGAGTAATATCACCAGAGAGCAGTTTAGAAAGTGACCTTTTCAGAGCTTTCTCTAATCAACATGATTAGCAGATCTAACGGCAGCGATGTGTTAAAGTCTTGGAGCTAAAGAGCAAAGGAGCAGTCACCTTTAGTTTTAGTGTTGTTGTTTAGTGTTGTAAGTGGACTCTCCAAGAGATTGGCGTCAGCGGACCTAAGTGGATATTCTGTGATGTATGTGGGATTAAAAGCCTCAAATATGGTCAGGAGCCAAGCCATTTATTGATTTAACAGTCATTAAGAGGATACTGGTTCTTCTTAATAGGCTGCCAGTGTACCGAGGCTAAAATGGTAGGAATGAGGGTTCTGTGATTCCTCTGTGAGGACATTTTTAACTGTTTCTGAACATTAACATTAACACTGACTGGTGACCATTCCAGGGTGTACCCCACCTCCGGGATAAGCTGGGATAGGCTCCAGCCCCCCCCAAACTCTCTCATCCATGTCTTTATGGACCTTGCTTTGTGCACTGGTGCACAGTCATGTTTGAACAGGAAGGGGCCATCCCCAAACTGTTCCCACAAAGTTGGGAGCATGGAATTGTCCAAAATCTGTTGGTATGCTGAAGCATTCAGAGTTCCTTTGGCTGGAACTAAGGGGCCAAGCCCAGCTCCTGAAAAACAAGCCCACACCATAATCCCCCCTCCACCAAACTTTACACTTGGCACAATGCAGTCAGACAAGAACCATTCTCCTGGCAACCGCCAAATTCAGACTCATCCATCAGATTGCCAGATGGAGAAGCGTGATTCATCGCTCCAGAGAACGCTTCTCCACTGGTCTAGAGTCCAGTGGCGGCGTGCTTTACACCACTACATCCGATGCTTTGCATTGCATTTGGTGATGTATGATTTGGATGCAGCTGCTCGGCCATGGAAACCCATTCCATGAAGCTCTCTACGCACTGTTCTTGAGCTAATCTGAAGGCCACATGGAGATTGGAGATCTGTAGCGATTGACTTTGCAGAAAGTTGGCGACCTCTGTGCACTATGCGCCTCAGCATCCGCTGACCCGCTCCGTCATTTTACGTGTCCTACCACTTCGTGGCTGAGTTGCTGTCATTCCCATTCGCTTCCACTTTGTTACAATACCACTGACAGTTGACTGTGGAATATTTAGGAGTGAGGAAATTTCATGACTGGACTCGTTGCACAGGTGGCATCCTATCACAGTACCACGCTGGAATTCACTGAGCTCCTGAGAGCGACCCATTCTTTCACAAATGTTATAGAAACAGTCTGCATGCCTAGGTGCTTGATTTTATACACCTGTGCCCATGGAAGTGATTGGAACACCTGATTCCAATTATTTGGATGGATGAGTGAATACTTTTGGCAATATAGTGTAGTTTTGTTAAGCCGTATCCCCAGCCCTGCTGAAAACACACTGAAATGTTTGCAGATGCTTTATTAAACAAGATAAAACATGATGACAGATAATCACTTTTAATTTCCACTTGGAATAAGGTTATTGGCAGAATGAAAATGTTTAATACAACATATCCAGTAATACAAGGATAGTCCAATATATTATTGTTCATCCTCTGGTAATTCCCATCTCTAATTATAAAAGTCTGTAATGAAGCCATGTTGGACTTTAGGGACTGTTATCATCATCAATACTTAACACTGAAATGGTCAGTGAATATTCCTGGTACTAAGCGGAGTAATTTGCAGAAATGAAAGTTCCTCATGTTTGTCAGTCTCTTATCGTTCTCCTCTTTAATTTGAGCTGATTCATGATCCCATTATGTTTGATAGTCAGGGTGTTTTGAATGTAATGGTCCAATAATAACAGCAGTTTTAGAACAGATTTAATGGTTTTCTGCTTGTTAGAGTGGTTGTGTTTTTATGAACCTAAGGAGAGTTTTGACCCTGTCATTAGTAAACAAACACTTCACATTAGATGAGCTAAATGGTGGGCTTATGAAGCAAATACAGTATGGTAAAATGGACTTGAGCTTATATAGAATGTTAGTCTTCTAAATATTTGGAGTATCTTGTACCACATTCAAGCCCTGATTTTGAACGTGAGCCCTGAGCCGTGTAGAGCAGTGGTTTCCTAATAGTCAGTGTTGATTTCGTTGACTAAAACTATGACTAGAACTATTCATTGACAGCCTTTTTATCCGTGACAAAAACTAGACTAAGACTAATAAAAATAGATCTGTGATGACTAAAACGGACAAAAACTAAGTTTAGTTTTCGTCAAATTGACTAAAACTAGACTAAAATGTGATGTAGTTTTTGTCGGACATTCAGAATCTGTGATATTTCTCCACTGTGGGTAAATCTGTCAAAAAACAATGCATCTATAGCTATTCTGCCTCTCAGCTGTAGAAAGCAGGCAGCGAGCATAGAACACACTACCATGATTTGTTACCAGATTTAGGCAAGAAAATAAATGCTTGGACTAAAAGTAAAGACTAAAATGTGAGGACTTTTTATGGACTAAAACTAGACTAAAACTAAAAAGGGTAGAAATAACTAAAATGTGACTAAAATTGAAATGAATTTAATTTAAAGACTAAAAGTAAAATGAAAAATAGCTGCCAAAATTAACATTGCTAATATTTTGTGCTGGTGTGGGCACACTGGTGTACTTTGATGTGTGCAGTGAGAATTTATGTGACGTTAGATTATTACTACAACTATTAAACAAGTAATTCTATTGCCATGTGTGCTATTTTGAGGCTATTTTGCATGAGTAGCTGTCCCTGAAAAATTTGGCTGAATCTTAGTTGTACGTTAGGCACACGTGCAGAGACATGCTCCTCAGCTCTGCCCACTTCCTGTTCTGAATTGTGGACTCTGCTCAGTTTAAAACTGCAACTAAAGTAATAAACAATAATCCACCTTTTTCATTTCATGGATGAATTTCGTTCCTGCACTGTGAGCAATTCTAGGAGACTTTGCTTGTTCAACCTGTATTTTAAAAAAGTTTTTAAAAGACGTCTTCTTTGAACAACACTCTGTAAACATCTAAGCAGTGATGAGACATGTTGCTGCAGTTTTGGGAGAGGAATGTTGTCCCATTTTTGTCTGATATAGGATTCTAGCTGCTCAACAGTCCTGGGTCTTCTTTCTCTGATTTTTTAGGATTTCTTTTTTAGGATTTCAACAGATTTATTTCACACACAAGCAATGATTATTTCATACACAAGCAATGATTATCAATCTACAACATTTGCAGCAATTGCATAGTTGTGTGAAAAGGGCTCACTCCAAGGAATCTATTTAAAGCTTTTAAAGGAGGCCCAATTTTATACAAATAACAAATATGTGTAAGTTTTAACAAGGTCATTTTCATTTTATGATGCGGCAAAAGTTTTCTGTTGGTGAAGGGTCTGGACTGCAGGTAGGCCAGTTCTCACCTTGACTTTTCTACTATGAAGCCATGCTGTCGTGATGCGTAAGGTGGTTTAGCGTTGTTTTTCTGAAATATCCAAGGCCTTCCCTGGAAGAGACATCTGGATGGGAGTATATGTTGCTCTAAAACCTCTACATACTTCTCAACATTGATAGTGCCTTTCCAGATGTGTAAGCTGCCCACAGCAGGCACTAATGCAACCCCAGACCATCAGAGATGCAGGCTTTAGAGCTCTGCACTGATATAAAGCTGGATGGTCTCTCTCCTCTTTAGTCTGCAGGACACAACATCTATGAATCCCTAAAAAAAAAATTCAAATTTTTTCATCTGACCACAGAACAGTTTTCCATTTGAACTTGGTCCATTTTAAATTAGCTTTGGTCAAGGGAAGACAGCGCCATTTCTAGATAATGTATACATACGGCTTCTTCTTTGTATGATTCAGATTTAACTTACATTTGCAGATGGCACAGTGACTTGTGCTGATAGACAGTGGTTTCTGGAAGTGTTCCTGAGCCCAAGCAGTGATTTCCCGCACAGACTCATGCCTGTTTTTATGCAGTGGCCTTATAGCCTTGTCCCTTGCTCCAGATTCTCTGAATCTTTTGAGGATAGATGGTGGGATATTCAAAGACTATTCAAATTCTAGAATTTTTAGACACAGTTTTTGTGGATTAGTGATCCTCTGCTCATCTTTACTTCTGAGAGACTCTGCCTCTCTAAGGCCCCATCCACACAGAGATGAAAATGATATATTGCCGTTTTGTTTTGAAAAAGTTTTCCATAAAGATGGGATAGTTTCAGGACATATCCGTGTAAGCACGGAACCACTGAAACAACTGAAAACGCTGTAGTGCATATGCCAAGCCTGGATGTGATGCTGTCATGCTGCCACAGAAATGCACTAAAGGAGAGAAGAAGATCACAGAAAACTGACACAAACTTTCCTCTAGTTGCCCTTCTGGTCGTTCTCCGTGTTGGATTTAAGAACATCTGGTTTATGCGTTTCAGGGTGGTGGTGAAAGAGCATCAGATTTTGCTGTAAAAGCCATGACAAACCCAGTAGCTTCTGCAGCATGAACACAACCCTGTAATAAACCATTGTTGTTTTGGCCGGACCCACGCAGGCGTCTTAGGAGAGCTACACTATGTGTGACGTAATCGTTTCAAGAAAGATGTGGTTGGCTGTCCACACAGAGACGAAACGGTTGTCATTAACAGATTTGTGCGCTCTGGGACCCGTTTTCAAAAAGTATCGTTTACAGTCACCCAAAACGCCATTTCCGTGTGGATGAAACGCAGATACGACAAAAAACATATACGTTTTTCGTATACGTATACGCCTGAATTCGTCTTCGTGTTGTTGGGCCTAAAATGCTCTTTTTATACTCAGTCATGTTACTGACCTGCATTCAAAATGCTCCTCCAGCTGTTTTTCATGAGTACCGCTCACTTTTCCAGCCTTTTGATGCCCCATTCCTACTTTTTAGACATGTGTTGCTGCCATCAAATTCAAGATGAGCTCATATTTTTACATGAAATGGTAAAATGTCTAATTTTCAACACCTGATTTGTTATTTATGTCCTATTGTGAATCATATTTGCAAATCATTGTATTCTGCTTTTATTTACATTTTACACAGCAACCCAACTTATTTGGAATTGGGTCAAAGGTCACAGCAAGAACCAGACAAGACACTTTTAACAGCTTTTCTCCATCATTATGCAAAATTCATTCATGAAACAAAAAGGTGGTTTACTGTGTATAAAATACACCACATGGAGTGCAGTTTTTCTCGATTCAGAACAAAGAGAAGAAACAGAGGAGGGCCAAGCTGGGTCTTTGTACGCATTAGTAAAAGTAAAAGACACGTAGTTTTTAAAATGGATTGAAAATGCTGCACATTTTCTGCAGCAATTTACACAATGTTGGCCCAGGTCTGTGAGCTAGTAGCCTTTCCAAAAATAGCACTTTGTTAGCAGCAGTCTTATTGCAAATAGAATGTTTCATGATGAGTTGCAATGTTGCATCAGTTTTCTGTGAGCGTGACCATCAGGGGCGTCACCTCTATGTTAATTGAGGTTTCGTTTTGCCTTTCAGGAAACGTCTGGTTCTTTCAGCTCGCCCCTGGTTCTAACAAACACACAAAAGTAATTTAAAAAAAAGTGACCTCATCCCAGGCCCTCCGTTAGTCCCATGTATCCCCTTTTCTTGTCCAAGCAGATCCTGACCACTGGTGACTAGAAAGCTAAAGGCTGAACAGTGAGCTGGCTCTGTACTCAAAAGAGAGGTGGGAGGCTGAGTAATTCAGTTCAAAGAGATCTCTGTTTGTTTCATTTAGCAGCACGCTTTCCAAAGTGGCACATGCGCTCTTCACACAGGAGTAAGCAGTGAGAGGGAGAGTGGAGTGAGTAGTAAGCTGTAACTCGGGCTGAGGATGAAAGGTTGGCAGTGTGACTCAGCTTTTTCTCTGTGCCTTAATGAATCATCTGAATTTTCTGATTCGTAGTCTGCAGGGATAACAAACATGCGGGATGCTGTAATAGCCCTCTGAGAAGAACAGAGCCCTCGCTCAGTTATCAAACCTGCCTGTGAGTCACTTCCCCTTGAGTGGTGTTCATACCACCTCAAAGCAGAATTAACCAAGAGCTTTGCTTTTGATGTGGAAGATGTAAGTGAATTATACGACAGGTTTGTCCCTTTTATCCCAGGATGCCTCAGCTCTGCTTTTGGCTGCGTTTAGCTTGGACCCAGTCTCTGTGTGACTGTGCAAAGTCTTTGATGCTTTTCTCAGACTCATATTCTCTTTCTTTCATCTGCAAAAGATTGTTAAATATAGCTAAAATACAGTTATTAATTCTCCTTTCTCACATGCAATCCCCCTGGAGAAAAACAGTCACTGCACCATGAGCACAGCTGCAGAGACGGAGACATTGATGCCTCCACCTCTTAAAGATAAAGGTCGCTGGTTACTGGAGAGAAAATGCCAAAATATGTTTTTGTGAGATTTTCTGTCTTTTATTTCCTGTCTGCATGCATTGTGAAAGCTGAAGACGTGCACTTGAAGTCTAAAGTCATGTAGAGCAGAATGAAAGCAAAGTGAAACGTTCATGCCATTGGCCTGATTGTGAGGCAGCAGATCAATATTTCCATCGTCGCTGCAGGAGTCCTGTCATTCTGTCTAATCTATGTCCATCAAGCACAGACGATTTCTTCAGCGTTTGAACAGGATGTCATCTTCTCAACCCGACCCACATCATGATTAATAAAGCATACGTGGATGTCCTCTTTGCAGACTGATTAGGATTTTTCCCTGAACAGAAATTTAATTTGTTATCGTTGCTGCAGGTTAACTCTCACAGATAGGAGGAATATCTTTTCACATGCAGGAGAAAATGGAAAGTAAGACCTTGTTTTAAATTGAGATTGTCATCACTTTTTCCTGTGCCTGAGGAGATCTCTGATCGTCAAATACAAAGAAACTTTTAGCTGAAATGACAACGCTAAAATCACTCTGAATTAAATGCTTTTCAGGCATTTACTTTATGAGTTCATTAATCAGCAAATGTCATAAAAACACAATTTCTAGCACTTTTGCACCTACACTATATTGACAAAAGTATTTGGCTGTCTGGCCATCACACCTACAGGAACTGTAATGATGTTGTATTCAAATGCATGAACTTTAACCTCCTCAGACCCTGCATGTACATATGAGGACGTTACATTCTGTCTATTCTGCAGCATAGTAATGATTTCTACTGTTGGCCTGGTACGTCCATTTAAGTTTGAGTAATTCTGAAATACTGGCAGAATTTGCAATAAAATTTTCATGAATGCTGTTGTTCTTAAACGCTTCCACATTCTAATAATATCACTGGGGACAGCTGACAGTGGAATAACCAGCTGGGATTTATTTTCATGAACCTGCTTATTCAAAGGTGGCATCCATCACAGTACCACGCATAAAGAACGACCCATTTTTATCACAAATGGAGACAGGTGTAGCTGAATATTTGGGTACCCAGTGTATCTACTAACCCCAAAAATGCAAAATGAGCCAACCCTATGAGCCAATCTGACCGTCTGTTCAAAATAGCACACAGCTACAGTATACTAAGTCGAACACAAGCAAGTTTAAGGGGGCAGGGTGAAAAGGAAAAGGGTGAAAAACTCCCTCTTGTGCCTGATCTATACAATATTTTGATCAAATCATGGCATGGGCGTTTCATTTACACCACAGGAGGATGTTAAAAGGTGGGAAAAGGGTATGATAAAGTCATCTTTGAAGTTTTTTTTTTCCTTTTTCTCACTGTTTAAATGTTCATAGGGTCTAATGCAATAATTGCAGTCACATATGCCATAAAAGCAGAGACTTGTCTTAGTCTTGCATTAGCGTCATAAAAAGGAAGCATCCAGGGAATATAATAGGAATGCTGAAATACTTCCTTTCCATTTTGTTTTTCTTTCCCAGGCAGAGCTTTGACTTTTTCACACATGATCCCTTCTATTTATATGCGCCATCATTTTTAGTCCCAGTAAATTGCTCTTTTGTTCTCTCTCTTCTCTTGGGTCTGTTTTCTTCCTATCATTAGCTGTGTCTCAATTCAGAGAAAGCATTCTTTGAAGGACCAAGCCTTTGTAGGCCAAACTGAAATTAGAGAGTCGGGTCTACACAGAATTTGTATCATTAGCTGTTCCTACCCTTACCCTTTTGTTTCAAAGGACTGCCCCTGTTGCCTAGCAACCTTAACAGCTGCACTGGAGCTAATAAGAGCTGAGGTCAGAGCATGGCATGATTGTGGCCAAATATGACAATCATAGGGTTTCTGGCCCTTAAAATCTGTCGTTTCATCATGTATAGAGTGTTAAGATCATGTCTGAGACGCCACATGACCTCCAGACAGAAAGTTTACCATGTTTGATTTTTGTCCTGCCTCCTGCAGTCTGTTCTGTGATGTAAAGTGACACTGACCAATAAGAGGACAGAGCTTTCTGCAGTCACACATGTAAACAAACCAAATGGGAAAGTAAAGTGATGAAGTTGTGAGATGGAACTTTGAGAAAGAGGGAAAGTTTCTCGAGCTCTGACATCTTGTCTGTTTTCTTTTCTTTTTGTTCTTTAATGTGGGGGCTAATATGGGGGCTTTGACAGGAAAGCTGAAGAGAGACAGGAAATACAGGGAGAGCGAATGGGCAAAGACGTGCACCAAACAGCGGTGAGACCTGCTATTGATTATGCATTCTTCTATAGCAGGGGTGTCAAACTCAAGGCCCAGGGGCCAAATCCGGCCCTGGTACAATGATATATTGCAACTTAAACTTAAGATTTCACGTTTTATTTCATATTTTGACCTTTTTAATGAATAATTTTGGCCTTTTAAACATACAATTTTTAAATTCATCTCATATTTTACATTTTAAATTCTTATATATATTAATTACTTCATATTTTGCCTTTAAAACTCATGATTTTGAATTTTACCTTATATTTTGAACTTTAAAACTTATGATTTTGAATTTTATCTCATATTTTCAGCTTTAAAACACGTTTTTGAATTGTATCTCATATTTTGGCCTTCTAATCTCACAACTTTAAATTTCATATTATCATATTTCACCTTTTAAATTCACAGCTGTGAATTTTGTTGATGTTTTAAATTAATGATTTTGACTTTCAGGGTCATATTTCTACCTTATATATATATTTTTTTTACTCTATTTTTCTTCTTATTTTGTGTTTTGACCTTTGAACTAATAAGTTTGCCTTTTATCTTCAGGTTTTGAGCCTTTAATCTTATCATTTTGACTTTTTATGTTGATGTTTATGGTGTTTATATTGAGAGCTAAGTGGTTTTTTGTCTCATAATTCATCACAAGTGAAAATGAGGTTGACAGTTTTTGGTTAAATGTTGACCCTGTTCGGCCCTCTGGTTAGACCTAAATCCAGATTCTGGCCCCTGCTGGGATTGAGTTTGACACCCCTGTTCTATAGCCTCTGGGCGCCTGCTCTACCCACACCTGACATACCAACCTTTATGATGAGATCCTGCAGGCAACAGACTGAAAAATGAGAAATATTGGTGAGAAAAGTCAACTGAGTAACTGCCGTTAGCATCGGTCACAGTGACTGATTGTGGCTCTGTGTCGTCCATCATGTCTGTTGGTCAAATCACAGCATGAATAAAT